>NW_004524593.1:23385177-23397028 GCF_000260255.1 Octodon degus | reverse complement strand
CTGGGCCAGCGCCACACCAGCGCAGTCGGGACCTGGGCCAGCGCCACACCAGCGCAGTCGGGACCTGGGCCAGCGCCACACCAGCGCAGTCGGGAGTGCAGGTGCTAGCGCCAACTCACGCAGCACTAGCCCTACAGCTGACATGGCAGGCAGCGCCAGCGCTGGTACCCATGAAGCTGACCATGCCAATGTGCCATAGTGACTTTCCAGGTGGGGGAAAGGGAATATAAACAATGAATGCTAATTAGTTTACGTTAATCAAAATCATATTCAGCTTCTTTTTTTCTTTTCAGAGCATTTAAGTATGCAGAATCAGGTTATTAAAATTTCACCCCCTTTCAAAAATTAATAAGGACCATCCATTAGTGTCCTGTTCTGCCACTTCATGGAATATATTATGAGAGTTTTAATTACTGAAATTACACAGTCACGAAGAGATGGTTAATGAGAGCGACCACATGATCGCATCGAGGCCTGTCGGCCTGCAAGAGGCTGTGCGGAGTGTCGCTGGAGCATTACGGCCACTGCCCTCCCCTGAGGATCTGGCCAAATGACACTCAGCTCCAAGAGGACACCTGTCTGCTGGGAGAAAACCAACCTCCGTGAGAAGCAGGATTAGAGATGACAACAGCACCCTGAAACTTCTTTCTTCTCTGGAGGAATCCATCACACTCATCCTGATAAGGGAAAATTAATTGCTTGACTCTCTTGTTGAAGAGGTTCTTTGTGGTGGCTTAAATAATTAGAGCTGAGCCTGGAAGTGAGGAAGCACAGGTGCTCTGCTTGCAGGCAGCGGGTGAGGCTGCGTGAGGGTGGGCGGCAAGAGCCGGGCGTGCCCGGCCAGGGCGGGGCAGTAAGACCTGCTGCTCCCTGAGCTCTGCCGCTGAAGAAGGGGGCATGAGCGAGCAGGAGCAACCCGGAGAACCCTGCGGCCTGCTGGGGCTGAGCTCCCAGGTTACATTGGCATGGCCTCCCACAGTCCCCGTCCTCGGAATAAACACCCTGCTGAGGCTCTGGGGCCATGACTGAGTGGCACTGTGCACAGAGCTTCGGCTTCTTGTCTGCTAACTGAGTCAGCCAAGGCTCACTACAAACACAGTGTTCAAGGACCTGGCATGGCACAGGGCTGGCACTACCTGCCTATACTGCAAGGCCGACCTTGTCTTGGAAGGGCATGAATCCAGAGTAGCAGCAACCCGATGCTGGGGAAAATTGCAACACAGCCGAGGACAGGGCCAAGGACAGGGAGTGGTGGGCCCTGGCATCCAGCAAGGGCCTGCATGACGAAGGCAGAGCCCATTAGAAAGGTGGAACCTGCGCCTCTCCAGGTGCAGCAATCAGCTGTGTGCTTTGAGGGAGGACGGGCAGGAAAGGGCTGAACTTTGGGCCTCAGTGGAGGGCACGTGCCAGTGTGTGGGAGAGATCCTAGGGAGGGGCCGGCGCAGCTGCACAGTTGAGCCACAGAGAAGCCACGGCAAGGGGCACGAGCCTGGTGGGCGAGTTGAGATGCACAGGAAGCTGGGGAGCACAAGGGAGCCAGGTGTCCATGGGACAGCAGGGAGGAGAGATGATGTGGGAAGAGAGGGCCTGGCAGGAGGGAGGGATGCTCCGGGAAGGCCACAGTGGTCAGCGGACTGGAGCACGATCCAGCTTCACAGGTGTGCCCACAGCTCGGCTCCAGGTGGAGCAGGGGAGCTGTGGACCAGCAAGCCTCTGCCACACAGCTGGAATTTCCTGTGGATGCCTGGAGAGTCACCCAAGGGCACCTCTGGCCAGACTCACCTGCAACTATGAAAGTGGGAGGAAACACCACTGTTTGCAGGTGCGGGAGGACGCCACAGCAGGGGAGTCTTGGGTCACCACGATGCCTGAGCAGCACATTCCTGCTGCTCTTTCTGAAGAACTCAGAGCCCAAGCAGAGCATGTACCTTCCTGAGTAGGGGAGACACAGCCAGTGCTCCCTAAAAGTCGGCATCCTGAGGGGGGAGCTGCAAAGGAAGCTCCAGGACACATAGGCGAACTCCTCTTAGGCCTGGTGACTTCACAGCTGCGTGCTCAGAGGACTCAGAAAACCAATGGCAACTGCCCTGGGAGGCAGAGACCACAGCTGGTGTGTGAGGCTGGCGACACAGTTCTACTCGGGTTCGGCTACGCTGAGGTCCTCTTTGAATGTCTTAGCTTTCAGGCAGGACCCTGGAGGCACCACACTCAGAAGTAAGGGTTATGAAGGGGGGTGGTGACTCAGCCCATTTTTTTGGTGAGGGGAGTCATATTTCTAGACTATGTTGGAAGGGAAAGCTTAAAAAATCTAGAGTAGCTAAGGGAAAACTCAGAGAAAAGAACAAGTTTGGAGGATTTAGACTCCTGGATATCTTAAGATTCCTTATGAGGTATTGGCAACAATAGAGATATTGCGGAACATACCCAGCTCCTGCAAATTAAAGGATGAGATGCTCACTTTGGCTCATGGTTTTGGAGGATTTGGTTCATGGCCAGTCAGCCCCAAGGCAGGAACATCAGGGTGGAAGGTCATGGAGGAATATAGCTCTTAATTCATGGTAGCCAGGAAGAAGTGGATGGGAACCCTGCCACAGAGGAAGGGTTGGGGAACCAGATACAGCACCCTGGATCACACTTGCAAGAGCCACCCAGGCACACGCAGGGTGTGCTCACCACCCCAGGGGGCAGATCCTAAGCCAATCAAGTTGATACTGCCACAACCACTGTATCTCACCCTTTGTCACCTTGACACTTAAGCACATCTCCTTGAACCATACCTTGTTGGAGACTGGATTCCTGAAGGAACAATCTGGGTAGGAAGTAGAATGTAGCAATGTGCGCACAGCTTCCTTGATCCACGGTTTGGGCAAAGGGCCCAACTGTGTACTCAGTGTTGTGGGATGTGTGGTCTCCCATTTATCAAGTTGACTTTGACAATCTATTCTGGCCCCAGACAAAAAAGAAGGCTTGGGGTTAACTAGGACAAATGTTGGGCACACGATCAAGACTTTCTGTATATAAGCTTGGAGCAAATAAATCTAATCACTGAACTAGCAGTTCAGTCCTGACCTTGGATTCCTTTCTTTCATTCCATCTTCCCTCTACTCTGTTCCCCTCTGCAAGGGCCGGACCACCACAGTACCTAATTCCTAAATATAGTAATTTCACCTAACATGCTGCAACTATATTGCATACAACCAACACCACAATAATCTGTTCCTTAAAGTCTCAACAGTTCCAGCACTTTTCAAAAGTCCAAGTTTAAGTCTCGCCATGCTGGCCCCACCCCTGGGGCATGCTGAGATGGTGATTGAGACTGGGTGTGGTGGCGCATGCCTGTAATCCCAGCTCTTGGGAGGCTGTAAGCAGGCAGATCACTACGAGTCCGATCTAGTAGTGAGACCCCGAACACCCTGTAGACCCTGCCCTAAAATATAGGGGGGAAAAAACACAACCAAGTCTAAGTCTCTTCTGAGACTCAAGGCAACTCTTAGCTGAGAAGCTCTGTGAAAATCTAGACAAATTACATAATCCTGAAGTACAAAGGTACAGGGTAAATGCTGTTATTCTGAAAGGAAGGATAGAAAAGAATCAGACCAAAGTGAGAGTGAAACCTACCAGTAAATATAAAGTCCTCCAGCTCCATGTTTAGCATCCAGGGCACGCAGGCAAAGAGTCAACTTGATTGGCATTGGAGCTGCCCGGTGAATTAGTGAAACACTTCTAAGTGCGTCTGGTGGTGCTACCTTGGGTTTTAGAAATCAAACCATGTCCAACATAGTAGTGGGACAGTTCTGCTACATTTTGTTTCCTTGTCTCTCCTTTACTTTTAATACTTTCTTTTAATAAACATTTACTTTAAAGAGAGTATAGAAATAATTAATAAGACATTAGAAGCAGTATGTATTTAGAAGACCAAAATGACAGGTATTTTAAGCTTGGTTTTAGTATTACACATTGCTGTCCTCAATGTAGTTGCTTAGTTTACAGATATCAGCATATAGAGTTAGTCAGCATGAGAGTTCTACCCATTAACTGATATTTTCAAAAACCTGATGGAAATTCTTGGGACCATTACCTTAATCATCTTGTTTATATAAATGTATAGTTTTGCCCCTACCATATTTCCTAACTTTCTCTTTTCTCTTTCTTCATTGTTTACTCCTTAAATTCTCTCTTTCCATTTAAGTGTGTTACACCTTACAATTTTTTATTTCTATTTTGATTTTTTACACTAGGGAGACAACACGATATTTACACATGTGTGTCTGGTTTACTTCACTTATGAATGTAGCCTCAAGCTGCATCCACTTACCTACGAAGGCTTCAAGTTTGTTTCTCTTTATAGCTGAGTAATACTCCATTGTATAAAAACACCACAGCCTTTTCATCCATTCCTCAGGTGATGGGCATTTTGCTTGTTTCCAAGATTTGGCTATCACAAATTGTGCTGCTATAAACATGGGTGCACATATATCACTATGATATGATGTTTTCAGTTCTTTTGGGAAAATTCCCAGAAGGGGGATAGCCGGATTGAATGGGATTTCCAGCCCTCATTTTTCTTTAGGAGTCTCCACACTGATTTCCATAACGGTTGCACCAGTCTACATTCCCACCAGCAGTGGAGAAGTGTTCCTTTTTCCCTGAAGCCTCTCTAATATTTGTAGTTGGTTGATTTCTTTATGATAGCCATTCTTTTTGGGGTGAGATGGCATTTTGATGTTTTAATTTGCATTTCTGGAATAGCCAATGATGTGGAACATTTTTTCATGTATTTATTTGCCTCTTGTATTTCTTCTTCTGAGAAGTGTGTATTCATCTCAGATGCCCACACACTCCTGGATTGGGTCTTTAAATTTGGGGCCATAATGTTTTTTAGTTCTTTACAAATTTTAGATAGAAGACCTTTGTCTGAGTGCTTATTAAGGTTTTTCCAAATTTGTGGGTTGTCTTTTCACTCTGTTGGTAATTTTTTTTCTTTCTGTATTTCAGGGAAGGGTCTATAGGGTGTTTAAGGTCTCACTACAAGATCGGACTCATAATGATGCTTTTGTTTACAGCCTCCCAAGTGCTGGGGTTACAAGTATGTGCCACCACACCCAGTCTCAATTGCCATCTCAGTGCACCCTGGGGGTGGGGCCAGCACAGCAGGTCCAGGGATCAAAACCTCAGCTCCTGTGTCTGCTTGCAGGTGCCTTAATCTGCTGAGCTATTTGGCTGGACTTGTTGGTAATTTCTTTTGATGTGCAGAAACTTCTCAGTAGGAGGAGGTCCCAGTTGTTAATTCTTTCAAGTATTTCCAGTGCAGTTTGATTTTTATTCATGAAATATTTGCCTACCCCCCATGTCTTCAAGATTTCCATCTACTTTCTCTTCCAGGAGATTTAGTGTTTCTGTTTTAATGTTTAGATCTTTAATCCATTTTGACTTTAGTTTAGTGCATGTTGATAGACCTGGATCAAGTTTTAGCTTTTGGCATGTAGAAAGCCAGTTTTTTCAGCACCATTTGTTAAAGAGTCTGTCTTTCTTCTAGTAAACATGTTTGGTTCCTTTGTCAAAGATAAGAAGGCTGAGTTTGCTTGAAATTGTATCTGCATCTTCTAATCCATTCTATTGATCATCAGGTCTTTTTTTTTTTTGTCAATACCATGCTGATTTTATCACAGTAGCCTTGTAGTATAATTTCAAGTCAGGGATTATAATGCCTCCTGTCTTGTCTTTGTTGCCCAGGATTGCATTTGCTATTCTAGGTCTTTTCTGGTTCCAAATAAATTTTAGGAATGATTTCTCTAGGTCTGTGAGGTATGTTGGTGGTAATTTGATAGTGATTATATTAAATCTGTATAACAATTTTGGGATTATGGCCATTTTCACAACATTGGTTCTTTCTATCTAGGAGCAGGGAATATCTTTCCATTGTCTAAGATCCTCTATGATCTCTTTTTTCAGAGTTCTTTAATTTTCATTGAATAGATCTTTTATATCTTTAATTAGATTATTTCCTAAGTATTTCATTCTTTGTGAAGCTATTGTAAAGGGTATTATTTCTCTAATTTTTCTCTCAGTGTGTTTGTTATCTGTGTAGAGGAATGCTATTGACTTTTGGGCATTGACTTTGTATCCTACCATGCTACTGAATTTTTGTATTAATTATAGGAGCTTCTGGTGCAGTTTTTTGGGTCTTCCAAGTAAAGTATCATGTCATCTGCAAATAGTGATAGTTTAACTTCTCCTTTACCTATTCTTATTCCTTTTATTTCTCTCTCTTATCTATTGACTCTAGTTAATGATTCCAGAACTATACTAAATAGGAGTGGTGAAAGAGGAATTGCCTTATATAGTTGTGTATTCCTGTGTTTGGTGCATACATATTTATAACTGTTACCTCTTCCTCTTGTATTTTCCCCCTCACCAGTATATAGTGACCTTCTTTATTTTGTTTGTTAATTCTTGGTTTGAAGTTCAGATTGTCTGCAAACAGGATTGCTACCCCTGCTTTTTTCTTAGGTCCTGGGGCATGTAGTACTGTTTTCCATTCTTTGACTTTCAGCCTGTGAATTTCTTTATGCATTAAGTGTGTTTCTTGTATACAGCATATTGTTGGATTTTGCTTTCTAATCCACTCTGCCAGTCTATTTCTTTCAATTGGTGAATTGAGTCCATTTACATTGAGGGTTAGAATTGAGATGTATTCACTTATGTTTAACATGCTATTTACCTGCTGATGGTTATCTGCTTTTCTCCTGAGTTTAACTTGTTGCCTGGTTTGATGGGTTCTTTCCATTCTCATTCATGGAGTTGTGTTCATTTTGATCCCTCTCTAGAATATCTTTTAGTAGTCTGTGTAGGGTTGGCTTGGTCATCATGAATTTCTTTAGTTGCTCTCTGTCATGGAAGTATTTCACATCTCCACTAAATTTGAAAGAGAGTTTTGTAGGATACAACAGTTTGGGTTGGAATTTGTTTTCTTGCAAGACTTGAAGTATTTTATTCCATGCTGTTCTTGACTTGATGGTTTGAGAAGAGAAATCTGCTATTATTCTGATGGGTTTTTCTTTAAATGTGGTCTGCTTCTTTTCTCTAGTAGCTTTTAGTATATTCTTGTGCTGAATTTCTGGGATCTTGATTATTATATGTCTGGGTGTGGTTTTAATTGGGTTGATGTTATTTGGAGTTCTATATGCTTCGGTTACTGAGTGTCAGATTGTTGCCCCATATCTTGCCATTACTTCTGCCCATCTTCTTTTTATATCGCTTGTGTTCACTCCTTTCTCGTTGATGCCTATTATTCTTATGTTGTTCACTTTTGCATCATCTTGCAGATGTTGAATTATTTTTTCCTGCATCCTTGTTGTTTTTAGCAAGTCTTTCCTTACCTTTTCACTAGCTGCAACAGTATCTTTAAGGTCTGAAAGTCTATCTTCACTTGCATTCAGATTGTTTTGCTAACTTTTAATTGAATTTTTAATCTCTTGAGTATCTCTTTGAATCTGCTCTTATTTCTTTCCTATTATGCTCATTCAAGGTTTCCATCATTTTTCTATTCTCCTCTTTCTTTCCTGTGTCTTCTTTAGAAACACTTAGTACTTCTTTCATTATAATTATCACTTCTTTTTTACTTCAGAGATTACTTCTGATCTGATTTCCTCTCTACCTTTGTGCAGTTTTTTTTTTTTTTTTTTACTTCCAACGCTATTATTTCAGAGATTTCAGGTGTGTGATTTCCAATTTCTTCTATGCTATTGTCTTCTGCTTTTGTTCTGGGTGGGCTCGGGGCCCGAGGATACATTTTGCTCCTTCTCTTTGTCATTTTGTATAGCACTGTCCTCTGACCTTCGGTGTAGAGCTTTGGTTCAGTTATTATCTAAGCACCTACCAATATTATTACTCAAGAGAGCTCATGTGTTTAAGGCAGTGACAGTTTTCTATTTACAGTACAACGATTAACAACACTAACAATGGGTGGTGAGAGTTAGTAATTGACAAACTTTTGTATCTAATGGGTTTATATTTTAAACATTATGATTGTATAGCTAAGCAAATATGAAGTTGGGAATATGTATTTAAATTAGTTCCCCTAAATTCTGTCTTGTTACCTCCCCTTGATCTACCTGGTGTCTTCCAAGCAGACTAGTTCACCCCAGTTTCCTGTTGCCACCTCTCTCCCTCAAGAGAGAATACTCACGTAGGTTAGGGTTTAGCAGCGTGCCTCAGCTTACTGGGTCGGATAGACCAACTTCAAACTCGTCCAGCTGGGCCTTTCTGTGCTTGCTCTCTTCCTGCTGGGCGCACTGCTGTGGAGGTCCTCTCAGGCTGGTCCCCAGCTGACGCTGGCGCTGTGCTGTGCGGTTCGTCTCTGGGTGGTCCCCAACCAACTCGGCCACCCTAGTGTGGAGGTCCTCTCTGGCTGGTCCCCAGCTGACGCTGGCGCTGTGCTGTGCAGTTCGTCTCTGGGTGGTCCCCGACCAACTCGGCCACCCTAATGTGGAGTCCTCTCTGGCTGGTCCCCAGCTGACGCTGGCGCTGGGCTGTGCGGTTCGTCTCTGGGTGGTCCCCAACCAACTTGGCCACCCTAGTGTGGAGGTCCTCTCTGGCTGGTCCCCAGCTGACGCTGGCTCTGTGCTGTGCTGTTCGTCTCTGGGTGGTCCCAAACTGACCTTTAGTAGATGGATTTTTAAATAGGCATCTGACTAAGAACTCAAACATAACATATTTAAAGAATTCTTGAATTCAAAATAAAAGATAGATTACCTAACTCAACTTTAAAAAAAAATAGTCAAAAGACTTGTGCAACTCCTTCATGGAAGAGGGTGTCTGATGGTCACCAGCGTAGGGAGTTGTGCTCAGCTCCAGTACTTGTCATGAAAATGCAAGTTTAAACCACGGGAGATGCCCTGCGCCCACCAGAGAGACCAAACTGAGAGGCAATGACAACAGCAAGGGCTGGTGGAGTGTGGCGCAGCTGGAAAGTAGTTATGCTAACTTCTTAGGAAAACTAGTTATACCTGAACAGGTATAACTAAACCCAGGCTAATGCTGCCCGGCAATTCCATACCTCAGCGCCTCACTTTCTTGTCCCCGAGACACATGCCTGACTCCTGTACCTTAAAGGAGGAACAGTTTAGTCTGGCTCACAGTTCAGCCCACGGCCAGCTGACTCTGAATGAGAGGTAGTGTGGCAGAGCGTCTGGCAGAGGAAATGCTGCCTGTGACGTGCTGGCTAGAAAGCCGAGAGTGCAGGGAGCAGCTCGGGAGAAAGGCAGGCCCCTCCAGCCACAGGAGCAGTCACGGCCTCTCTTGGCCAGGCGCTGCCTCCCAGCAGCAAGCCAGCGGTAGGCCCCATAATCCCGGCCCCCTCAGAGGCCCTGCCTAAGAGCACTGAGACTTTGAGGGGACGTCTCGATATAAACCCATAACATCAGGCATACACCCAATAAAAGTGCTCGTACCCTTTAAGTCCTCTCTGCCTGCTTTGTTAGCAATAGTCATACCCACAGCGATGCCCACAGCCGCCTTACTCATGAGAGCCAAGCACTGGGAATAGCCCCACTGCCCTACTATAATATGGCAGGGAGGGCTTGCTGCCTTGCACCACAGTGCCGCAGCGCCGAGTGAGGCTTCCCACACAACCCCTCTCAACGAGGTTCAGAGCCATGAGAGGTAAGAGGATAAGAGACAGGTGTTACCTTTGGAGCATCGAGGGAGCCTTTGGGGAAGCGGAAAATGTTCTACATCCTAACTGGAGCGGTGGTAACACAGTAAGCGTGTATCGAAAAGTTCACCACACCATGCCAGTCTGTGCCACCTCTGTGTGTGTGTGCGCGCACAACTGTGTGTGTAGGCTCACGAATGTTTGTACACACAGACACTATTGTGCACAGCAGTCAGAATCATAGCTCAGCTCAGGGACCCTTCAGGCAAGCCCAGGCAGGCTGAAATGGTCCTCTGCATTTTCAATTTCTGGATGAAATATGAAATATTTGAAAACATCTTTTTAAAAAAATAACATTAAAATTTTATTTTATTTTTTATTAATTTTATTGAGAGTGAGAATATTATCTCTGATGGGCCAAATGATCAAAAAACAAACAAACAAACAAACAAACAAACAAAAAACCAAGGACATGTGCAATCTCAGCCAGCCTTAGAAATAGTGAACTTCAGGGAAGTTGGAGAGGGACAGTCCCAAAAGAAACTACAGGAAAGAAGCCACGCTAGTTGCCACGGCGCTAACATTCAAACAATAAAAATCCATCAGCAAGAAAAGAAAGGCTCGTCGGGACCACCCAGTCCCATTAGCGCTTCCTCCGTCAGGAGCCCGCTACCTGGGCCTTGGTCTTGGGCACAGAGGGAGGTGGCCTCACTCTCCAGGCAGCGTGCCCCGTGCTGGTGCTGCACGGGTGATCAGCAGTGCCTCACGCAGGGCCGCTCTGTGTCTGGGTGCCGGAAGAGCTCTGTGCTGTGGTCCCCTGTGAACAGGCACAGCGCCTGCGTGGGTTACAACCTGCTTCCCGCAAGCCTGCGTCGCGGCACAGCTGAAAACGATGGCTCCCGGGTCTGCGGCCGCGGGGAAATGAAGGGCTTTCATTTGCATATTACATTTTTCTTTACATTATATACTTATGATTAGAGAATAAAACACGGAGGCTTGCTTTTCAGAAATAACTTAGTGTAAGAAGCATGAGCTTGCTTTCAAAAGGAAAGCTTTTCCTGCAGTTTCCATATTTGAGGTGGCTGCATACAAATCTTAACCAAGATACTGATAGTCAGGCCTGGACATGAAGTTTGTTTAGCGCGTAGCTGGTAGCGCAGGCGGGCTTTCTATGGCTCCGCGGTGGCCCAAGCTCCCTCTCCGGTAGTCCGAATTTGGATAATGTGGTCTTTCAGTTGGAATTGAAGGGTAGTATGATTCTCTAAATCGTGCAAGTGTTCTTTTTTTAACTGATAAACGTAACACGCTGCGATACTGTGTGTGGATCTAGAACACAATCAAGCTCGAGTACTTCTGAACACCTCAGCCTTTTCTTGAAGCCTGCACAGATGCCCCTCCGCTGTCTTCAGTCATTTCTTGGGTTCGTACACTAGCTTTAGCTTTACCGGTAAACTGCACTAGCCTCACTTATTCAAAGTTGAATGCACACTCTGTCCAGACACACACACGTATGTTTTCACTATTTCTTATAATTTTTAATTAATTTCATCAGAAGATGCAAATGATTAGAGCACTTTAAGTTATTAGCTGTTCTTGAGTTTCTCAGCACAGTGTAGCGGGTCCAGGAAGTAACTCTGCACCGTGCCTCCACTGGTGCTGGTGCGCCGCTCCACACTTCTCGCCCCGCGCAGCCTGGCGCTCGGTGCGGCACGCGCTCTCTGCGGCTTCCCGGGGACACGGGCCGTGTCGCCTGCGGCTGCGGGTCAGGCGGAGCCCGGCGCTGCGGGGTTGGAGTACGTCACCGCAGCTTGCTCGCGCGCGCCTGGGCAGGACGGGTGGAGCCGCCCCGAGCTGTCCCCTCGGGACCCTGGCCAGGGCTGCGCCCCACAGCGCTCCGGGCTTCAGGCCATAGAGGAGCGCTGGGCCTGCGCGGCCGCCTTCACTCCCGGGGGAAAGTGCGCCGTCGGGTGATGGTGGGGGCGGCGGCCGGCCTTGCTAAGTGCGTGACCTCAGGTGTAGCTCTTCAGTCCCATCCCATAACCACATATGCGATTTTTAAATTAATTTGTTTCTCACTTTGCGCCAGACAGAACGCTGGTTCTGCGCGCTGGCTGAGGTGCAGGCCTTGTTACTACCCAGGCGGCGCGCACGAGGCTTGCGGGGCGGCAGCTGGGCGGACGCGTCCTCGGCCGTCTC
>NW_004524593.1:23377994-23383537 GCF_000260255.1 Octodon degus | reverse complement strand
TCAGCTTGAACATCCCTTTCTCTTTGATGCCTTCACCCCCCCCCCCGCCGCCGCCTCTCGGTCCCCTTCCCCTCGGCGACGGACCTCCCCACCTCCTGTTGTTCATCCTTTATTTTGCTTCTCGGACAGGACAAAGTGTGCATCTTTCCGCCGTGTCTCAGCGTCACGGTCTCAGGGGGCACCCTTGTCCTACAAGCGGCTCAGGCTCCTCCCTGGCGGCGCGGCCCTACCCCGCTGCACGCGAGCCGCACATCCCCCTCATCGCTCGCCAGCCACCAGTCGGTGGGCACAGCGGCCACTTCCGGGATCCAGCTCTTGTCAGCTGTGCTGCTGTGCGCATGGGTGCGCCTGGGCTGCTGCGATGTCCTGAGCTGACACGCGGACGTGGCTTGCTTGGGGTCATTCTTTAGTTCTTATGCTGCTTTAGTTTTTATTTTTATTTCTATTTTTTATTTTTTGGCAGAACCGGGGATTGAACTCAGGCCCTTGCACTTGCCAGGCAAGTGCTTCTTCTACTGAGCCATCCTCCCGGCTCCTGCTGCTTTATTTTTGAGACAGGGTTTTACTACGCAGTTCAGACTGGCCTTGAACTGGCTATGTAGCCCAAACTAATCTCGAACTCACTGAGATCCTCCTGCCTCAGCCTCCCAAGTGCTGGGATTACAGGCGTGCCTCATCATGCCTGGCTTTTTTTCTTTTTATTTTAAAATATGTATCAGATAAAATATGTATTAAAACAATTTTAATTGCAGTAATGTTGAATATATTCACAATATTATGCAGCCTGTGCTGAGAACTTTCATCTTCCCAAGCTGAAATGCAGTATCCATTAAGCACCTCCCAATTCCCTTTCCCCAGCTCCTGGCAGCCACGTGCTACTTCCTGTCTTTGTGAGTTTGACCAAGCAAGGTACCAGGCACCAGTGAAACACGAGGCCTTTGTCCTTCCGTGGGTGGCTTGTTCTTCAAGGCCCATGCACTGCAGCAAGTCCAGGCCCTCCTTTCCTGAGCACAGGGTGCTCTGTTTCTGGAGGGACCACTGTGTTCACCCAACACCTCTGACAGCTCCTGGGGTACACTTATCCTCAGGTTGGTGTGAGCCTTGCTGTCCCGACCATGAAGGCACAAGCGTCTCCTGGAGTCTGAGCTTTCCGCCCTGGAAATCTGGATCCTGGCTCATGCAATGGCTCCTGTCTCTGCGTTGCAGGAGCTGCCCTGCCACTCTCCACAGCTGCGGCACGGTCTGCACTTTCTTTAGCAGGGCGCAGGGTTCTGGTTTCTCCAAGTCCTTGGCAATTCTGGTGATTTTGTTCTTTTGTTTCTTAGCAAGCGCCACCCTAACAGAGCCGAGGTGACGCCTCAGGGTAGTCTCTATTTGCATTTCCCTACTGAT
Organism: Octodon degus; assembly: GCF_000260255.1. Lineage (NCBI taxonomy): Eukaryota > Metazoa > Chordata > Mammalia > Rodentia > Octodontidae > Octodon > Octodon degus. The sequence goes on along the minus strand of NW_004524593.1, from coordinate 23,382,145 downwards.
GAGTGTTGTTGCAGGACTGCTGGGTTTGTATAAATGTCCCCAAGGGCCTGTGCAGCAGGTGTCTGAGCACTCACCGAGGAGCTCTGGGAGGCGGAGGACCGTGAAGAGGCAGGGCCTCATGGCGGGAAGCGAGGTGGCTGGGCGCATTCCAGGCGTCCTCTCTCTTTCACTTCCTGGCCATCACGAGGTGAGTGGCTTCCTCTACCACATTCCCCTGGCAGTGATGTCCGAGCCACACACGCCCAGAGCTATGAGGCCAAGGAACCACCTGAGCCCGAAACCAGGGGCCAACAAGACCCTGCCTCCTTGTGCTGCTTACACCAGGCGTGTGTCATGGTGCTGGACTGATGGGTACAGCATCTTTTCGTGTGCCTTGGCCATTTGTCCATCTTCTCTGGAGAAATGCCAGGAGTCCTTCATTTCTTTTTGAGACTGGTTATTTCATCATTTCTTGTTGCGATACAGGAGCTCTTGGTGTATTCTGGAAACTACAGCCCAATCAGGCATGATTCACTGGTGGGCTGCCTCCTCCTCCTGTCGATGGTGTCCTTTGATGCACAGAAGTGTCAGTTCTTCATCCGTTTCCACTTTTGTGCCCCTACTTTTGATGTGGTAGCCTCCTGCCGCATCTCACATGGGTGGGCAGAGTGCAGCAGGCCTGGCTGGAGTGGCCCGAGCCCAAGGCTCCAGGATGGCACAGCCTTTGCCCTGTGGGCCTGTGGGAGTCGCCTGTGTAGCCTCCTGCTCTGGCAGAAGTAGAGGTTGGAGACGGTGAAAGTGCAGTAAGCTGCGTGAGGCCCAGCTGGCACCTGCTGGCACTCACCTCTGCCACAGCCATTTTTGCAGTCGCTTCTGCAGCAGAGCTCAAAGCTCTGAGGAGCAGACCAAGATGCCCACCTTCAAAGCAGCCTCCTGATCTCCAGGTCTCCAGGAGACGCATCAGCTCCTCTGTGCAGCTGCACTGGATATGCAGGTGTGTGGCGGGGCAGAGCCCCCTCCTGGCCCACACATCCCTCTCCGCATGCAGCCCAAAGGAAGAGCTGAAAACCAGTCAGGCCTGACCCCAAAGGGAAAGGGGCAGCTGTGGGAGAAGCCACAGCTAGAGCCCTGGGGAGGAGGAGGGCGGGCTGTTCTGGCCGTCTCTGGCGTGCACAGGGCTGTAGTAGACACAAAGGCAGTGGAGCGGCCCCCAGCAGGAGACGGGACACTGGTGGGTCAGCTTTCCCTCATGAAACAGATACCCGGATAATCAGCTGACCATGGGGAGAGGCCCCTTCTCACTTAGGCTCCTGGAGGTTTGGGCCACGACTGGTTGGCCTGTCTCCTGGGACTCTGGCAGCACATGGCAGTAGAGTAAAACATTTCATGGCCAAGAAAAAGGGAGAGGCTGGTCCCCGTCCCCAGCAAGGGCAGCCTTGGGGGCCTCAGACCTCACACCAAGCCCTGCCAGTAGGGCACCCTGGGAACCTGGCCTTAACCCAGGGCTCCTGGGGACCCCCATCCAGGCACACCAGCACTGTTGCCCCGGCTTCTCATGGCAGAGGGGATGGCTGGGTTTGTGTGGCCCTGCTGGATCTGCCACGTGGGGTGCTCGGTGCGGCCCGGTGGGCTCTGGTACGACCTCCGTCCCCTCTCCTGTGCTGCGAAGGAGACGATGCCCCTGCCCTGATCAAGCAGCCCATGCACTGCTTTGTTCCTGTGGACACTGCCCTGGAAGTGATATCTGGAGGGATCCCCATGGGGCTCAGGGCTCAGCGGAGGGGGGCCTCCTGGAGAGAGACCTTCCAGAGGAGCCAGGGACACAGGCACGGCGCTGTGGGAGCCCCTCGATCGTCCCTGCTGACCCTAGCTGCTCAGGTCTGACCCAGCGTCCCGGCGATGCCGCCTGCACCCTTTCCCTGCTTCTCCTCCCTGGGAATCTGGCTGCTCTCCCAGCTGCCCATGCACCTATGATGCCTGAATCCTGCTGCCCTCAGGTGCGCGGTCCCAGCACCTGGAGACTGACCTTCCCTGGAAATCTGGTCGTTGCAGGTGGCGAGCAGAGCTACGGTGAGCCACAGTGGGCAGCACACGCCCCCACCCAGTGTGGCTGAGCCCTTCCACAAGGGGAATTCTGCTCAGAGGCAGAGTAGCACGAGAGGACAGCAGGGGAGGGAAGCATCTGCAGGACTCGGGGAGAGGCAGGGCGGGACCCTCCACAGCCTGCTTGATCGGGTTATGGACTCTTCTTGTTAAGCACCCCTGTGGTCCTTGGTTCCAGCATCCAGTAGCAAACCACCTGCTTCTTGCTGACGACATATCCCTCTGGCTTCATTGAGCAGTGTACTCCATCTCCCCAGAGTATGAAATGCAAGCATCCTGGACAGTGTGGCATGTACGTGAGATTCCTGGAACTGCCGCAGCCCTTTGGCCACCATGAGGAAGCCAGACTTGGAAAGACAACATGGAAAGAAGGGATGGAAGAAAAGGGGTCCGTGTCAAGGCTCTCTGGTTGTGAGCCTTTGATCTGTTCTAAAGCCTGCCCTACTCAGCTTGCTGAGTGCTTGAGGCAGCTCGAGGGGTGGTCTCTCTTCCTCGCTCCTCGAATGCTAGGTGTGGTGACTTTTGGTGCCTTAAGTGGAAGAGCCGGAGGCAGAGCATCCTTACCTCTCACCCATCCCTGCTTACCTTCTGGTGTGGCCACAGGCTCCCCAGAGCACCCCAAGATGGGGACGGGCCTGGTCTACCCCGCTCCATGGAGCGTTCACTGCAAGATGCTGAGCGCAATGGGGCAGAGGCAAGGCTGGTGTAGACTCATAGCAGGAACACAGCGACTGATGCAGGCGGACTTGCAGAACTGCAAGCCGAGCCCCAGGTGTGCATGGACCCTGGCCCCAGGCAGGGAGCCCAGTCCTTGCTGTTGGCAGCAGTGAGACTCCAGGGAGCAGAGGCTGGCCTGCGCTCTCTGCCTCACTCCAGGCAGCATGCTGAACATGAGGTAGGAAGGCACAGGTGTGTGTGTGTGTGTGTGTGTGTGTGTGTGTGTGTGTTCACGCCACAGTGCCCACTTCCTCTTTCCCCATGCAGCTCATTTTTTGCTTGGGGTCCTTTGGATTCCAGAGCAACTGATGTGTCGCTAGCACTCAAGAGAGTAGTACCCTTGCTCCACATGGCTGGGCCGTGCAGTTACCCGCCCACCTGAGCAGCAGCGTGTGGCTGCTGGTGTGCCCTGGTGCTCTGCTGGGCCTCAGGGTGGCAGAGTCTGCTCTTCCCTGGGCCATGCGAGGCATCTTCGAGGCCTGCAGTTGTGCAGCTGTTTCGCTGCATGGAGTAGAGACAACCTAGGATAGGCCTGGAGGCCTTGTGAGCAGACGCAGAGGCGGAGGACCGCTCTGCCAGATGAACTTGGCCCAAGCCAGTGTCCGGGCTTTTCAGGAGTATGTGACAGCATGCTCTTAACATGTAGGGAGCCTGAGTTGGATGATTGCTTGTCTGTCGGACATACTTCTGGGCGCAAAGTCCAGGAGTCTGATCCCGACAGAATCACTGGGGCTGGGCTGCTCTCTAACTCAGGGTTGTTCAGACTTTCAGAGGTAACCTGGTGCCTACGCACACACTGTGCAACCCATGAGCAGAGTGTGGAGCCGGATCTGCAATCCGTTCATTAATATTTCTGCCGTGAAACACATGAATATTCATGCTGGGCAAATAAAGGCTATAAACAGTCTCACTTTGGTTCAGGTCAAGCTTTCCATGGAGGGAGCTTGCTTTACCTTTGGGGAAAACCACTATGTCCTCTAAGGCTTTTTGGGTTCCTCAGTAGTAGGTTAATGACCATGGCTCTTGATGTTTCTTCCTGCCTTAGGTTCTTCCTCATCCAACTGGAAGACACTGCTCATAATTGAGGTGTTCTAGGTTGGGTGTGGTGGCACACACCTGCAATCCCAGCACTTGGGAGACTGAGGCAGGAGAACTGTCATGAGTTTGAGCCTGAGCTAATAGTGAGTTCAAGGGCAGCCTGAACTGCAGGTTGTTGACCTTGTCTCACACAACCAATCATAATCATAATCATGATCGTAGTAATCCAAAATATCATATAGTTTCCCTAGTATAAGAACTCAGGAGAAGAAATAAAAATTGAAAGGTGTAACACAATTAAAAGGAAAGTAAGA
>NW_004524593.1:23345783-23377190 GCF_000260255.1 Octodon degus | reverse complement strand
GGAGAGAAAACATTCTCTCAGGCTTTCACAGAGAGCAAATTGGTCAAGCAATGGCCGTGACTCATCCACATGGCTGACACTGACAAAAGATCTACAAACTGGGTACAGAGTTTCGGGGTAAATCCTGAGGGGATCTGACTGACCTTGTCAGATACAAAAGTTACATTTCTTGTTATATAGGTCTTGGTTTATCTTGGTCTTAACTATCCAGCAGAAAAGTATAAAAAAGAAGTAAAAAATGTAAAGCCATATTAATATGCTGAGCTGTTAAAGGTTCTGGACTATATGGGATTATTTTGCTGAATTCAAGCACCTACAATATTTAAATGACAATGGAATGCCCTTCTCTAACAAAACTAAACAAAAAAGGGGATACAAATGAACGACCATTTTGTATCTGTATTTTCAAAATAGGATAGATATATAGCTACTTTCTCTTAATTCAATGAATAGAAAGATTTGTTCTAATAGTGTTTGTAAGCAGGATATCGTCCTTGTACAATGAATAACCACTAAGACAACAATATGCAATGTATTAACTATTGAAACTGTCCTACTAATCGGTTTTGAAACTCTCATTGTTATTTGTTTCTCAATAAAATTATTTAAAAAATAAATCCATTCAATAACTTTGAACTAAAAAAAAATCATAGTAATCCAGTGCTAGATTTTGTGTGACTTGTTGGTGTTTAGGCACAGAGCTAAGGATGGGCCTAGGTGTGGGTGAGTAGAGCTTGGGGCGCAGGGTTTGGTCCCTACGTGGGGAAGCCCCCTGAGAATGTGGTGTGTGGATAGACATTTGGCGTCAGGATCTCGGCAGAGGTGAAGGCCATTTGCGGGTCCACTGAGCATAAGAGCCACGCAGCACACAGCTTCCTCCTTCAGAGGGCAATGGGGCAGGGCAGGTGGAGGGCAGGGGTGGCCCAGGCTGCAGGCCTGGAGCAGCAGCCCTGAGAGGGAGCAGACAGGAGGCCCTGTGGGTGTGGGCCCCTTGGAAGGCAGGGGAATGTGGGGATTGGAGCCAGGCAACAGGGATGGCTGCACCTGCTGCTTGAGGACGGGCTGGGCGAGTCTGTTATCTCCACCCAGATGGAGACAGAGGCAAGGCACCCAACACAGGTGCCCAACACCGGCGCCCAGCCAGCTGCAGGCAGGGCCCTGCCCTTGAGGCGGCCTGGCACACTCCTCCCTCAGCCCCCACCCAGCGCTCACTGCCAGTGCATCGCCCGTGCCTGCTCCCAGGCCGGGGAGGGTCCAGTGATTTTTGTTATTGCTGCTGCTGCTGCTCTTCCCACAGCAAACTCAGCAGCTCACCAACTGTGTGTGGGACATAATGAGAGACGCAGGCTGTCCTTTGCACCCGCACAGAGCGCCTCAGGCCCTTGGGATTTCAAAGACTGCCTTGCTGGGCCCCAGAAGGCTTCTGGGTGGGGCTATGCCCCAAAGGACCAGGCCTTGTGCTGGGGCTTGCAGCCACACCCCAGCTTCTAGCTGGGGACAGAGCTCATCCGCAGGCCGATGGTTCCAGCAGCTGTGCCGTGCTGGGACCTCCATGGAGGCCCCGGTGTCCAGGGCTTCCAGGGAAGTAAGAACAAGAGAGTGCGGGGGGCCTCAGCTTCCCCTGGCCTTGTCTCTCCCCACTGCTCCTGCACGCCAACTTTTGTAATAAACTGGTGGCCTAGGTAGCTCACCTCCCTGGGTTCGGTGGGTCATGGTTGCAGACTGTGGAACCTGTGGAGGGGCACATGGCAGAAAGGTCTCGTGGAGGACATTTGCAAGGGGACAGAGAGTAGGACAAGAACACACCGTTTAGGTCACACCCCAGGGCCTCAGGTGAATCCATGACATGTGAGGCACCCTGTAACTCAGTCACTCTCCTAGGCCACAGCAGTGTCTGAGCTCAGTGCCCCCACTCCGGGGCCCTTCCTCCAGCCCCCCAGGCTCCCTGATGCTTGGTGGGCTTCCTTCCTCTCCTCCCCGATTCCTAGATGAGTCTGCTGCTCTTCTCTGGTCTCCATAATGTCCCTCCTGTGGGCTGGGGCCCAGAGAAGTGGTGACAGCCAGAGTCCACGCGGCACCGCCTGCTCCACATCGTCCTCATCTGGTCCTCACCGCTGGTTGTTGTGACCCCCAGGTGCAGAAGCTGAGGCATGTAATGATCATGGCCTAGACTTCAACAGACTCCTCCTTGGTCTTCAGGAACCTGGACACCTGCCCCCAGGCCCAGCACCCCAGAATCATCCCTAAGATGCATCTCACCATCCCCACCACCCTGCCCTCCACTGCTTTCATTCACACTCCTTTCCTTCCTAATTCCCTTCATCCCAGCAGGGCAACTCTAGGCTCCAGTCCTGAAGGAAAGCAATGACATGGGCCCTGCTGCTGAGATCGGTGCGTCACGTGGGCAGGCCTGCCGAGGGTGGGCGGTCTTGGAGAGGAGCTGCTTGTTCCCCTGTGTCTGTGCATCCCACAGGCAGAGGTGAGGGGAGTTCAGGACACCACAGAGCTGGGCTCAGGGATGAGCCTGGGGGACACCCTCACAGGCTGGGTGAGGCGTCTAGCGGGGTGCCTGGTGTCACACATTAGAACATCCCGCTGGAGGGGGTGTAAGGCCACGTTGGCCTCCAGGTTTGAGGGCTGCGCTGTCCTGAGGTTCAGGGTGTCTGCTGGGTGATTGCTGGAAGGACTGGAGTGAGGAACCCAGGGCCTAATGGGGGAGCACTGCATTGGAGTATAGGGCCAAGCTCAGAAGTGGCCGAGGGAGACCAGGACGCAGAAGAGCCTCAGCCTCACGGGGGCACACAGGCCACACTGTCACCTCGGCTCTGTCCCACCACTTCATGATGGTGGGTCATTCCGAGACAGCTGATAATTCCTCAAGGGCCCAGGACCCTGGGACGCTGTACCTTTCCCCCAAGATGCCCATTTCTGGGCCCACAGCAGACCTGGAGAATGGATGGACTCATGAACGGATGGCAGTGTCTTCCTAGCTCCATGCGAGCGATGAGTGTGCACGATCTGCCTTGGTGCTGCTTCCCTTGCTCTGTCCCCTCACGGGGGGCTTCGGACAGGGAGAAAGCAGTGTTAGGGGGCTGGGGCTGGGGACTGTCATGTGACGCTGGGGACGTGGCAGTGTGGGGAGCGGGAGCTTCTGCGGGGCACGGTTGCTCAGGCAGAGGAGTGGGCATGGTGACGGCCGCTGCCGGGAGGCCACGCCACCCCAGCACTGGGGACGGCCCTCAGCTGCCCCCATGAATGGGGGACCTGCTCCGAGAAAGCCCGCAGGGGGCCTCCCCCGGGACCCAGACTCTGCAGCCTCCGGGGCCGGCCGCAGCAGTCTCCCTCCCTCCTGGCAAAGGCCCAGAGCGAAGCGAAGGCCTGGGTCCCGCCGCCGCAGCGAGGAGTCTGAGGCGCTCCAGCGGGGGGCACCGGAAGCCGCCCGCGCCCCAGGACTGCGGACACCTGCTGCGCGCCAACCACGTCTCCCCCAGGGCTCCCGGAGGACACCAACAAAGGGCGCTCCGAGTGATCTCCAGCTCCAGAAGCCACTGTTCCGAATTCAGGGCGTAAGACGCCGCTGACGCAAGCCTTGCGGTTTCTTCTGCGGCCTGCCTTTGCTTTCCTCGAGTTCCTTATCTCGGCTGCCTTCTGGACTAAGAGGAAACGAAGCTCGCATCCACCACGGCTGCAGTTGCAGGAGGCCACAGGGCGCCGCTCCGCAGCGTTTGCAGCTGCCAGAGACGGGGCGACGGCTGCAAGGCTCCTGAGCAGGCAGGGGCGCGTGGCACGACGCTGACCCCGCAGGCGCAGCTCGCTGGGGCAGGCCGGCCGGACGGCAGGGACCGCTGCTCCGCGAAGGAGAGGACCTGGGAAGAAGGCGCCTCCGTGAACGCAGGGTCAGGCGCTCGCGGTCCCGCGGGGTGCCAGTCCCAGGGGCTCCTCGCGGTGGGCCCCACAGCGGCCAGGGGGACCAGAGGCAGGTCAGTGCTGCGAAGGGCGGCGGCTGCGAGAGCTGGGCACTGGTTGCGGGGCGCTGACGCACGCCTGAGGCCGAGCCAGGACCAGGACGGGGAAGGCCTTGGCAGGCAGGCTCCTTGGCTGCTTTGGGCTGCAGGGGCAGAAACCCCAGCTCCAGGGGCCTCGGTAAAACGACTTTGGCTTTCCGCAGAGAGGGGCGTCTCCAGGCCACCCGGGCCTCCGGAGCTGCAGAGGCAGCGTCTCCTCCCAGTGCCCATCAAGCCTACCTGGGCAGGTGACTAGAGCTCAGGTCCAGGTAATGACACCACGCCTTCGTCATCACTTGATGACGTCACTAAGAGGTGGGGCCTACTTGAAGAGCGTGGGTTACCGGACCCGCTGGCCCCCATCCCTCCTGGGGCTCTATCCTCTCTTTGCTTCCTGGCTGCCATGAGGTAGGCAGCTTTCTCCTTCCACACTCTGTTGCCAGGCGGTCTCCGTGTTACCACAGGTTTAGGAGCTGGTGACAGGTTTACCCATGACCGTGACGAAAAACTCTAAGGCTCACAGAACTCGCCTCCATGTCGCTAACCTCCATGTCGCTAACCTCAAGTGTTTGTCACAGGGATGCACAGTGGAGCACTGCGGACTCCTGACAGACCCAGCACCTTGGCTGCTTCTGGACACACCAGGCTGTGCAGGACACGGAGAGCTAATCCCTACTAGGGACCCCAGGAGGGCCCCGCAGGGAGGTCACCCACACTGCAGGGCAGGAACGTCAGGCAGAGGGGTGGCAGGGCACAGGCTGGCAGTGCCTAGGGGCCGTGGGGGTTTGGCCGGGGGTGGTCAGAAGCACTGGCATCCAAGGACCGCTTTGGAGGCTGCGCAGGAGGGGCAGGTGGGAAGCAAAGCCAGAGATGGGGGCACTCGTGCGGGCACCAGAGATGCCAGGGGACGTGAGTTCCAACACATACACACACATTGGCCTGGAAAATGGACCTCAAAGCACCATGCGACCCCAGAGCAGGGCTGAGTTGAGAGGGGTCCCTTGCCAGTCTTGTGGCTCAGTGCTGCCACGGTCTCTCACTCACCGAAGGAACATACCTGGGTCTGAGCGACAGGGTCTGGATTCTCCCGCTCCAGAGTGACATGGACCCCAGGGGCCAGCTTGGTGGACACCCACACAGGGTGACAGAGGCTGGGGCCTGGATCTCCTGGAGTGCCTGCAAAGCTGGGCCGCCACACCCATCACTCCACAGGGAGCCCTTGCTCCAGGGCTCTCATGTAACTGAAGACCAGAACAGTATCATTCCTGCTCCTCAAGGGTGTTCACCACAGTATTTAGGGCTGACTCAGAGATAACTAGAGCGTCCTCCATGACACCAGTCATAGCTGGGTATCACATCAAATTGAACCCTGCCTCATGAGAGGCTTGGCCAGCCGCCCTAGTGACACTCAGTGAGCGGGGCGGGGCCCATGCGTCCTTCCAGGCTGTCTCTGGGTCCTTCTCTGTCTCCTCCAGTTTGGCCAGGGCTCCCACATCTGTACAGATTATACTGAGAAGGCCTTATACTCCTTTCCTTTGAAAGAGCTGTTTTCCAAACACTAGGCACAAATAATTATTCAGGAAACACATTGCACAAAACAGCATTGTAGGAAAACTATGCAATTCAAAATCTATTTTAGGGGGCTGGGGAGATGGCTCAGTGGAATAAGCGCTTCCCTGGCAAGTGCAAGGGACTGAGTTCAATCCCTGGTCTGCCAAAAAAAATAAATAATAAAAAAAAGAACCCTTTAAAAAGGGGCTGGGGAGATGGCTCAGTGGAATAAGTGCTTCCCTGGCAAGCGCAAGGACCTGAGTTCAATCCCCGGTTCCGCAAAAAAAAAAAAAAAAAAAAAAAAAAAAAGTTGGGTGATTGGTGTTGTATGAAAGGAGAGAAGGTTAGCACTCCCCTTGACAAGGATGGAAGAGGCCCTCGGGCCTGACAACACGCATACGGTTAAGGCATTGCCACCTACTTCGTGGCATCAAAATCTATTTTAGAGGCTTTTACACAAAGCAGGAAGTTTGGGGCAGGGAAGCATGTGCTGCGTTCTCCAGTTGAGTGCCCTGGCTCCTCTGCAGGCGGGTGGAAGGCTGGTGTCTGGATCCTCAGGATGGGGTGCAGCCTGAGGCCTCCTGGCTCTGGGCATTGCTGGGTTGTTCCAGTTGGTCTTCCAAGGGCCCAAGTCAGAGCCCTGCCCTACCTGGTCCTGAGGTTTGTAGGATGCCCAAGTGTCGGGGCTAGCTGGTGACCTCACATGTCCTGAGGACGCAGCCCCACCTGCACTCACCCCTCCCCGTGTGTGATCTTGGCGGGACCTGAGCAAGCTCAGCACAGGCTCAAGGCCACATCCAGGGAAGCTTCTGGAAACCAAAGCCATCCACCAAGGTTGGCTCTGCTAGTCTCCTGTTTGCCCAGGAGTCACTGTGAGAAGCAAGCACACCATAGCCCCAGCTGCCATTTTCTAGAATTTTCTGAGCCGCAAGCATCACATACAATACCCTGTAGCCTCACAGCAATCCAGGGAGGCCAGCGCTGTGATCATGTGTACTTCCCACTGAGGAAGTGGTCTCACAGATTTTGCCCCTAGCAGAAGGTTGCTGATGAAGCTCCATCCTTCCCTCGGGCCTGGGCTCTGCATCCAGGGCCTCTGCAGAGATGACAAGCAGGTCTGCCCCACCTGGCTGTGTGCCACTCATGGTCCCCCCTTGTCCTCGGGGGCTGTGGGTCTCTGTCCCCCATGAGCAGATGCCCCCGTGGGACCATGTCCCTGTGTGTGTGTCTGTCCACTTCCCCACGTGCTGATTACTTCCAGGCTTTCACAGTCACAGAAGACCCTCTTGTGCGTGTATAAGCTTTTAGGGTTGCAGATAAAACAGCTTATGTGGGAGTGATACCATCCGTGAATCGTGGGAGTTTAAGTCTTCACTGTGCCAGCCTCATGCCTTCTGGTCTTTCCATTCTCTTCTTGACTTTAAAAGCCTTTGTCGTTTCATCCTTAAAAATTATGGCTGCACACTGGGCTTTTTCTAGGCTCTATGAGGTTAGAGAGAATTCTACTTCTCCTCTGACCTAGCTAATTTTTAAAGAATCGTAAGTAGGCATTTTGAATTTTATCAAATGTTTTCTCCATCTATTGAAATAACCATATTGCTTTTGTTCTTTTAATATGTTAATATGATGAGTGATAATTACAGACTTTCTAAAGTTAAGCCTTATATTCTTGGAATAAGCCCAACTTAGCCACAATGTATTATCTTTTTTCATTGAGTGCAGGATTCACTTTGCCAATATTTGCATGGGATTATTGAATTTATCTCCATGAATGAAGGGTTTTTTTTAATGACTTTTCTTCATTGTATTTTTTTTTTTTTTGAGTTTTAGTATCAAAAGCACAGTGGATTCACAGAATAAATTAAGGGGCATTCTTTTCTTCTCAAAGAATTTGCGTAAGATCAGTATGACATGTCATGTCAATTCTGGAGAGAAAACTTTACAAAATCGTCTCTGCCCGGTGAGTCTCTGAGGGAAAATGAAACAATGGACTCACTTGTGTCTGCAGCCAGGGGCTCTTTGGGCTTGGTACCTTTCTTTTTTCTTTTTCTTTTTTTTTCAGAGACAGGGTGTAGCTTAGGCTGGCCTGGAATTTACAGCAGTCCTCCTACCTCAGCCTCCCAAACACTGGGATTCTAGGCATGTGCCACCATGCCTGGCTACCTGGTAACTTCTTTTGCGGAACTGGGGATTGAACTCAGGACCTTGTGCTTGCCAGGCAAGCACTTATTCTACTGAGCTATAGCCCCAGCCCTTGGAAATTTTTTTTGACTTGGTTGTTTTTAAAGGATTAACTTCATTTCTTCTAAGTTAATGCCAGTTTCATGCATTCTTTGGCATATAGATTTTTTTAAAGTATACTTTTTTAAATCTCTATGGGATCTCTCATTATATTCTTGCTTTTACTTTGGATATTATTTGTAGGGCTTGGATATAGCTTAGTGGTACAATGTCTGCCTGGCAAGCATGAGGTCATTAGATCGATTCCATCTATCTGTCTATCTGTCTGTCTGTCTGTCTGTCTGTCTGTCTGTCTATCTACCTATCTATCTCTTTTTGTTTTTCTGAGTATTCCTGCTAGAATTCCTGCTAACCCTCTTTGTGTGTTCAAAGATCCGGTTTCTGGTTTTGTTAGTCACCTGTATTACATCTCTGCTTTCTGTGTCATTAATTCTTGCCTTTGCAGCCATCTCTTCAGCCTTGATCTCATTCTGACCTTCTTCTAATGTCTTGAGTGCTGAGACCCCCTGCTGCCAAGCTGCCCTTGTCCCATGTTAGCAGGCCTGGGTCTGGGTCTCAGCCTTCTCTCCTGGTATCTTTTGCATGTGTTGAAAGTCGTGGTATAGGGTGCATTTTATTATGTCATTCTATGTATTTTCAATTTTCAGTTATGATCTTTTAATCCACAAAGTATTTAAAAGTATGATTTTAAACACCTCAGCAAATATATTCTTAGTTCCAATGGAGTTGCAGGCTGATCAGAAGACTTGGCCCGCATGACATTAGATGTTTTAGACCTTGACACTTCTTTTATGGTCTGTGCCATGGTCGCTCATTGTTTTGTTTTGCCTTTTCTTCCTGTCGGCAGGGTACGGAGATATTTTGCCTCCCGTGTCCGGTGAGGAGCGTAGTGCCTCCGAGTATTCCGCCAGCGCTGGACTTCAGGCCCATCTCGTCTTTGAAATGAAATGAACGTTTTGTTGTTAAGACACCAGTTCTCTCTCTATGGGATGCTTTTTGGTATTGACTTCTATTTTTCTGGACAGATGCCAACTTTCTTTTGGCTAAGACTTGCTTGGTACGTCTTTCCTTTCCTTTCCTTATGTCTAAATGTGTCCCCAGAGAACAGCGCATAGCCGGATTTCAGGGCATCTAGTGTGACGGTGCTGTGTCACATGCTGACCTCAGCCTCGAGCTGCTGCCGTGGGGACCAACAGCGCGCACTTCCTGTCTGTTCTCTTCGCTTCTTGTGTGTCTCGCTTCTTGAGTCTGTGCCCACTTCCTCACTGTAGAAGCTTCGCCCTTTCTCTGCTTCTGTCCCATCTCCTCTCCTGTCTAGAGGCTAGCGTGTACTCTGTTCCTAGTCTTTCGTGGTTTTCCTTGCACTTTCAACGTGCATACCTGCCAGCTGCTACAGCGTGGCCGCAGCCCTCCCGGGAACCTTGCGGCATCGCCTTCGCCAGCTTGCCCGCTTCTGTCCGTCAGCATTTTGACTTTATGCTTCACACATTTCCGCTCCCACGAGCCAGGCACGGGAAGGAGACGTCAACGTCTCTGTGGACAGCATTGCCCTCAGCCCGTTGACTTTCTCGGCGCGGCATGACCCTTTGCTGCTGGGTTTTTCCTTCTTCCCCAGCAGGGCTTTCCAAGGCCCCCCGTGGAGGCGACCTCAGCTCGCTTCTCTGAAAACACTGTGATTTCACTCACCAATTGTAGGGTGACTGTTCCCTGTTTTGACTTCAGAGGGTCTTATTCCCATGTCTTCAGCTTCGGTTTCTGTTGTTAAATTATGTCCTGGGTGACTACTCCCCTTTCTGGGAGATACGTTTTTGTCTTTCAGCGCTTTTGAGGCCTTTCTGTGCTGGGAGTTCCATGCGCTATTCTTAAGGCGCCAGGCTTCGGGCTTATTTTCTTGGCATTGTTTGGAGACCAGCCTCTGTGTCAGGTGCTGGAAAGGAACCTTGCAGTCTCCCTCTGTCCTGCTTCTTTCCGTCCTCCGGACGCTGGCAGCTGTGAGAGCGTCTCTCGCCTGCACTTCTCGGGACCCCCTGAAGCCCGGTCACACCGGGCGCCTTGGCTCACTGGCTGAGGTCTAGGAACCTGCCCTCCCTTCGAGCTCACCCGTCCTCTGCTCACTTGTGCTAAATGTGCTGCTCACCCACCTTCAGGGTGTTTCAAGCGGCGAAGCCACATTTTTAATTTTTAAGAGTTCTGTTTCTTTTTCAAATCTGCATATTCATATATGCTATTCTCTTTTACTTGTTCTTTTTGTTATTCCATCTTTAAACAGCGAGCCTGGCTGCTCTTGCCCTGGCTGCTGGGCTTCCTATTCCAAGTCCCCGCGGGCTCCTGATGCATCTCCTCCTGCCGGCATCACCCTCACTTCCCGGGGTCGCGGCCGCCGTGAGCTCATGCTTGGCTGTCCTCCTCAGTGCGCAGCCCCAGACTTGTGGACGCCGCCGGCTTTGTGCTTGCTCCTGTCAGGATCTGGGGACACTATTATAAGCCTAGACTGATGTCGTCTCCTCCAGGGGCCGTGGACTTGTTTGTATGAGAATGAAAGGGAAGGAGAGCAAGAATCCAGGGAGAAGTGCAAGCATTTCGTGGCGGTAGCGCGGCCCTGTGCACGGGTGAGCGGTGGTCTGTGCCCCCACCCTCGCTCGCAGCTGCTCCCAGGCTCTCTTGCATGGCTGTGGTCAGGGAAGGGCTTCCACCCACGCTGGCCTGTACAGCTGGCTCCTGCAGTTCTCCATGCTGGAGACAAGGAGGTGTCTCTGCCTGGAACACGAACCCGAGACTGTGGGTACCCACCTTCCACACCTCAGGGACCAGGGCGGCTTCTAGGCCTGAGTACGATGCGGCCTATTGCCGCAGCACCATGGTTGGCGATTCCAGGTTCTTTCTGTCCCATCCCAAGATCTGACTGGGACAGCCAGGAAACAGGTGGACATGTCTTTTATTTAAAGTAAAGGAAAACTAAGGAAAAGGTGAAAAAGCAAGGAAGAGAAAAGCAAGAAGAGCTACATCCCGCAAGCAGGATGGGCCACTGCGGAAAGGGGAGGGCACAGGACAGCGGGATCACAGGGCAGCAAAGCCGGTGGCCATCGTCCTTACGCCCCCTCAGCTCCAGGCTCTGGAAGCTGCCCTGCCCTGCAGCCTGGCTGTAGTGGCTGCGCGCATGCTGCTGAGCAGCTCTGACCCGCTCAGGCTGCGCTGGGCACCCTGTCTTCAGCAGCCTGCCCTGCCCCAGCCCCTGCCTCGGGCCTGGCTGTGTCTGCTCCCGAGGAAGCTGTCACCAGCAGCTCATGCATCCAGAGCTGCAGGAGGGGCTCTTGCTGAGACCCCGGGACCTCCTGGCCTCTGTCACCTACAGCCCAGTGGCGGAGCCATGGCTTTTAGCATTACTCCACCCCAGTACACATAAGTCAGTGGGCCCACCACTTGTGGAGTAGTCTCCCCTCTCTTTTTAAGAATGAGCTCACCTCTACTAAACTTCAAAAACACAAAATTGGCAGTAAGTCTGACCTGCCAGCTTCGTTGAGTCAGAACACCTGCAACACTGAAGTGGAACAATAACTCCTTTTGAAGCACAGAAAAATTAACTGGAAATAGAACTCTTGTTTCAAGGGCTATTAGAAGAGAAATGAGTCTGGTCTAGCTAGACACAGACTTGGAAGGTGCCCAGAACTTTCTGATTTTTGAAAAAGACAAGATCAATTGGCAAGTGCTTGATGTCTCAAAAGAATAACTTTTAAAAACCTGTTATTGAGAGACTCTTGATTATGCAAGATCCACAGAAGTGGGAGAATACAGCTCCACATCCTCCAGCCCCTCCACATCTGGGACTGAGAGGACTGGGCCAGAGCGCTTTCCTCCCCGTGGGGGGGTGGGGGGCTTGAGCGCAGGAAGATGTTAACAAAGGCAGAAGAGGCGTGGCGTCAATCCAGCTATGTAGCCAGGGGCGAAATTCTCCAAAAGTCCCAGTGCCAAGCAACTTTTCAAATTTTCTTGAGGTTTATCAGTTTAAATATAATTAAAATCATTGTGTCTGTAAAATTCTACCAAAAAAGACATGGACAGTTTAATATATGAGTTAGGTTAATTTACCATTCATTCTCCAAAATCTGAGTGTTCTTGCCAAACAGATTTTTTTTTTTTTTTAAGCTGGAGTCTCACTATACAGTTCAGCTTGGCCTTGAACTCAGTTTGTATCCCAGGCTGGTCCTGAGCTCAGGTTGATCCTACTCGGCCTCCCAAGTGCTGAGATTACAGGCATGTGCCACCACACCTGGCACCAAGCAAATTTTTTAGCAACAAAGATTCATCCAGCATCAGACTCAGGACTATTCCGCAAAAATACTAACACGGCGCTCTTACTGCGTGTTGGGCACTCTTCTAAATTCCCTACTGTATCCACGCAGTAAGCATCACAACCGCGTGAATTAGATATAGCGGGCCTGCTGCATGCTGGCTAGGACACTGCCCGCAGCCACGCCTGGGCTTCGACCTGCACATGGGGACCCTGCTTTCAGGCCTGTTCCCAGCACTGGCCCCTACTTCTCTTAGTTGCTATAAGGCTCTTAATATAGGAAGGTGGGCCTCAGGAAACCCTGGGCCCATGCTAGCTCTCTTCCTGTCCACTACCCCGGCCCCAATCCTTACCTATGCAGAGCTGTGACCCTGGGCTACAGAGCAGCCAGACAGGAAAGGAGTGAGCAGATGTGGCAGGAGCCAGGGTGTCTCAGGGGCCTGGCATACAGTGAGCCTTAGGAGGTCTGGCTGCACTACGAGGGTGCACTGCGCCCACCCCGTGCTGCTCGGGAACGAACTTAAATACAAATGTTTAAGTCAGAAAGAAGGTTGGCATGTTTTCACTGAAGCAGGGTTTTATAGTGCAGACTCCTTTAAGCCACTCAGTTCTGCAATCAGTTTTCTAAACAGCCCAGTTGCTGCTTCCAAATATTTCTATTTTTGCTTGTGATCCACAGAAGAGTCTTTGCGTTGAGGCTGATTGCATTTATTGATCAGCAGCTTTGGCAGTGCAGAATGTGATCGATTATAGCCACTGTCATTCTGAGCTTTCTCTGTGACAGTTATTTCCTCCCAGTTCACCTTCGCTGGGCCCACGTCTGCCAATCTCAGTGTTATTGAGAAAATTTGGATTGGTCATTACCTTTTAATCAATAAGCATTACTATTTTCAGTTTTAGCTATTATTGACTTGACTTTGAGGTAAAGGATTTCTACCAATGCCCCCCCCACAGCCAATTTTTGAAATTCTTAAAAACCAAATGCTATCTTTTTCTTGCCGTTTTCCCAGACATATTTGGGGTGCAGTTCTGGAAGCATCCTTTTATAAGCTTTGCCTTGAGATCAAGGTCTCCCATGCACTTTGGAGGAGCCTTCAGCAGGATCCTGCGTTGTTCGTCCAGTCCCCCGGAATCACATCTTGTAAAGAACTGCACTTAGGGTGGCGGCAAGGGTACAGCCAAGATCGAAGCTTCTCCTTCTGCAGAAACATCCCTTGTGTCTCCACCTCCCACCACACCACCCCGACAGCCATGCATCAGCCCCCACTTCTGTGGCATCACTTCAGCAGCACTCTACAAACAGAGCCACATGCTCTGAGCCCTTGACTCTGGCTGATTCGCTTAGCCTGTCCTGGAGAGCCATCCAAATCACTGGTACTGATAGTGAGTTGTGTCTGCTGGTGAGTAGTGCTCCATGGGCTGGCTGACCACCACTTGTGTAACCTGTCAGCCACTGAAGGTCAGCTGGATTAACCCTGTTTGAGGATATTTTCTTTGTGAGGTCGTTATGAATAAAGCTGCTATCAGCTTGCGGGTGGGGCTTTGTGTCAACAAAAGCTGCTCTTTCCTGGGACAGAGGCCCCCAGCTGGACCTGCCTGGTGGTGTGGCAGTAACGCCTTTTGTTTTTGAAGAAACTGCTCTTCCATGTCCCCGGGTGTCTGAGCCACATCCTCCCCGGTGACCAGGACCGAAGGTTCCCTGCGAGTGTGCCGGTCTTGGGGCTACGGTGCTCTCTCCTTGCCGTTCTGAAAGGAGGACAGTGATGTCTGTGGTATAACTTGTCATTGTCCTCCCAGCAGGCTTCACGGAGCAAACACTGCTAAGTTTAATAAAGTCTAATTTTCCTTTTCTGGATTGTGCCTTTTAATTGGATTTAAGAGCTCTATGCCCAGCCCAAGATTCTGAAGATTCTCCATAGACTCCTTCCTAAAATTTATGTCATTACAATTTACATGTAATGGGGCTGGGGAGATGGCTCAGTAGAATAAGTGCTTCCCTGGCAAGTACAAAGGCCTGAGTTCTTCCCCAGTTCAGCCAAAAAACAAAACAAATCAAAATAAAACAAAAGAACAATTTACATGTAAGGCCATGGTGCATTTTAAGTTCATTTTTGTATAAAATATGAGATTTGGGGTTCGGTTCTACCTGTCCCCTCTAGATATCTACTGACTCCAGCTGCACTTGTTGGAAAGGTTCTTTTGTGCATCACACGGCTTTCGTGTCCTCGTCACAAATCGCAGGCTGACAGGCACGTGTGGGCCTGTTTCACCTCTCCTGTGCTCCTCTCATGTGTGTCTCTCCTTCCGTCGGATCACACAGTCTTGACCACTCTAGCTGGACAGCAGATCCTGAAATTGGGGACACTGATTCCTCCCACTCTCTTAGAAACTGTTTAGCAATCCTATTTCCTTTGCCTTTCCAGATAAATCTTAGACTAACCTTTTCTGCATCTACAAACACCTGGCTAGGATTTTGATAGGAACTGCAGAAAATCTGCGTGTCAGTGGGGGCGGGGGGGCGCTTCGGTTTTGTCACGGAGAGCCCTCTCATGTGCGGGCCCTATGTCTCTGCTTCTGTTGTGCATTGATTTCGTCCACTGAGCTTTTATGATCTCAGCTGACAAGTCTCTTGCATGTTCGACTAGATTCACAGCTAGATGTTTCTCACGTTTTTTAGTGACAGTAAACGGTATGTTGGTAAAGTTTTGGTGACATGCATTCATTGAAAATTATAGGAACGCTATGGATTTTATGAATTGTATCTCCTATCTCTGTGAACTTATGTATTAGTTCTTGAAGATTTATGTGGATTTCACTGGATTTTTCTCTGTAAAATGCCGTTTCACTGGCATGTGGGGATAGGTTTGTTTCTTCCTTTCCACCTGCATGCCTTTTCACTTCCTTTACACCTTGCAGCGCTGTGTACGTGAATGGTGAAAACGGACCTCTCTCCTTGACTCTGGCTTGGACCAATGTCCAGGCTTCTGCATGCAGGCGCAGCCAGCTGTGGCTCTCACAGATGCCTTCCGCAGGCTCAGCTGTTCTCTACTATCCCCGTGTTTCTGAAAGCGTCGCTCGCAAGCGTGCCGAGTTCTGGAGGTTGTTGTTTCTCTCTGTCCCGTGGCAGGGCGCGCTCCTCTTAGCCTATTAATCATGGGCTGCACAGCTACTATGTCAGTGCCTCTGCCTTTGATTTTTGGAACAAATCGCTGAGTTGTGGTGTATCATTCCATGTGCAAATAGTCAATTGCAACTTGCTAACATTTTTCAGGGATTTTACGACTATGTTCATGTAGGTTATTAGTTTAGTTTTTATTTCATACTGTCTTTGCTTTGGTATTAGGGTACCTCTAGCTTCATAAAATAACCCGGAAGCTACTTCTTTCTCATGTTTTCTGGAAGAGATTGTGTAGAGTTGGTGATAATTATTTTGTCAGAATTTGTGACATTTTGCTTTGTGATCTCTGAGTCTCTGGACCTCTAGTGAACTTCCGCGCCTGGTGCTGCCCCCATGTGATGCCACTGAAGTCTGGGAGGCGAAGGTGCCCTGGTGCAGCCCAGTGAGTGGGCGGCTGAGGCCCCACTCTGACCTCGAAGGCCCGGTGGAGGTGGAGCTGCAGTCTCTGGGTCTTCCTGTCCAGGGCCTCTGGCTGGAGAGAGCTTTGGGGTGCCCAGTTCTCCAGTCCCCAGTCTGGAAGATGTGAGGCTGAAGGATGGTAGGAACTCACCTGTACCAAGAGCCTGGGGCCTGTGGCCTCCGCCAGCCTACCTTCTCCCAATCTGGGGGTCGTCCTCCTGGCTGACCACGTGTAATGTTCAGTTGCTGGTTGTCTTTAAGGATGGGAGTCAGTGGAGAAGAGCTCCTAATGTAAAACTAGGAGCTCTTATCAGCTTTACTCTGCTAAGTGAGCCATGCAGTGTGTGAGAGGGACGCCCGGGTGGGGTCACACACTCACAGGGGTGGTGGTGGGATGTGAACAAGGCCCATGGGAACCAGACCTAGGTGACTGTGGAGGAAGCCGGTGGCCAGCATCCAAGTGGGGAGAAGGAAGGTGGCAGTGGCTGCAGGTCAGTGCTGTTCATGATACAGCCATAGGATCACTCTAGGATGTGCATTTGATCTCAGGTGCTACGCCAAGCACCTTCCCAAAGTATTTGATCATGTCTTGCAGTGTGCCTTTGAAGTGTGAATTACTTCCCATTACAAATGAGGAAACTGAGGCTTACAAGAAACCTCCAGCTTTCATGCTGTGTAGAGGGAATGCCAGGATCTCAGCCGAGGGCAGCATCGTGAGCCTCCCCTGGGAACACCGGGATGGCTCACACAGAGTGGCCAGAGCCTGGGGCTGCCTTGGCAAGGAGAGGCGACACACCCAGAAGCCGGGCACATTTTTAACAAGGGGTCTCTGGATATCTGCAGGCACAAGAGGAAGCCTTTGGGGGATGCAGGCAGCAGGGTCTCTGGTGGAGGAAGAGGCCTGGCTTCTAGCCCAGGTGAAGACAGGAGACTCACACTGACTCTGTACATACTGGTCCTTCAACATCCCCAGATGACTGAGAGACACAGTCCTCCAGACGCTCTCCTCTTCCCTCCTTGGTATAAATTTTATATTAGGAGCTCTTTAAGGAAACATGGAACGCTTTTCACGGACATTTTGAGATACCTCGGGTTAATGTGTTCAGCCACTAGCTCCTTGTCTTTAAAACTCCATGCCGCTGAGTCATGCTGAGCCCCGTGTTCCCAGCTCAGTGAGTCAATGAGACAGTGTGGGCAGACAGGACAACATCATGGATCTCCTGCGAAGGGGACAGAGGGGAGTAGAGGGCAGCAGAGGACTTCAGGAGAAGGAAAAGGGCCCAAATGTCCAGCGAGTATTAGTGGCAGGCAGTGGGCTGTGGGGCCATCGGGATGTGGGGCACTAGGGATACCTCTCAGGGACACAGGCAAGGGTGGTCAGTGTGCTGAGGACTGGTGCTTCAAGTCCCTGGAGTGACCAGAGAACCACAGGGAGGTGCTTTGGGGGTCCCTTTGGACCTTGGGTCCCTTTATGGGGCCTCCTCAGAGCCACTGAGGTTGTAAACTGTGCCTGAACCCTCCATGGGGCAGTGTGCAGACAGACAGAGCAGGCATGGGGTCCCGCCCCACCTCTCTTCTTTCCTTGACGTTTTTCTGATGGCCACTTCACACTTGGAACAGAAGGTGAACACTGACCCGGCTGAAGCTTTCTTTCCTGCTTGCCAAGGTCAGTCTGCGCTTCCAACACTCCTTGAGAGTGATGAACACTTTGTATTCAATCAAAATTTGCATAGCCAACAACTCTACTCACACCCCCAAAGCACTGGCCCAACTTCTACCCAGGTGAATCAGTAAGCTAGTTCAGAATAGGAGAGTGCAGCTATTTTATAGGTTTTCTTAAAAATCAATGTTTGGTGATGAGATTACAAACTGTAACTGCATGGCCCAGATTTTCTCTTCGGCCCTGGTTCTTCCCAGGAGCCATTGGGCCCACGGCTGGGCCTGGATGTCCCTGGCACAGCAGCCTCGGCTGGGAAGCCCCCTCCTGCTGTCTGAGCCCCAGCCCGGAGGACCTGGTGCTGCAGGCCTGGGCCCTTGCGGCGCAGGAAGCCTGCGCCAGCCTCTGCGCCTTCCTCTGGACAGCTTCCTTGATGTCCTCTCCGTGGGACCGCGCCTCTCTCTCGTCCTCGGCCCACCGCCTCGGGCCCCGCCGGCTCTGCTCCCCGCTCCCTGCCCGCCGCGTCTCCAGCGTCTTCCCGCCGCGCGTGGGGCCCTGCGCCCTGGCCGGATGCTGCTGTCCCTCCGCCTGCTGCGCCGCGGCCCGGCCCCGGGGGACCTCCCGGGACAGCGGGGGACTCTGCTCCAGGGCCAGCTGCCAGAGCAGCGCCTCGGCCTTGGCCCGGCAGTGCTGCAGCACCTGGCGCGCACGGGCGTTGGCGAGGGAGCTCGGCGCGGGCTCCGGGTCCTGGGCGCGCACCCTGTCGCCCGGCGTGGCGCCCCGTGCGGGGCTGTCGCGCTGCTCCCGGCGGTCGCGGGTCGCCGGCCCCCACCTGTCCCCGACCACCGCTTCCGGCTGCTCCCGCTCCCGCCGCGCCCTCCGGAGCCGGTTCAGCACCGAGGCCAGCGCCCGGGCGTCCTCGGGGCTGGGCGTCGTGCCGGGCCACGGCCGCGGGTGCTGGGCCCCGGGCGACCCCCAGGCTTCCGCGCGTCCGTACTGGGGCCCTGGCTCCGCGAGGCTCAGGCTGCGGGGCGCGCACGGCGAGGCGGGGGGCATGCGCGGGAGGGCACGCGGGCGGGTCCAGGGGTCGTGGCCCGACATCCTCCGGGCGCTGGTGTCTGCGGGGTCTGCACCTGCACGGCCCCCGCCCGGCCCGGCTGGCCCCTGTGACGCTGGGGCCACTTCACAATGCGCTATGGGCAGGGAGGAGGGGCCTGCAGGAACCAGCAGTCCCGGGACTCTGAGCCTAAGTCCAGGTGCCCTGAGTGCGGGGGATGTAGTAGATGGCGGCTCCCTCACCCCCTGCCCAGTCCCCTGACCCCACCTTCTCTGCGGTGAGACGCAAGGGCTGTGGAAGCCATGGCCAGGCCAAAGCCTCTTTCCTGTTTAAATCACAAGTCCTTTTACTTGTGAACTTGAGAACAGAGGAAATAAGGTTCCATTTTCTCTAATATTGCTTCTTAGGTCGAGCCAAGAGTATGTTATGCGGCTTTCTGAAACAGCATCAGCCAGCTCCACCCCGCAATCACGTTGTTTTTGTCCTCACTGCACCAGGGTAGGGAGGCTGGCTGAGCTGAGGCCCCCAGGCTTGGTTAGGAGACAAGCTGCTGTCCCTGATCCAGCGTGGACAGGGTGCGGGGCTGTCGTGCAGGAGGTATGAGGCCATATGTGCAGTCAGAAGATGCTCTTTTTGTGTCCTGCAGGGCTTTGGTTAAAAGTTTTAAGACTTAACACATAGGCTCGCAAAAACTTCTACAGATTCCTTTAGGAAAAGATTAATAGACCTAAAATAGTTTAGGTAGAAGACTGCTGGGAAGGAGTAGCCAGGTTCTGCCTTGCCTACACAACCTGTGGGCCTGGAGAGGTGGGGCGGAGAGTCTGGTGGGTGGCATTGGGCACCATGCTGCAGACTCCTGGGGCCCCAAGCATGAGAGCTGCCCCACAGTGTGAGACCCAGAAGGAAGGGGACAGGGCAGCCTGTGGGGACTCAGTGACATGTACTCCTGGGTGTGGCAAGACCAGGGCCTCCTGTGGTGCGGGCTGGAAGTAGGGATTCCCAGGGTGGCCGGCACCAAATGAACGGCACCCGTGCATGGACGCCCTGCTTAGCTCCAGCTCACACCACGGGCATCAAGCGCCTTCTGGCACACGGGTGGCAGGGCCCGGCTGGGGAGCCGCACACAGCCCATGAGTGGCTTCAGTGCTTGGGAGACGGGAGCCGGGGTCAGCACAACAGCCATGACTCCCAGAGGCTGTGACCAGGCTGAGCAGAACCCACAGAGCCCCTGTCAGGGTTGCGGAGCTCCTCATCCTGCTGAGAAAAGCGTGGTCAGGGCAAATCACAGGGTCCTGAACACTGTGTCCTTAGGGCCAGGTGGCAGAGCCATCCCGGAGACGGCTCTGCCGGGACATGTCTCCCTGGAGTCATCAGCATGTCTGAACAGAGGACAGAACCTGTGACCACCCTGAGTTTCTATTCCACCTTAATTGATGTGATTATAACCCTGTCTGGGAGATAGCACTGTTTGAAACGCAGCACCAAAGGGCCGGTCACATAGATCAGCCGATTAAAGTGTCTGCAAGCGGGCGCAGAGGCCGGGGGTTTGATCCCCAGGCCTGCCGTGCTGGCCCCTCCCCTGGGGAGAGCTGAGGCAGCAACTGAGCCTGGGCGTGGTGATACGCACCTGTAATCCCAGCTCTTGGGAGGCTGTAAACAGGTGGATCACTATGAGTCCAATCTAGTAGTGAGACCCTGGAGACCCTTCCCAAAATACAAAACGCAAAACACACACACACCCAAGGTGGGGCCTGAGCAGCTGCATCCCACAACTTGCCCCAGGTCTCTGGGCTGGGCTAGTGGTGATGGTAGGTGGGCGCAGGTGGCATTGTGCTGTGTTCCCAGAGCACTGTGGGGATATCCAAGGCTGGACCTGGACTCGGAGCCCAAGAGCTCCAGTGTCCAGTTCAGGGCTCAACAGCCTCCAAACTCATCAGAGTGGTATGTGGCTCCTGCCTCTGCTGGTTGCAGTGTAGAGGTGTAGACACAGTCTCACCTTTGTAACCAGGTCTCTGGGCTGGGCTAGTGGTGCCCGTGCCTGGAGAGATGGGCCCAGGTGATGCACAGGGTGCGGGAGGCTGGGGCTGTTGGCTCTCTCCAGACAGCTCACAGGGCAGGGGAGGCTTTCTGTGTGCTGGTGATCCTGGAGCCAAACCTGAGTGACAGCTGAGAGCAGCAGTTGGGACAGTGTGATCAGGAAGACAGACCTGGGCCAGGAGGCCCCTGAATGCCCGGCTCACAGGGACATGGTGGCTGTGCCTGCGAGGTGTGGGGAGCATCATGGAGGGGACTCAAATGCCCACCGAGGTGGGAGGCCCCAGCTGTGTGCAGGGGCTGGGGGCCTGCTGGGCTGCTTGGGCCCAGCAGGGAAAGACCTGGGCATTTAGGGCAGGTCCTGAGGCCTCTGCCTCTGCTTCATACAGAGCTGCTCCAGATGTCATCTCTGTTAAGTCCTGGGCTCCTTGGAGCACCTCCACCAAATGGTCAGGGTTCTCCTGCCTATAAGAAGGGCTGAACTCCACTGTGTAGACCATGGTGGGAGGCAGTGAAAGCCTTGGACTCGAAGCAGAGTTGTGGGATCGGCATGATCAGGACCACTGTGTTAGGGTGTTGGTCTGGGACGCGTGGGGATCCTGGTCCACCAGGCTGGTGACCATGGAAACAGAGGAAGGGGCAAGCAGGACATTGGCAGGGGCTGGGAGGTGCAGCCTGTGGGCTGGGGAGGTCGAGGGGCAAGGACTCTGGCCACATGAAGGGTTTCTAGTCTGGGGCTGCAGCAGATGGTATACCACAGTGACAAGGAGTGTAGGCATGGTGGCTTCAGGGACAGTGGTTTTGGAAATCAAGATGAAGCTGTCGTAACAAAGAGTCCTCCCCAGAAGAGCAAACAGAGGCCAGAGCAAAGCTGCTCACCAGCCATGCTTGACAGACGTCTCAGAGGAGGCCCAGTGCACAGAGCAGGATGGTCCCCTCCATATCTGACCAAGGCCTTCAGGGGTCCCCAGCCTGGAAGCCATGGCCTTGTCTTGCCAGATGAAGGGGATGGAAGGGAAACTGTCCTGGCTCTTGAGCACAGTCAGCTGCCTTTGAGTGGCCACAGAGACCATCACTGTGCACCAGCGTCTGAGAGCGTGGCCGCCGCCCACAGGACCACAGGCAGTTGGACACAGGCGAGGTGTACTCTGAGCCCACGGTACCAGGTGGTGTGGCAGGGAGCCTGCCCTGCACCTTCTCCAGGACAGACGTCCAGGCCACACGGCTGTCTAGCTGATCTCCAGGTGGGGCAAAGCGGGGACACAAGTGAGGACCCACACAGCGCAGGCACCAGGATGTGAGCTCACGTGGGTGTGTGCGTGAGCCAAAGCGCACAGCAGATGCCAGAGCCACGGTGTGGAAGACGTGCAGGCCATGCAGTGCTTTTGGAGCCTCAGCCTTAGGCTACGACGGGGTGTCTCAACTCACTAGACTGAAGACACCGTATTATCAAAATTACTTTCACTACATTTGTTTTAATGTGGCTACCAGGAATAAAAATTATGTATAAGTAGCAGTTACTTACATGTATTTCTTTTCTTTTGTGGGAGATTTATATATATATATATATATAATTTACTGTTTCACCAAAACATAAAAACATAAAAATTACGTATTCATGGGGTACTGTGCAAAAGTTTGATGTATGTATACATTATGTGGTATTTAAATCAAAGTAAACACATTTATCTCCTCAAACATTTGTGGTTTCTTTACAGAGAAAGCCCTGCGTCCTCCCCAGCTCCCCAGAGCCTGCTGCTCGGCACCCACGTCACCGTACTCTGTGTGTTCCTGTAACCCGCCAGCCTGGGCTCCCCTGCACGGGGCCATTCCACAGGCTGGACCCTGGCCCTTTACACATTTGAGTGAATTTTATTTTATATAAATTTATTGCTTTGAAATCACATTTTCTAAGAAGTTAATATTTAGACTTTTTAGAACCTCTGTCTGGATACAGGATAAATTCTTAACTTTCAAAATTCAGCTTTATGGTACAACTTCATATGATTTCAGCTCTTTTCTCATCCACCCTCACACTGTCCTCACTGCCCAGGATGACAGATGCCCCCAGTAACCGCATCTGCACAGGGCCCTTGTTTGTGGCCTACTCGGAGACCAACATTCATCTAAAACATCAGAGCTGCAAAACCATGAACACAAATGAAGGAGCCAGACTCACAAACACCCAGGGAAATAAAGAACTTCATGCAAATGTCCTGCTAAGAATGAAAATTGTAACCTGTAAACTTTTTTCTTTTTTTAAAAAAGAAAATAGTTAAATATGTGGGAATCAGTAAGTTTGGTTGCCATGGAAACAATTACCCACACTACCAATATTCCACGTGTCTGAGAGGATGTCTGAGTGACAGTGATGGCTGACTTGCACCATGTGTGTGCTCAGTGCAGAGTGTGTGCCACGCAGACTCCACCCCACCCCTGTAGTGCAAAGCCAGCCCGAAGTCGCAGCTGCAAGAAGCAAGGATGGGGTGCTGCCCTCCCATCCAGCCTGTACCCAGTCAGCCTCTATCCCTGCCAGGGCTGCGGATTATGATCAGAGAGAAATGTGCATGGACCAGGGTGAAGAGGACTTTAATATTGCTAGTTTTGCCCCATCTTAGGATTGTCCTGTTTTTCACATTTGTAAACAACACAATTATAAGCAGGAGATGTAACTGGCCAATCCCTAAGAGGAAGCGGGATCCCAAAATAAGCAGGTCCAGGCCAAGAGGGTCAGATCTGCAGGGAGTGAGCTGCGCCCCTGGCAGGGACCCCGACACAGGCCCTCATTTGTCCGCAGTGGCATGCAGTTCATACAAACGCAGGGCAGTGATCTTACCCAGTCAAGCTTGGAGAAAAGTTGCCATTAGCAGCTTGGCCAGTTTGGAGTAACTTGTTTGCCTTCAACAGAAATGAGCCTTAAGTGAAATACTTTTAAAGAATGTGCTTTGTTGAAACTTGTGAAGAATGTGCGAGTCCTTCAAAGTTCTTGTCAGTGTTTTCTATCTTCCACCTCCAGAGCTCAGAGTACAAGGACAAAGAGCGTTGACTTCTCAGGAAAGACTGGTGAACAGAGACAGCACAGAAGCAGCGAGGAGCTGTGGCATGTGGCCTCCAGCGGTGCACTCAGCACCATGGGGACTCCAGGGCCCGCAGATGGTGCCGCTTGCTGTGGTCCCAGCCCCTGCTGCCACGCAGGTTTATAGGCCTTGGGGGAATTTCCCTGGGAAGCCTGCCAGCCTTCTCTCCCTCAAAGCCACTAGGCCTAGCACCCAGTCAACCTTGGCCGTCTCTCTGCCAGCCCAGCAAAGCCACACAGCCGAGTAACATCACTAGGGATCCCACTTGGGGCACTGAGTGGTAGCCGGCGGGTCTCGAGCTGGGAGCCTACGGCATGTGCCCCCCACCCCCATGGCCTCTCAGCTCCTGCAGCGCCTGGTCTCTCTCCTTGTAGTATGTCCAGGGCAGGCCTGCAGGTGGGGCTTTGTGGAAATCTGGACAACCAAGCCTGGCCTCTGGGAGATCTGTGGGCCACACAGCACCTCCTGCCACAGCCACTCGGATGCCTCCAGGGTCAAGCGCTGTAGGAAATGCATGTTGAATGAATGGAATAACTGGCCGCCTTGCTGCAAGTTCATGGTGTGCAAGCACAGCTGAGCTCTCCCTCCCTCTCTTCCTTCCTTCTTTCCATCCTTCCTTTCTTGTGGTATTGGGGGTTGAACCCAGGGCTTTTGTTCTCAGCTATATCTCTAGCCCCTTCTTAGCTTTGATACAGTCTGCTAAGTTACCCAGGCTAGGCCTTCGTTTTTGATCATCCTGCCTCAGCACACCAGAGTGCTGGGATTGCAGGTGTGTGACACCACTCTTGGTGGGGACATCTCTTTGCCTGGTGGGCAGCCTAATGCCTAATGTCCACAATGCCACTAGCAATGCCCCTGTGGCTCTCATCTGACCATGTCCAGTCCATGCAGCTTGGCCACCGATCTTGGGCAAGGAGGCCTCCTGTGCTCTCTGGAGTCTGGAAATCCCAGCTGAGCGGCACCTTGGCCTGCAGAGGCGATGCAAACACAGGCCCTATAACCACAGAAATAGGCCAGGGCTTGCCCAAGGCTCCTGGGCCAGGAGGACACCAAGAGCTTCAAGGTGGCATGTCTCCTGGGTCACCCCAGGCCACGAAGAGTCGGAGTCCAGGCAGGTGTCAGTGGGGAGAGGGGAGGGTGGAGGGAGGAGAGAGGCCACTGGCAGAGTTTATGGAGTGGGATGGTCATGTGGGCCTGGGGCCAGTGCCTGAGCTCTGCTTAAAGCTGCAGGAAAGCAGGCATAAGGAGCCATGATGCCCCCGCTCTTGTCTCTGGCCACTGGCTTGGCCACGCAGGTGCAAAGTAGACCTGGAAGCTGTCAGGCAGACTGAGACCTGCTTTTGGTGTAAGGAGTGAAACTTATAGTCAAGCAGGTGCCCAGGCAGCACCACATTCAATGACGGCACTCCTGCCCTGCCCAGAGCTTACTGGACCAGGGTTGCCAGGCAAGGCCAAGGAATCTGCATCATGTCTGGGCAATTCCTTTACTGGTCACCATGTGTGGACCACTGCTCTGCCTTAGGAAGGACTGCCCCTGCCTTCCTTGGCCTCCCAGTAGCTCCTGGATGGTGGCCAGGGCCCTGTCTTCTTCCAAGGCCTGTCCTGCTATGGCTCAGAGGTAGCTGTCTCCCAAAGTCTCTGCTCATAGATGGGGCTCTTGGGAGATGGCTGGGCTGGGTTGTGATGAGCACACTGGCTTAGCACAGTTCTGAGTGAATCGTGGAGGTCCCGCCCTGCATGTGAGTGGCCTCAAGCAGTAGGCTTGCAGCCTGGATCGACACGAAGGGGCAGAAAAGCAGGCTGTGCTGCTCCTTGCAGCTTGCTGGCTTCTGCCTACCCTGCCACAGATGCTTCCCCACTTCAGTGGCCCTCTGCCGTGCCACCCTGCCTTGGCACCAGCTGACAACGGTCTGACGTCTACGAATTATGAGAATAAATAGGCATTTCTTCTGAGTGTCCAGTATTTTGTCTCAGCAATGTTCAGAGAGCCAGATTGCTTTTCTTGCTCTCCACCTTTGACACAGGGCCTAAGTCTGAATTTCGGGCACCTCCAGATGTGCCTGCATGGTCTCTCCTCTGCAAACTCAGCTCGACACATCCCGCCTGAATTCACAGCAGTTCCCACAAAGCCCCGCTGTCCTGCCTTCCATTCCCGTTCACAGCCCTTCTGTTCCCTCCACTCTGCTAAAACTGATCCTGAAGTGTCCTCACTCACGACTCTCCCGCAGCTCCCACCATCCTTGGAATGAAGTCCAGACTTCTTGGATCTCCAATGGGAGTTCCGCCCATGTGTCCAGCAGTACCCTGGACACACACGTGCTCTGAGCACAAGGGGTTGCCCCTAGCTCCCCAGGAATGTCTTCAAGGGCTCTATAACATTCTCCTGCTGATGCGACCCCTACATAATTCAAGTTCTCCCTTGAAGATGAAAAAAATCACAACATAAAACCCATTGCAAAATTGTGGGGCTCAATTTTGCCCAAGTTTAGAGGTATTAAAAATATCCAATTTAAAATTCAGTGAAGGGTCAGCCAAATAGCTCAGTGGATTAAAGTGCTTGCAAGCAGGCACAGGGGCCGTTGGTTCAGTCCCCCAGGCCTGCTGTGCTGGCCCTGCCCCCGAGGTGTGCTGAGATGGCAATTGAGACTGGGCGTGGTGGTGCACACCTGTAATCCCAGCTCTTGGGAGCTGTAAACAGGTGGATCACTATGAGTTCGATCTAGTAGTGAGACCGTGAACACCCCGTAGACCCTTCCCTAAAAATACAAAAAAAAAAAAAAAAATCAGTGAAAAGGCTGAAGGTCCAGAGAACCTGTGTGCTGCTCCCCTCTGCGGTGACGCGAGCGCAGCCCCTGCATCACTGCTCCCCACATCCGACAGTCGCTCTGGGCTTGGAAGCAACTCTCTGTGGTCACAATCATTTGTGGCCTGGCTTTCTGAGCAGCTCACCTGTCAAACACCCAGACTAACTTCAGGAGAAGAATGGCACACAGGGGCCACTGTCCTCACCCTCTGCAGCTTCCTGAGCAAGCAGGAGGCCCGGACAGGGAAGAGGCGAGGTGCAGCCACAGCGCATTTCCAGCCCTTGTCAGCTGGGAGGGACCGTCCTTTCCACATGCGAGCATTTCTGGGGCTGCATATGAGTTGCCAAGGTTACAGGATTGGTCAGTTGCTGTCCAATGTCACCACCCCCATGCAGATGTCACCCTGCACTGTCCCATGAGGGACAGAGCACAGAGACAGCCAGCCTCCGCCAAGCGCAGCACCCCAAGGGGCCATCAGTCACTGTTCTGCAAGGCTTCCAGCATTCTGCGGTCAGATGCACCGGCGGTGGGCCTCGTGGGCTGCTTTCCTGGGCACTGACCAGGGACCCTGCCTGTGCTATCTGGACCTGACCCCGGCGCCACCTTTGTGTCGAGGCTTGGGGTCCAGGGAGTGCTCGGTTTACTGTCCTCTGCATCAGGAGTATGTTTCATGGCCACCTGGGCCTGCTGGGCCCGGACATGAAGGCACAGCCGGAAAGGACCTCATGCCCAGGGGCTCCGTGCTTGTACGCCCCCATCGGAGCTGTGCACGGGCAGGACCACCAGGCAGGGTGTGGGGCCAGAGGCAGCAAGCTGAGGCTGAGGTGGAGGTGCGGTGCTCCCAGCCTTGGCACGGGCCATCCTTTATCCTTCATACTCTGCTCTGGGCAATGGTGGCCCTGAGTGTGGTGCTCCTGGCAGTGGTGGCTCTGGATGCCACTGCAGGAAGAAGCTCACCTGGGGAGAGCTACCTGGGGTGGTGAGGCTCGAGGGCCTCAGTGCCAGGATGTGGAGGGATGCAAGGAAGAACCAGGACTCTGCAGTGTGCAGGGCAAATGAGGAGCGGGTGCTCCCTTGGTCCTCTCTCCAGCTGTCTGTAGGCCAAGCCACACGGCTCTGGGAAGGCATGATCATTGGCCTTGTGGGTCTCGAAGCTGCGCCTGTGAACATCCTGGGTCCCCACTTGGGGGTTCACTGCCTCCTCATCCCTCTACTTCCTCATGGGCTTATACCCCTGCCCCAGGACAGTTGGGAGGGACCATTCCAGGACACTGGAGGTCACCCAACCCCTCCCAGGGCCCTCCTGGGTGCTGCCAGGCTTGCTTTCACCTGTGACAGGGTTAATGTTATAGCTCTGAGGAGACAAAAAGTCACTGGAGGCAGGCCATGGCTCTGAGCCCTACAGTGACAGACAGGCCAGGCAGCCACTGTGGCTGCACAGCACGGTGGAGGGTGGCCAAGCGCTGGAGGAACTCATGGTCACACTGTGCCCTCATGCTGTCCCTGGAGCAGAGGTGGCTCTGCACTCGACTGAGGCCTCACGGCCCAGTGCTCAAGGAACAGTCTGTGGTCAGTGGCACGCTTTCTTAGAAGCCCAGAGAGGAGGAGCAACCAGGTTCTCAGTGTCAAGAGTGAGTCTGCCTTGACCCTGGCCTGGCACAGGTGCTGTGAGCTGGGGGCTCCATGTTCGCCAAGGGACCACTGGGCTGGGCTGGGCTGGCCACGGCGTTACTGGGAGGAGGCCCAGCCCTCCTGTCTGCTCAGTCACTCCTAGACTCACTCCATCTGTCCCTCGCTCTCCACTGGAGTGTGTGTGTGCTGCCCCTCTGAGCGCCGGGACGCTGCAGGCCAGGCCAGACCTGAATCCTGGCCTCCAAGGCTGCTCGTCAAGCAAACTGCTGTGTGTGCTTGTCCACCCACAGCAGTCGCACACAGCAGGGGCAGCAGGGCCAGCGCAGGGTGAGCAGAAGCGGGGGGAGTCTCAGGCCCAGAGGCCAGGCCAATGGGCGAGAGTGCTGGCCTGGACACCGCACACACTCGCCTGTGAACTTGGTGTCTGTGTTCCCTTGCCCGGTTGCATGGCTCCCTCCTGCCTCTCAGGCTTTTATTTATGCCAGCATCTCACCAAGGGCTTCCTGTCCACCACACTGAACATCGCAGCCTCTGTCCTTCTGCAGAAGATGCCTCTGTGGGCTCATTTCCCCTGGTCCCTGGCTGCCCACAAAACCACCTTTTCCATGCCCGCACAGCTAGGGGTGGCCGTGCACAGGTCCTCACCAGTGGACTGCTGAGAGCTCTGCTGACCTCCAGCTCAACCTGCCCAACAGAAAACTATTCTTTTAAATACTATTTTCTAGAGAACCAGGGCCCTGGCTTCCACTGCCCAGAGGCAGGGGAAAGAGCCAGAGGATGTGAGGACCCTGGGCTGCCAGGGAGCAGGTGTCCCCTCTCCAAGGCGAGGCTTGTGCAGGAGCCACCCTCTGCTCCAGTGTCTGTGTGTCTGGGACACTTTGAAGACAGCTAAGTGGACTGACTCTGTCCCACCCAGCCCTGAACACCATCTAGGGAAGTGTGATTCTTTTCTTACTCGCCATCTGCTTTCCTAATCAGAGTGAAAGTTCAGGAAGTGGGGCACAGAGTTGTGGGTTTGCTTGCTGTAGAGTTCCCAGCACCTATGGGCAGTTCATAGGAGGTGTTCAACTAGTGAACGTGGAGTAAAGTACTACCAGCCACCCAAGGTAAGTCCCCATCCATGCTATAAGGAAAGGTGCTGAGCAAGCTCTGTAGGAGTCTGCTGCATGGGTGAGGCAGGGAAGTGGAGAGACTGATCAGAGCGGGGCAGGGCCTGGGCTCCTGGCTGTGCACAGGACTCTGGAACTTGCCTTTGGCCTTCTCCACCGCTGTGGGTTCTGTAGCCAACTCCTCTTCCTGTGTGAAAGAGAAACACAGACGCAGCCTCCATTGGAAAAACATTGGGATGCATCCCAGCTGTGGCTCTGCAGAGCCCTAGGCCCAGGGCAGTCACAGGAGCATGACAGGACGGCAGTGGAGAAGGCCCCAGGATGGAGCTGGTGTCATGCGCCATATCCTGAGGGTGTCCTGACCAGAATCTGCTGTGGATGACCCACCTACCTCCCTGGTCCATGCTGCTCAGCGTAACTCCCATGTCCACTTCTGCCGCGAGGTGGTGCACACAGGTCTCCTCTCCTCCCAGATCCAGAAGCTGAAGCCTCCAGCCCAGAACCTACGAATGCAGCTATATTTGGAGACGGGGCATTTCAGAGACAACTGAAAGAGTCCCTGGGGTGGTTGCTGATGCCGCCCGAGTGACGTCTTTACAATGAGATAGGATGCAGACCCCACCGGTGAATGGCCGTAAGCTCACAGGTACCAAAGCCGAGGTCTCAGGAGAAAACAAGCACCCAGATCTGGACTTTGGGCTTCTGGCCTCTGTTAACAGTGAGAAATGGAATCCAGTTTAAAGCACCCAGGTTGCAGCGTTTTCTTCTGGCAGCTCTGGAAAAATTATCTACGATCTGAGGTAGAAAACAAGGCATGATAAGCGGTAGCTGCTGCCATTGCTTCTCTTTTGCAGCTGCACTAATAGGAGGAAGCTACCTAAGGCACGGGGTGTGCCCAACCGGCCAACTGGCCAGGCCCACGGGGTGAAACAGACCCTTTCTGAAGCAGCATTCACCTGTGGGTCATCGGAAGACCAGCACGATCAGCAGAAGGCCAGAGGGCTGGGGAGGGGCCCAGGAGTCGTCCCTGAAGGAAGCAGCTGTACAGCACGCAGAGGAGGCTTTAGGGGCACCAAGCCACCTCCACACGGAGCCCTGGGCTCAGCTGAGTGGGAGATCCAGGCAGGGCAGGGTGCGGCTGGAGCAGGGTTCAGGGCGGTAGGTAGTGGCCAGCACATAGCAGGCTCTTCTAAGAGCACACTGACAAATATGAGGGGCTTTTCCAGGGCACGGCGAACGCGGCTGGGCGACCACTGCTCAGAAACATCACACAAGGGCCAGGGGCGCGGAGGCACGCAGATCTCCTTTCAGGCCGATGCTCTTGCGGTAAGTGGGCTGCCCTTCAGCTGACGATGGGTTCCAGTGGTGCTGAAGACAGACCCCACTTTTGGTTGCAAGAGCACATGCATGGTCAACAAATACTTTTGAGCTTTGTGAATTTGATGAGTAAAGAGGGTAAAAAATACCTGAGAAAAACGGAATAAATTTATTTAATCTGTAGAGGACAGTCACAAGACCTTGGGAAACAGAAAAACGCCACAGCGCTCTGGAGCATCAGAGCGCTGGCTGCAGCCGAGCCGCCCGGGGGACCCGGGACGCTAAACGCGCTCCGTGGAAGCTGCTATCTCCATTTTACAAATTGGGGGAAAATACTGAGTTTGATTTATCTACTAACCACTAATCTATCCAGCGAGGGTTTGTTAAAATTACTCTCAGTAAGAGTCGACGCGGTAAAAGCTGTAATTTCCAACTACCATCATACCTGAAATTTGCGGAGTGGCGGCAGAAGCGCGGATGACTCGGTGGCTGTATCAGAAACACGGTTTTCATAGCCACAAATTGCCACGGAATGAGGGAGGGCCGCGCGTGCTAAGAGCTGCCTAGGGTAGCACCTCATCAGCGCGCACCCCTTCATCACTGGCGGGGCGGCCTGAAGCCACCCAGAGAGCCCACAGGAGCGCAGAGCGGAGTGCGGGGACCCGAGGGCCGAGCACCGGGACCTGCGCGGAGACCCGGCGCCCCGGACCTCCGCAGCCCGGGCCTGGGGCGCAGACGCGCGGCCCTCTGGCGCCGGATCCCGAGGCCTCCTTTCCCCACCCGGCCATAACCTGGCCAAGGACCCCAAGCCGGCGCGATCAAGGCCGGACAAGGCCTGAGCCTCCCGGAAGCCGAGGGCAGAGGTACAGGGGCGCCTCTCCGGCCTCTCGCATCCTTGGGTCCCCCGATTGGCGTCTCGGGGCACGCGCCCCACTCCGCGAGTCGGGTGGGCGGAGGATCCCCAGGCGGGCGGGCTGGGGGCGGGGCCCCAGCGGAGAGCGCGGGCGCGGGGGAGGCGAGCGCCCCTGCGGGTACGCCGGGACACGACCCCGAGGCCGC
>NW_004524593.1:23333915-23345590 GCF_000260255.1 Octodon degus | reverse complement strand
CGCAGGCCGGGCCGGGCCGGGCCGGGAGGCGGCGCGGAGGTCGCGTACCGATGCGGGGATCCAGCGACGCGGCGGTGGAAGGCGGCGGCGCGCATGCGACCCGCAGGTACTGCTGGGACCGAGGACACGGGTGCGGGGTGGCACGGGCATGGATGCGGGACCCGGCCGGCCGCTAAGTCCGGGCAGCACCTGCAGCCCGGGCCCCACTCGGGGCAGAGGGCCGTTTGCGAGGGGATCGCGGTGCGGGACTCCGTCCCCCTATCCACTACCCGGAGGGGAACGGGGTGCCAGGGTCGCGGGCCTGGGCACTGTCGGCTCCTCCCTGCTTGCAGGCGCTGGCGAACTGCCCGCCCGCCCGCCACGCGGGTGAAAGATGCATCATGGAGCGCGCCCGCGCCGTGGACGCCGTGGAGACGGTGGAGACCGTGGGGACCGTGGACCCGCGTTCCTGAGGCTGCCGCTGACCCCTCGGAAACCCCCGGCCGTGACCCTGTGGCTGCAGTTGGTGCTGTGTCTCGGCCCTGCGCAGCTCACAGGCGGTGAGTGACCCCCCCACCCCACGCGCGAATGCTGTGCCCAGCCGACCCCTTCCTCCAGGACCTTGAGTGCCCAGAGCTCCGGCCAGGACCAATGCCACATTCTGCCTGCGTCCCAGCTTTGCCCCCTCTGTAGCTTCACCATAGCCCATTTGGACTGAGAGAGAAGAGTGGTGGGTTCCTGAGGCTGGGAACCTTGCCCTGGCCAGGGCATAGAGACCACATTGCAGCCTCTGGCTTAGCAGTAGCTGCGGGAGCCCCGTGGAGGATGCAGCCCGGCAGGGACAGGTGGACTAAAGTGAACTTTCTCTGTCTTTGGGAGGTGGTGTGTCTGTGCCCGCCGGCGGTCAGTGGCTCAGGAGGGTGGCTCAGTGGGGCCAGGTCTGGCTCAGGAGCCTCAGGGCTGCTCTGTGAACCCGAGGTTAGCAGGAATGGCTTGGGTAGCCCCTGTCTCGGTGGGGACTCCTCTGTCCACTCCTCTGCCCACTAGGGGCTCCTAGTGAGGGAGGGGCTGCCTATGGCCTGGTGGAGGAAGGCTGCAGGTCCTGGCTGGACCTCAGGCTTAAGGGCTCCACTCCCAGCTATTCTCCCTGCCCAGCCCAATGTGGCTGTGTTCAAAGGACAGACTTGTGTTTGTGGAGCTCAGATCCTGTTCGCATGTAAACAGATGAGTGTTAGTTGGAAAACAAGTATTGCTTGGTACAAATAAACCATTTTGTGTTTGAAAATATTGCTGTTTCAGAGAATCCGAAAGTGAAGATGGAAAAAAATGAGTGAAAATTAGCAAAAGTGGGGGAGGCAAAAACCAAGCTGAGCCTTATCACACAGTAATCAATAACACGGCTGTTCTGCCTGGACATTGGAAAGACCCAAAGCATGAGAGCTTTTGTCATGCCCATGTCCAGCAGAGTTAGGGACAGGACACCTCCCTTGATGGAGACCACCCCCTCTTATCAAGGTCTAGCTTTTTTGGTCTTTGTGTTTTTTATAGAAATGTCTCTGAGGAGGCCCTATCTTTATACAAGACAAAGGGCAAGAAACTAGACTAGCGTCCACATGACCTGCCAGGGCTCTGGTCAGAGCCTTTGGCCCTCGCTGGACAGTAGCTGTGCTTTGCAGGACTGGGTTCCCTCCAGCCCGCTCCTCTGGCCTTTCCGTTCTCACCTCCATTCTCTCTAAGCAGGTCTTTGTGGTCTTCAGCTTCCTGGCCTCTGTCCCCAGGTGGGTGACAGATAACGGAGCTCAACTATCCGTGGCTGGACCATATTACTTGACATGTGGAGGCTGCGGCCTTGAAGGCAGCTTGCCCACTGGGCCATCCTGTCTTCTTCCCTCCGCTGCCTAGGGGACAGGGCTGGGCAGACATCCTGAACCTTGGAAGCTCTGAAGGGTGGCATAGGGCTGCGTGGGGGCTCCTCCAGGGCTCCCCATGCTGCTCAGAGGACAGCACCAGCCATACCTTGCTGGGGGCTCCTCGGTGCATGTGCACCAGGTTGCCAGTGTTTCAGGGTGCTCAGTGGCATCCTAGAGAGCTGACAAGGCAGAGATTCCTGTGTTAGGACAGAAGCCCACACAGAGGGTCCAGGATGGCAGTGAGAACAAGTTCTCCTTCCTCTGACTGTGCTCCTAAAACACTCACATGCATCACTCACGTGCGTCCAAGTCACCCACCGTCCTGGCAGAAGGCAGATTCTGACTGTGGCTCTGGGGCTAGGGCCTGAGGTCCAGGCTGGATTAGCACGTGGATCGTTAGCAGTGATGTGTGAGATGAGGGCATGCCTTAAACCAATGTGTTTGGACTCCAGGCTCTCTGCCATCACCCCCAGTTATGAGTGCAGATGCTGGGAGGGAGAAGCCTCACCCAGTGCGTCAGCGCTAGGGAAGACAGTGCAGATCAGCTTTGGAGGGTGCTTCCTTCCTCCTACCCACCCCCAAAATGTGGCTGCTCAATAGACAGTTATGCGATGTGGGGTTTCATTTTCAATGGAAAAGGAGCACACAATAGTAAGAGCTGATAACCTTGGCTGGGAGGCAGATGCACGTGTCCAACAGAGGTGTTGCAGAAAAGCTGGACAAGAGAGGGAGAAACGGAGAAGGCCATCAGGCCAGGAGCGGGGAAGAGCTCGTGCAGAGCTGAACGCTTTGGCCTGGAAAGCCAGAGGCCAGGTTCAGTCTTTGAGCCCTAGAGCTGTTCTGTGCCTGAGCAGGTGTGGGCTAGCCTCGTGGCCACCTCCAGGCTGGCTTCTAAATGAGAAACCTCTAATAGGACTTCTAACATCATGTTCTCTGGGGATCCACCTGCAGTGTTCCGGGGGTGCAGGTTTGTGCTATCCCCTCTGTCTGTGTGGAGCAGGCTGCAGGACTTTCTCTCTATGCCAGGTCCCCAGAACCTGCTGGGGTCAGAAGAGGTGAACTTAGGGCACCCATGCCTCAGGGGGCTGTTCGCATCACTGAAAACCCTAAAAGGTTCTCTACCTCTGGCTTAGGCGTTGGTTGGAGATAGGAGCAGTGGGGCAGCAGGGTGCCGGCGGCGTGGTGACCGGGCCTTGGCTGTGTCCTCCTGTGTGGTGTGAGTGCCTGCTCCACTGAGCCAGCCACATGTGCTAGAGCCCTGCCCTGTACTCCTTGCCTTGCCCCCAACAGGTTTACCTCTCAAGCAATGCCATGATTTCTTCTACCCCCCGCTTCCCGTCCCTGGCTCCCGTTGCTCTGGAATACAGCCTACATCTAGGTATCCACCCCTCCGTCCTGAGCACCCCAATGGCAGAAGCCTGGCCTTCCCCTCTCTGTGTCCCAGGGGCCCAGCAAGCAGTGCCCGCAGTGGGAGCAGACGTCTGCTCCCTACCAGGCTGGTTGGCAGCAGTGCGTCCTCGGCATTTCATTGAGGAAATTTTCCTAACGTGTTCAGTAACGCTCCTGCTAAGGTCGAGCAGGGTTAGCTCTGAAGCCCACAATTCAAACCCTGCTTCACTTCACCTATAAACCAAGGCCCAAAGCCTGGGAGCCTCAAGTGTGTTTTCTCACCAAAAGGCTGCTTTAATAGAAGCCTGGAGACTTGCTTTATCTGCAGGGTGAGCTCTGAGGCTTGGGGGAGAGGAGGAGAGCGAATCTCTGTCTCAGAGGCTGAAGTGTCGAGGCACAGGGAACCATGGTGCTCTGGTTCCTGAGGGCCGAGAAGAGCACCGGTGGCCATCTCTGCAGGGAGCACTCCCAGGGGGTGACAGCAGCCTTGACCGCTCAAGGCTGAGGCTGGCAGCCTGCCCAGAGCAGACTGCTGTGGCCCGGGCTCTGCCGTCTGTGTAGGACTGCAAGGCTTCAAGTTGCCTCTCCTGTTAAAAGGCCACAAGGCTTGGGTGGGTTGTGGACTGTGCCTCAGTCTCTCCCATGCCCACAGCACCTCCGATTCCAGAAGGACAGCAGATAGTCCCGCCTGTGGTTTTGCTTTCTGCGCTTTAGTTACCCACCATGGTCGTCTGAATGTATCGCGTGGAGGATTCCAGAAACAGTCGGAAAGCTCTGATCTGCAGCCAGCCAGGGACACAGGTTGACAGTCCTGTGCCATCCTGCCGGGTTCCCCTGCCTGGGATGTGACTCACAACCTGCATGGGGGAGAGGCAGAACTCACATAGCTTTTGTTACAGTATATCATTATGCTTGCTCTATCTTTTCATTAGTGATGGTGGCTAATCTCTTACTGTGCATAGTTTATAAGTTAAACTTCATCATAGGGATGTAAATGTAGGAAAAACACAGTGAGGTGGGAGTGGGCTTTGGCCCTACGCACGGGTGCAGGTGTCCGCTGGCGGTCTTGGAATGCATCCTCAGTATGAGGGGGCCTTTTAGGAACAGCTGTCTTCTTCCCATGCATCCGTCTGTCCTCCTTGGGCCCTGCTGGCTGCCTCAGAATACACAGCGAAGAGGCCTTAGCCCTTGCTTTTCCTAAAATGTACGTGTAAGGGGCATTTCTGCTCAAAAATCTAAATGCAAAATGACTGAGAATTATTAGTATTATTTCTTATGTATTTTATTTGGTACAGGGTCTCACTACGTAGCTTGGACTCCTAGTGATCCTCCTGCTTTCAGCCTCCCCAGCGCTGGGATTACAGGCGTGCACCACTCCTCCTGGTCTCGGTGGCCTCAGTGTGCCTGGGGGCAGGGCTAGCACTGCATGTGGTGCAGGGGAAGGAACCCCGGTCCCTGCACTTGCCTAAGTCTGCTGAGCTGTCTTGCCAGCCCCCTGAGGATTATTTTTAATGTAGATTTTTTTATGTTTGTATCAGTCAGCTTTCCTATCACTGGGAGAAAATATCTGACACCCACAACTGCAAGAGGAGTGGTTTACTATGTCTTAGTTTCTGGGGAAGCTGCCTGTGGCACAGCGCCCCGGCAGCGGAGAGCAGGGGAGCCCCGGGCCGGGATATACCGTTCGGTCCCACCTGGTGTGCACCTGCGCCAGGCTCTGGCTTCTAATGCTCAGCTGTGAATGCACCAGCGCTGAATGCACAGCAGAGTGCAGCCGCCCCCATCCAGCCTCCTTCCCAAAGCCCCTGCTTTGGACCCCTGAGGCTTTGGGGACAGTTTAGATGCAACCAGAAGTGCCACTTGCCTGATGAGGACAGTGATTTGGCACTGCTTTTCTTTACCCGCGCCTTGTTTTGAAAGCTCACTTGGTTTTGATAACTGAAATACTATGCATAGCAACAATGTATCACAGGGATTACTGCTTCTGAATTGAGAGAAAGAAAAGGGCAGAGAGAGGGAGGCTTCTCTGCCTCCCTGCTCTTCTCAGGCTTGCAGACTGGGACCGAGCCCAGGGCCTGGGACTCACCAGGCTGGAGCCTGACTCTGAGCGGCATCCCCAGACTAACACAGGGCTTCCTACTTTGCTTGCTGACACAGACACATTTCAGTAGCACCCACCGCAACACTGAGGACAGATGCACAAGCGGTGTGTCCCAGCATCCCGCTGCTGCTGGCCACAGAGGACTGGGAAAGATGCAACAGGAGCTAGAGCTGGCGGCATGGATTGGCAGAGGTCCCCAGTCACATGACACCAGTCGTGGACATGAGGAGGGCTCTAAGCCTGTGCCCACGCAGCTCCCTACCTTCACGGACACTGACATATGGCCTGCAGTGTCACGCAAGCTGGATTCCACTGCCTGTCCTTGCTTCACAGAAGAGGGGTCTGAGGCCAGAGCAAGGTGGGGCTCAGAGTGGAGAGTGTGTCCCCTGGCTCGTGCCTATCTGGGGGCTGGCATGAGCGACATGCAGCCAGTCTGCTTCCTGCTGGTGACGTCACACCCTCATAGAGCTCTCTGACTCTCTGGGTTACCTGTGCTCCACGTGGCGGCCTCCCTGGTATGGCGCTGTTCTGTAATAGGTGCTTGGAGCGAGATGGTTTGCAGGGTGTTTTATACCCGCTGCCCACTTTCATTTTTCTAACCTTGTAAGATGAGGACGTCTGTCTGTCTGTCTGTCTCTCTCTCTGCAGAGATGTCCTCAGTGTGGTTCCACCATAATCAGACACTGATTATTTGAGCCTGGCCTGTGGGCTGAGACTGTCCCTTTCCTCTTTGTCCTTTGGGCCAGCCTTTAAATAAACCATGTTTTCTGAGTGTGGTGGACAGGATCCCCTAGTTAGCTAGCAGCACATGTGAAAAGGTGAGGCAAATGCTGAGCCTTGGGAGCCTGAGTGAAATTCCCCGACCTGCTGAGTGAGGAAGTGACTGTCCCCGGGGCTGTTCTTACTCAGGCCGCTGTCCAGCAAGGTGCTAGCAGAAGGTGCAGGGATCCAGGGGGAGTGTGGCCCCGCATTTCTTCCTCTTTATGACAAAAAAGGCTGCAGTACTCAAAGAGGAGAAATTAACGTCTAAAAAAAACAAAACAAAACAAAACAAACAAAAAAAAAAAAACCGGTGGAAATAATTCAGTGAGGTGCTCAGAAACTGGAATTAAGAGTTCATTTTAAAACAGCTTCTTAATTGGGAACATTGTAATTGGTGTATCAATCTTAAACGAGGTAAACAGGCAACATCAAACAAAAATAATTGTTGACATTGTTTGGAAATGACAGCGAGTGTGAGCGCAGTGTGGCGGGCAACCTCTGCAGCCTGTGCCACGGGAAAGGGCCGTGGGCCCTCGGCCCAGCCTGAACGCATGCAGGAGCGTGTCCCACGGAAGGAACTGAGTATGGAAGGCTGCTCCGCGGTTTCCTCTTTTCTGAGTGTACCGAGGCACAGAAAGGTACCTGTGAGACAGCTGTGGTCGTGCTGGCTTCATGGGAAGAGGAAGGTCGCACCCTGCTGCTGGCCACAGAGGACTGGGAAAGACACCACAGAGACTAGAGCTGGCTGCCGAGGGAGTGACTGGCGAAGGTCCCCATGTCACGTGATGCCAGTTGGCCCACGCACTGCTCTGACCTGGCTGGACTCTGGTTAAGACTCTCAGTATGCACAAGTTTAAGTACCCAAACTCAGAAGATTTTTATGTTTTCCATGAAAGAAAAAAACAGGATTTGCTTGTTTTACAGAAATCCAACGGGCTCCCAGGGCTAGCCTGTGAGG
This sequence comes from Octodon degus, assembly GCF_000260255.1. Taxonomy (NCBI): domain Eukaryota; kingdom Metazoa; phylum Chordata; class Mammalia; order Rodentia; family Octodontidae; genus Octodon; species Octodon degus. Next base: position 23,338,491 of record NW_004524593.1, on the reverse strand, counting down.
GGCTCTTGACTGTCCTTTATACGGCTTCTGCTAACTCCCTTGGCCCTTGGAATCTAATCCAGGCGTGCGTTCAAGGCAGCCGTGTTGTGGGAATGCACACATTAGGTTGTTGCAGGGTGGCTGGGGAGGGCAGCGTGTGCTCACGCTGTACTCTGACAGAACGGAGGCAGCCTCCAAAGTCTCGGGTTTAGAGCAGTAGTTGTGACGGCTGCTGCAGTTTCCAGAGGCTTGCCTGGAGTTCTCTTCTGTGGGCTGTGTGTGTGGGAGCAGAGTTTTCTGCCATGGTCCCTTCGTGTGCTGCAGGTGTGGTGGCTCATGCTGACCAGGTGAACATGCTCTGTAGCAGGAGAGGCTCGGGACCTGTGGACTCTGTCGGCCCCAGCCCCTCCTGCCGTTGCCCAGGGCCTGACTATGGCCTCCTTGCTTTGTGTGGAAGGAGACTGTACCCTGGGCCGGCTCCCTGTCTGGTGCAGCAAGAGCTGGTTTCATGGGCAGGGAAGCATCCAGAACCTTTGAGACCTGAGGCAGCAGGGCCTGCCTGGAACTTGTGGGGATTTAGCACAGTGCATTTACAGGCCAAGGTGGGGTGCATGGGTCAGCCTTCCGTGGGCAGCCCCAGTCTTGGCCCAGGTGGAGCTGACCACCAGGCTGCGCACACTGGATCCTGTTGGGGTTTGCCATGAGACTTTGGGGCGGGGGCACTTTCCAAAGCAGAGGCATCTGCATGAGGCTTGGGCAATAAAATAACTTTCAGGCAGAGAAGGAGTGTGGGGTGGCTTGGGGCTGAAGACAGAGGGAGCGAGCAGGTGCAGAGCAAGGAGTAGCTTGGGCACCTCGGAATGGAGCACTGGGGAGAGGGCTGAGGAGCCGGCAGGCCTGGGGACCCGCAAGCCCGCGGCATGCCACCCATCAGGAGCCGCACACTGTTGAGGGGAGTTAGCCTGCGTGTGGTCAGGGCCGGTGCTCTCTGTTTAGAAAGAGTCCTCCGCAGAGGGAAGGGTGAGCAGCAGGAGACCCCGCCTGTTGCCCCATGCACGTCCTCTGTGCGTCTGTAAGACCAGGCGCAGGTGCAGTGGGAAGACCGAGAACTGCCCACCTGCTGCACATCTGTTCTCTGGGGCCATCAGGGTCCTGCACTGGTCCAGGGACAGGCCGAGGGCTCCATGCAGGGAGGAACAGAGGTGCAGGGGTGAGAGCTACGGAGGCCAGCAGCTGGGGGCGGAGGAGAGGAGGACCTGGCTGCAGAGCCTGCGGTGGCCACTGGGAAAGCTGAGGGCAGCTTTGGACAGGAGCCGGTGCCACTGCAGAGTTGGCCCTGGCCAGGTGGCTGAGAGCCGGGGCTGAGGAAGTGCATGTCCTCCAGGAGTGGTCCACTGTTCTGCTGCTCAGAGCTGAGCTGAGGAGGAGTAAGGCAGGTGTGCAGCGGACAGAGGCCTAGGCTGTGGGTGTATGGAGGAAGTGGGGGCAAAGCCAAGGGCCCCTGCTGGTTCTGGCCATCCTGCTGCCTGCGATGTAGGAGGAGGGCGCTCTCCGGTTACAGTTAGTGTGAAGCGTGGTGGACACCTGGGCTGCCCTTCCTTGTGTACCTCTCTGACTGCTCCTGCACGGCAGCTCACCCTCAGAGGTGACACTGTCAGGGCCGAGCCCCTCGTTACCGCATCCCTACTGGCTGAATCGCCTGGGGAACATGGCCCGGCCCCATACACCTCCTTTCTTCTTCTGTCCCTATGCACCTTGAGGGTAGACAGCTAATGGTGTTTGCCCTCTGCCTCCCTGACAGAGCGCCACAGAAACTCATTCTATGTGACAGTAAGTCAGGCCAAGTGACATGTTCTCCACTGAGTGGCTCTGTCCCCAGCAGCGTACGGGAGTCTGAACGACCCCACTGCCCAAGGCTGGCATAAACCAGGTTACAGTCCAGGTTCTGGCAAAAGGAAAGAGCTTGATTAGAGGCCCAGGGCGAGCAGGTCAGGAGTGAAAGTGACAAAAGCCAAGGTGCAGCCCACGCCTTACCCTTGGAGGCAGGGAGCCTGTAGGAGGGGCAGGAGGGGCTTCGAGCCCCAGGTGGCCAGGGGGCTGCAGCGGGTGTTTCGCAGAGCAAGGGCAATCTCCATGCCTCTCAATGGGCTGCAGGTTCCTTCTGGGGCCTCTGAGCTTTTGCCATCAGGAGGTGGTTGCCAGGGGAGCCCGCTCACACTGTTCTTTTCACGGCCAGCGTGCGTCTGCGATGCATCGTGGTTGCGTTCCTCTTGGAGAACCAGTGACACAGGCACAGGACCGAGTCTCTGTCCTCGCATCTGAAGAGCCCCTTCTGTCTCGAGTCTGCCTCCGGTTCCCACCGTGTTTCTTCTGTTTTGCTCTTTAAATTACTTACACTTTGGGTTGCTCCTACTAGAGAAACGGGGCACCATTTAGCCCTGTGTATCTGATTTATTTCACTAGCTATGTGGTCTCAAGATTCCTCTCTTTTTCTACAGATGACTCCAGTTTATCCTTCTTTACCGCAGTGTGGTCCTCTGTCTGCCATGTAAATGCCGTATTTTCTTTATCCTGTTGATGGATACAGGCTGCTTCCAGCACTTGGCTGTTGTGAGTCTTGGGCTGTGAACACGGGTGTGTGGGTCACTCTGTGCTGACCACTAGGTTGTCTCCAGGGAGCAGAGATTGTGCTGGGATTTGGGGGCCTGGAGGGTGGCAGAGTGCCCAGGGCGAAGCCAGATCCCTGAGCACAGACCTTGGACATGGTCTCCCAGCTCTCTGTGTCTGTTTTCTTGCAGGAGATTTGCAAGGAGCAGTGCAATGAAAGCATACTGGGGAGTGGGGCTTCGGGACCTGAGATGTGGCGGCCTTGGAGGCAGAGGGACGGGGACTCAGGACAGCCTGGCTTAGGAGCTGCTGGCCACCTGTTACAGTTTCCGGGAGGGTCTCATGCGCCCTGCAGAGAAGCCAGCCTCCCGAGTCCCCGCGCTGCTGGTGAACTGGGCAGCGGATAGCCTGCTTCTCCGCGCCCGTCTGGATGGCTCCGAGGCACAGACTACGCAGCTCCCAGGTGCCCTCCCAGCACACGTCTGGAGCTCCAGGACACACAGACTGGACACCACTCCTCGCCACTGCGTGACGAGCTCCTTGCCGGTTGGCAACAGCTGCATCCCTGCAGATGGCCTAATGCCATCTCTTCCCAAATAAGTGACAGAGGATGAGAGGGAGAGCAGCAGAATTGGAAGGACAGGGACTGATGGAAGGGGTGGCGTCGCCTGTGTGTCCTGGAGCTCCAGCCGTGTGCTGGCACGGCACCTGGGAGCTACACAGTTTGTGCCTCGGAGCCATCCAGATGGGCACGGGGAAGCAGGCTACCCACTGCCCAGCACAGCCGTCCTCCTGTGGAGCAACAGCTGGGCAGGGCTGGCCAGGCCAGAGGGGACCAGGCTGCCTGGAGTGAGATAGAACCTGCAGGTCCTCCTGGCCCTCAGCAGCCCGGGGACTCTCTTTGGGGCTCTTGTAGCAGTCAGGGCTGGCCAGCTATGTGGCCCCGTGTTCCCTGCCATGTCCTGAAGGAAGCCACCTCGACTCCTGCTGCTGTCACATAGGGCTATGACAGGCTGGCGAGAAAGCCAGAGCCTGTAGGTCTTTCCACCTGTTAAAAAGGCTGTGTTCCTGCATCCATGTGTGCCTGTGTGCCTGTGTGCCTGTGTGCATGCGTGCGTGTGTGTGTGTGTGTGTGGTGTATCTGTCTATAATTCATGGGTGGAATCTTTAGGGGAACATCAAAAGCAAAATTAAGAAGATGAAAGTCACGTGACCCCTACTGATGTTACACACTGGCTTGCACAGTGATAGATGTGTCACTCTGTGTCACTCTGTATCTGCTTTTGCTACTTAATGGTGCCCCATGGTGTCCTGCACAGCCGCCTGGGTAGCTCTAACTAGCACAGTGCACCAGCTCATGCCTGTCCTGTGTTGTGTCCAGGCCCCTACCTCTAGAGTGCGGGGTGGGCAGTGTGTCCAGCAAGGACACAGATGGCTCAGCATAGAGCCTCGGGAGGGAGGGGCCACTGCATGGTCTGGGTGAGGGTGAAGCCGAGGGCTTTCCTGGAGTCAGTGGGTTCCACAGTGCAGGGCACAGCATGTACAAAGGCCCTGTGTCTGGGGGCACTGCTGAATATGGGCAAGGAGCAGATAAAGCTGGGGGTAGGCCGTGCTCTGGGACTTCCTTGAACATGTGGAGACTTCATACTCAGCTGTGGTGCATTCTATCGGTTTTTCTATGTTTTATCTTTTTATTCTTTTGTAAAAATGCTTCCAGTGCCCACCCTCCTGTGCTGCAACAGCTGCTCTCAGGGTCTGCCCAACCCGTGTACTGCAGGAGCTGCACTCAGGGCCATGCCCACCTCCTGTGCTGCAGCAGCTGCTCTCAGGGCCTTGACAGCCTCCTGTGCTGCAGCAGCTGCTCTCAGGGCCCTGCTCACCCTCCTGTGCTGCAGCAGCTGCTCCCAGGGCCCTGCCCACCTCCTGTACTGCAGCAGCTGCTCTCAGGGCCCTGCCCACCTCCTGTGCTGCAGCAGCTGCTCTCAGGGCC
>NW_004524593.1:23322858-23331831 GCF_000260255.1 Octodon degus | reverse complement strand
TGCTGCAGCAGCTGCTCTCAGGGCCCTGCTCATCCTCCTGTGCTGCAGCAGCTGCTCTCAGGGCCCTGCCCACTCCCCTGTGCAGCAGCATCTGCTCTCAGTGCCGTGCCAACCCCTCTGTGCTGCAGCAGTGGCTCTCACAGTTGGCTCTTGTTCTCAGCTCCTCTTATGATGGTCCTACCTGGTTCTTTTCTCTGTGGCTTCTGCCCATTTTTCCCCCCTCCCTCCCAGGTTTTTGCCACCCTGAGGACATCTGGCGTCCGCTCCATTTTTTGTGTTCTAATTGTGGTACGTGAGCCCTGGGGCCATCTGGGAACAGCTCTGGGTGGGCGAGATGCAGCTGTTGCCCTCAGCTGCTGTTCATCCGGGAGCCTGAGTACCCAGCCTCCTCTCGGCAGTGCCGCATCATCGCCTTTCTGAAAGACAGAGGTCGGCTGGTGTCCGAGGCCATTCCCAAGCCATCATCACCACCCATTGGTGTTTCCTGGCCTTTTTTCCCATTTTCCTGCTGTCACCTCTTAGACCTTGACAGAGGAGAGATGCCTGCTTCTCCCCTAACCAAATGTCCCAGCAGGTCATCCTTCAGGTGAATTGTAGAATTGTTCAGTTAACTTCATAGATTCATTTGGGGATAGGTGATAGCTACTCAATGCTAGGACCCTCAGAAGAAAAGAACCAGCCAACCTCTCTGTTACCTTAAATCTCCTTTGGGGTCAGGGGCACAAAGGACATTTTTTCTGAGTCACCACTGCCACTCTGAGGACTGCAGCCTCATCTAGAGACATCGTCACCTGGAGGTGCGAGCAAGAGGAAGCCAGGCATGGAGGACGCTGAGGCTTGTGGTCCCCTCTGCCGCATCCACTGGGCCAACCTTGGAGGTGACCTGGGGACCGCAAGAGGCCAGGTCCTCCATGCTGCCTCATTCTCAGGCTTTGTCTGTCACCTGCTACCTCAAGGGCTGTGGTATGCCCAGCAGCAGAGCGGCACCAAGCCTGGGAGGTGGGGCTTTGGCGGGGATGGGACAGGTGCCGGCAGCTGGGGCCAGGTGGAGACTGCAGTGAGCTGGTTTCCACAGGTGCTCTGAACAGGCCCTTGTGCCCTCACCATGAGTCACTGAGGAGGCTTGGGGTCCTGTGAGTGTCCCTGAGCAGGATGCTACTCTGGGGGTTGGGAGTGTCGATTTCCAGACTGTGTCTGTGTGTATTTGAAACAAGGCCTGGCCCATAACATGGCCATCATCCATGGTCTTCTCCCTGGGGATCCGCTGGGAGAACTGGGGGGTACTGGGTGCACGAAGGGGTGTGGGACCCCTCTGAGCTCTGCAGGTGCAGCAGCCCCGCTCGTGGCCCTGAGGCAGGCAGCTGCCTGCTGCTGCCGAGCTCACCCGTGGGGCTGGTAGCTGCGCAGCGGCTGGCTCACGGCCCAGCCCTCTGGCCATGCCGGGGCTGCCATGTCCCAGACTGGTGTCTGGCTATGCACGTTGGGCTTCTGCGAGAGTGGGAGGCAGATGCGGGGAACAGGTGCACCCCAGACGGATGTGGTGCTCATTACCTTTGGCTTCACCAGAAACTTACAGCAGTAGCAACAAAAACGAAGCCCTTCCCTGAAGAAGGCTGCATTGTAGTGAGTTCTACTTGGGCTGGCGGCAAGTACTTCCGGACTTTGCGTAGCAAACGCAGGGGTTGGCAATGAAACTGCTTTGGGTCCCAGCCTTGTCTGGGTAGCATACAAGTGCAGAGGCTTCTGGGGGATGTGTGCGGCACGAGGGGCTGGCGTGTGAGTCAAGTGCGTCCTTTTCTGAAGTGGTGAGGTGGAAGGAATGCTCCTGGGGGCCCATGGCCCCTGGTGTTCTCCCCAGGGATGCGGGCTGGGCACTGGCCCCAGCTCCCCACTGAGCCTGTGGGCTGCTGAGAAGGCCACAGCCACGCACTGTGCAGGAGGAGAGAGCCAGGCCTTGTGCTCAGATGCTGCTCCTGTCAGCAGGGACCAAATATCATGGCCAGGACAGTGGCTACCCTGAGCAGATCTGGGCTAAAGGTTAGAGCATGTGGCTGCACAGCCTCGCGGCTCTGTACACTGTCCCAGTCTCTCACAGGGAGGTGCCTGGCACGGCGTCGCCCTGGTCCCTCTGCCCTTGGAAGGCCTACAAGCTGGAGCCCCATTCCTGTGCACTCTGGGGTGGCCCTCCCCTTCCCGCAGGGCCTTGGCTGCATGTGCTTGTCCTTGGGAGGTGACTTGCGCTCAGTGGCTGTGGCCCAGTTCCCTGTGACTCCGCCTTCCTGCAGGATGAAGGTGACTGTTGCCCAATGAGAGGGGTTCTGGGCCTTTGCTCTGGGAGGTGGTGGGATAGAATGATGGATGTCAGACAGGTGACAGTGCCCAGCTGTCCCAGGGCTGCCCCAAATGTGAGGATGTGGGGGTGGCAGTTTGGGCCTAGCTTCCTGTGGTGAGTGGGGTCACAGGGCCATGGCTGTGCAGTTGGCTGTGTTGCTGGCTGGACCCAATTCTGATGAGCTTGGCGAGGCCCAGCAGCCCTGCGCTCCTGAGCCCCATCCCAGGCAGGAGTGAGCTGGAGCCCTGGCTGCACAGCTGGGGGAGATGGCAGGCGAAAGTCTGGGCCTCTGTCCCTCACCACTACCCACCCAGCCCCTCTGAGCAGAAGGCACCCACCTCGCCCACTGCTGTGAGCCCTGCAGCTGTCCTCCCAGAGACTGTTGCCCGTGCTGGGTCTGTCTGTGTCACCAGCCCTGCACTCAACACCCAATGTCAGCCCAGCAGGTGTCATTCTGGACCTTGCACTGTGGCAAATCCTGTCATGGTGCCCCCAGGCTCCCCTCAGCTGTGCCTGTCCTGAGCCCTGCGCCCTGGTACTGCCTGCCCTGCAGTCTGCATCTTTCTCTGCCTCATCTCCTGTCTTCTGTCTCCCCTTGACCTCAGGTCCTCTTGGTGGAGTGCCCCTGGGGCTGGTGGGGGTTCTCCTGGCCTTGTGAGGACAAGCAGTGCCTTCTGGACGTCCATGCCAGCTGGCCACCACGGCACTGCTGCCGCAGCTGAGCAGCTCAGCTGTGTCCCCTGTGGCCGCACCTGCCATCCTTCTGGGCCCCAGGCTCATCCTGAATCTCCACCCCAAATCTCTAATCCATGCGTGTACAGTGCACCCCACCAGCCCCCGCCAGTGGCCTGGCCCCAGGAAGCCCCAGGTGTGTGCAGGGTGCACCTCCCCAGCCTCAGGGGGCTGTCACTGTGGATGTGTCCCTCAAGTTCAAGTGTTAGAACTCAGTTGCCAGGGCACAGTGTCGGAGGCGGAGCTGGTCCAGGTAAGCCAGGCAGGGGTGCTGCGCCGCTGGCACCGGAGGGCACTGGTCACCTCATGTGGCCTTGCTGGGGGCTTGACTTCGTCCTATCTCGTTCCTGTACTCTTGAGTTCTACTCTGATGCCCTCACTGGTCACGTCCCTGTATTGGCTATTCTTTTCTCGTTGCTGGGACAAATACCCGACGCTCAAGCTTAGGGAAGGAAAGGTTTATTTAGCTCACAGTTACTGGAGGTTTCATGGTTTAAAGCAGCCTGAGTTACATAGCAAGACCTCGAGACACTGCCATCCCGCGCTGCAGGATTTGGAAGACAGGCTGAGGTGCCGCCGTGGTGTCCAGGGTGATCCATGATCGGCTCCATACCTCCGAGAGAGGTCCCCAAGCCTGGGGCGGGGTGTAGGGCGGCGCATGCTGTCAGTTCAAGGGCGTGTGCCTCTCTGGCCCCGCCCTCCAGCCCCGCCCTGGCCTCCTAACCCCGCCCCTTGAGCCCCTGCTGCTCCTAAAGCAGGGATGGACTCAGGATTTACGTGAGGCTTTGCGGGGACAACTAGATACAAATCATAACAGTCCCCTACCCTGGACATTAGGTTCCAGGCTACAGAAAAGGGTTTCTTCTCACTGTTGACTTCCCCAGATGTGGCTCTCTGGGATAGCCACACAACATGAGCTGGGTTGGTCATGGGACACATCCCTGGTTAAGGTGCAGCCGCCCGAGTGCCTGCACAGGTGGAGCTGGCAACAGGGCGGACACCCTGCAGGGAGCACCGCCTCTCCCCTCCCCCTCCTCTCCCTGTTCCCCTCTTGTAGTTGTGCATGCTGCCGCCAAGTGGACCTGGCAGCCTGGGTGCAGCAGCCCCTCCTTGCTCCTCAGGGCTTCTGCTCCTCCTCTAACCCATCCCAAGGAACTGCTCCTGCCACCAGGTGCAGTTGTCACCTCTGCCCACCTCTGCCTCTGTCCCTGAAGGTAGGTTTGGATCCATGTGACGATCGCCAGCCAAGGCAGCCACTATGCTGCGTTTCTGGTCCTGCAAAGGAGCCTGAAGCTTTACACTGGCCCGTGTGGATCTGTCCTGGATAGCTGTGCTATTTTCATGCACCTTCTTAAAGACATAAAAAATGGTTCAGCCATTTCCCAGGCATCCAGGGACTTCACAGGAGCAGACAACATCCTCCTGGGAGAGTGGCTCTGCCCAGGGGCAGGTGGCCTCAGCCACAGCTCTGCAGGCTGTGAAAGGGGTGTGGTGCCTTGGCCTTGTTTCCTTACTCTGAGATGCCCTTGCTTTTGTCTCTGTGCTCAGAACAATTGCCTTTCTTCTTGGGAACAGAAGCCACCCTGAGCAGCAGCTCTGGGAATGACTGTGGCACTTGACTGCGGCCACAGTGGTGGCCCGGAGGGTGGTTGGGCGGTTTGCGCCCAGCCACAGGCCAAGCCGTTGGTGTCCTCAACAGCTGGCTCACCTGTACACTTGCCCCGGGGTGGCAGGCTCCTGTGACCTGCTGGCAACCCAGAACCTGTGGCCATAGCCTCTCTACCCTGCCCCCCACAGTCTGTGGGCCCCAGCACGTCCTTCCCCCATGCCTGCATCTTGTGCTGTCTGCCACCGTGGAGCGAGACAGCCCATCCTCAGGCATCGGCCCTCGACATGGACACCTGGGGAGGAGTGTGCTTAGGAATCAGCTGGCTGCCATCCGAGCAGGGGCTGGTGTGGGAGGCAGGGCAGCAGCGGCCTTCCTGGCATCCTTGGGCACAGTGGCTGCAGACACAGCTGGGCCCCTGTGGGCCGTGGTGCTGGGTGCTCACAGGCACGGTGGAGATGACGCAGCAGTGGCCCCGGAGTCAGGAGGACTGAACCTTACTGCAGTGGAGACCCGAGTGGTGCGGGTGTGTCAGTGCCTTGGAACAAGTCACCAAGATGTGTCCACAGGCCTGGTGCGGATTCTCATAGGCAAGTGAGACACAGGCCGGTGCTGCAAAGCGCAGGGAGTGCAGTCTAGTTGAACGACTAATGTGAGAAAGGACAGCGCCCCACTCTGCTGGTCACTAGCCCGCTGCCATGGTGCTGGCCACTCTGAAATGTCAGTGTCTGAGTTGCTTTCTCAGCATGAGGAAGGACAGGCGAGACCTTTCCCCACTCCCTTCCTCCTGCTCTTGAAGTTGTCTGTCGCTGCTGTGAAACCAGCAGTGGTCGCTTACACCCAGCTCTGTGAGTTCGGTCACTGCCGAGGAGACAGAGGGTGTCCTGAGCACAGGCTTCCCTTTCTGTGCGGCCAGGGCGGGGTCCAGGGCCTCAGGCAGCCAGGGATGTGTTGCACCTGCCCCTGTCTCCTGCAGTGCCGTTTCCATGGGGACACACAAGGCCAGCCATGCCCCAAGTCCTCTTTCCCCAAAGACATGCTGGTCATGGTTGCCGCGTGGCCAGGCTTTTCTCTCCATTTGCAGTCCTGTCGCCCTGATAATTGACTACTCCCATGCTGGTTTCCTGAGTTCTGAGCCCGCCTCTCCCCCTCCCTCGGATCACACCCCGGGTTTGATGGAGCACATCCTATAGTAGCTTTTGAGTCAGGAGGCGCAGACACCCGGCTCCGGCGTCCGGGTGAGGCTGCTGTTGCTTGGACCCCAGGGCTCCATACAGGCCGTGCTTTCTTGCCTCCCTGCCCTCCTCAGAGCTTGGGAGCTTCGCTTCAGCGCTGGCACCCATTTTCCCAGCAAGCCACGTGGCCTGGGTGCCTTCTGTGTTTTTCCTGAAGGAATCTTTCCTGTACTGCCTCTTTGGTCATTTGCTCCTCTCGTTTCCTCTCTCCCTTCGGATTTTCCGTAAGATGCTGGAACTCCTAGGCTGACCCTTAGTGGTCTCAGGGTTTTCTCCAGTTTCCTGTGTCTGCTTTTTTGTTCTCTCTTTAGAGATCTTCCTCAACTTTCCTTCCAGATTTGTTGTTCAAACTTAACAACACTTTCAGTGTTGCTTTTTAGTGCAGCAAACGCTACCGTGGGCGCATTACCTCCTCCGTCTCTGAGGGCCTCACCTGTGGAATCTCGCTTCCGCACTTTGTATCTCCCCAGGTGCTTCCGGGCTGGGGCTCCCGCGGCGCGCAGCTGTCTGTCTGAGGCCGGGAGGGAGGCTGGGTGCAGTGGTCTGTCTGGGACCGGGCGGGACGCTCCCGCTCGTGCTGCGCTGCGATTGCTGGGCACTGCTGGGAAGCCGCCAGCGTCTGGTCAGCATTTCTTGGGCAGATGGCCTGGGGCAGTCCCTGCCTGCCCTCTGTCCCCAGAGGGCATTTTCTCCCAGCCTGGGCTTCTGAAGGACAGCCTGTCCCCTCCTGCTGGGGGCAAGGTGGTGTCCCGGAGGCCGGGTGGAGAGAGAGGAGCAGGTGCATCGTGTGTGTGTGTGTGTGTGTGTGTGTGTGTGTGTGTGAAGGTCTTACATCCAAACTGCAGCCTTCAAAGTAATTGAGGACCTGCAATGTAAAGGGACAGAGCCTGAAAACTTTGTGTCTGCGCGCTGGCTCTGGGCCATATTCGGGCCTGGAAATAGCTACAGATGCCAGAGGCAGTAAAAGCCCAGTTTTTACAAGGCGCTCCCGGAGCCCTTAATCCCCTTGATGCCCACTGGAACCCAGGCGCAGAGTCTGCACACAGAGATGCCCCGATAGAGACAGCACAGCATTTCCATAGATGCGTGTGTGTGTGTGTGCGCAAGCGTGACCGAGTGTGAGTGTGTGTGGAGACACACAGAACAGGCTCCCTGCAAGTGGCCCCATGAGCCGCATTTCCTGTGTACTCTGGCCCTGTGCAATGTCCTGGCCCACCATCCTGCACCACACAGGTGGCTGCCTGTGACGCAGCCTTCTGCAGGGATTCCAGGAAGCCCCCGGGGGAGCTGGGGTCCCACGCCTGGGAAAGGGTGCCTGTGGAGCCCCACCTGCCAGCTACAGTTGTCATCTCATTGCTCTTGGTGTGTCCAGGGCCCCTGGGGGTTTTGACATCGCCCCACATGGGCTATGGGGCGATTTCTTGGGGAGGATAAAAGAGCGCCCACATGGGATGGGGTGCAGGCTGTGGGGGCTCCTCGGCTGGGCCCTGCATGAAGAGCAAGTGGCTTAGGCCAGTGGGCCCCTCCTGGCCTACGTGCAGGGGCACAGAAAGTCACGGCTTGCAGCCTTGCTGTCAGGAGTGCCTCAGGGTGACCCCAGCCCCAGGCCGCCTTGTGCAGTGCAGTGTGGGTCCTCGGAGGCCTGTGGCAGTGCTCACCCCAGCATGTGCAGACACAGGCCCTGCTGTGCTTCTCTGGAGTGGCAGCTGCACGGGCACAGGGGCCAGCACAGCCAGCTTGGGGGAGCAGTGGCGAAGAGAGGAGGCCTGTGTTTGGGGCTTGCATCTCTCTGTGGCCCCGGCACGTGAGGCAACATGTGACCCCGAGGGTCGCCTCCATTGCTGCCCTTTGGGAGGTTGGTACTTGGCAGTGCAGCAAGCAGTTAGAGACACTAATGTTGCTGGAGATGGGGAGCTTCCCCGTGGGAGGCACGTGGGCCTGCAGCGCAGACCCGAGCAGTGGTTGCAGTCCTGGGGTGGGCCTGGGCCCCAGAAGGGTTATCAGACCAAGGGGCCCGGCCCGGCCCTGCCCTGCCCTGCCCTCCCGCTCTGCCTGCCCGAGGCGCCTCCTTTCCACAGCACCCCGGCCTCAGGAGTGGGCCAGGAGAGCTGCTGTCCTAACAGCCCCAGTCTGCGGGCGGGAGTGTCGTGTCCCCGTCCTGTCCCCTGTGTGCCGCTGCCGGCTCCTTTTGCCTGAGGTGCCGGCTGTGCATTTGCCATGAGAGGCCGGGACAAGCAGTTTTGTTTCTGTTAAGGCCAGGAGAGAGCAAGTTAAAAGCAGTAACTAAGACAAGCGGTGCTGTTGTTGGCAGGTGCTCCTTCTGCTGTCCACTAACCTGCTTCATTCCTCCTCATGCGGACTTCATTTTCTCATTTGCTGTTCTCTGAATCTGCTTGTCTCAGACTTAAAATTCGATGAAAATGGGCAATGAGGGTCTTTAGAAGGAATACAGATGTTTCTGCCGAGCCTGGAAGGCAGCCAAGCAGGTGAGGGAGCAAAGGCCTGGGGAATTTTCCAAGCAGAGAACTTTTATTTTTTGCTATGAAGTGAGAACAGCTGTGTGCGGCTGTGGCTTTCTCGGAAACTCAGCCTCTGAGCTGCACCCCTTCCGGCTTTCCCCCGCAGCCAGGCCCGTGCACTTCGAAGCTAGGGCAGAAGTGGAGAAACGGCAAAGCCTCCCCACTGAGGACACGCTAGGAACAAACGGGTGTCGTGGTGAGGAGGGGTGTGAGCTGCTCTTGCACGGAAACAAGAGGGAACCGTGGTAGCGCGCATGACGGAAGGGGCTTCGCCTGCCATCTCCAGCCATCCTCCAGCTGGCCTGCCACTTGTCCCCCCTCCTCTGCCCGCTGCCCATCCACCCACCTATGCCCACCCCTGCGTCCCTCTTCCCCTCCAGCCACCCATCTGCCCATCCCTCCCTTCATCCTTCCATTCATCATCCTCTTACCCATCTCTCCCTCCTTCCACCCACATAGCCACCCCTCCACCCCTCCATCCCCCTACCCCTCCAGCCACCCTTCCATCCCTCTACCCCTCCACCCCTTCATCCCCCACCCCTCCACCCC
>NW_004524593.1:23314088-23322391 GCF_000260255.1 Octodon degus | reverse complement strand
CCCCACCCCTCCACCCTTCCACCCTTCCATCCTTCTACCCCTCCATCCCTCCATCCCTTTCTGCATCCCGTGTGCACTTTTCCCAGGGCAGAGCTCACGAAAGTTGTTTTGGTGAAGCAGGCTAAGGTCACAGACACCAGGGAGCAGCTCCAGGGGCTCTGGTCAGGCGGGAAGGTGTGGCCTCTGGCTGCTTCTGTGCCCAGGGTCTGCAGATGGCATCATGTCCCTTTGGAGCTCTGTCCTGCTGGTGGCTTCACAACGGCAGCATTCGTGGGAGCAAAGTCAGATCCCCAAACAGAGGCCAGAGCACAACACCGGTCCTGTGGTCCTTTCGAGACCACAGCCCTAGTGACCTTGTGACCTCCCTAGGTGTCACATCTTGAAGCTGCCACCCAGAGACCAGGCCGCCTGTATGTGGGCCCCATACAGGGGCCCATGGGACAGTTGCACCTGGCACACAGTGACCTGCTGAGGCTGAGCGACGCAGGGGTGGGCACAGGTGGGTGGATGGGAGCGGGCCGAGGAGGGGGACGAGCGGCAGGCTGCAGCTCTGCCCAGCCACCTCCCCTCCTGTGCTGTCTGCTGGAGCCCCCGTGCCAGAGCCCAAGCCCATCAGAGCCATGACACTGCCTGCCGTGTGCGCCTCAGGCTGGTGCCAGCCCTGTGCCCTGTGGCTGCCTGCATCAGAGGCCCAGAGCCTAGGGAGAGGCAACCTCAGCCTTCAGCACCCCTCACCTCCCTCCCCACTCTGCAATCAGCCCCAGAAGACAGCGGTGGCTACCCGGGTCTTGTCCTGCCCAGGAAGGCCCAGCTGTGATTGTGTGCAGGCTGCAGGGAATGTGATGAGATGGGAATGGAAAACACATCAACTTAATATTTTCCAAATGCTGTGCCAGTCACACATGCATAAATAAAGCATGCTTTGTGCCCACAAAAAGCCTGTGCTAGTCAAGGCAGATTCGTGGCCAGTAATCTCAAGACGCTTTGGTTAGTGCACAGTTCCTGGGGAGTCCCGGGCACCTGCTTTGCACACGCTTCACACATGCATTGCACACACTAGCAGGCACACTGCCCCTCTTCTCCCACAGCAGCAGCAGCCACGTCATCCTGTCTGTGGCCCCTGTCATCTACAGCAGATGTGGTCACAGCGAGGAGCCTGTCCGCCCCAGCACATGCAGGGCTCCGAAACTCATTAACTAAGAAAGCAAGGCCTAGGACTTTGCTGTGGCCCGAGCTGCAGGCTTGACCCGAGTTACCAACACACACACTCGGGAACTCGGGTCTAGGGAAGGTTTTCAGTGGATTTAAGGGTGAGTCGGCATAGGTGAGAACACAGTTAGCTTTTGTTGGCGTCAGTCTCTACTGAGGTCCCACATTTCCTTTACTTATGGGGCAAGGGTGACGGAGCGACCTGCATGGTGCCCGTGATTCTATCACCCGCAGCAAGCGCCTCACACACTGGTCATGGCATCAGGGCCGTGTCCACAGGCAGGCGCAGTGTCACTGCTGCAGATCTGTTCGTTCTGATCTGGTACCATGCTCAGCACCGCTGGTTTCCTTCACCCGCCTGTGCATTTCGCCTCACGCAGGTGGGGTTCATGGGTGCCAGCCACTTGCTAGAGACCCTCACACAGCAGAGCGTGACCCAACAGATGCATGTTCATCCCAGGCCAGTGACGCACACGGGGTGTCGGGCCACAGACAGACCACACACCATCCCAGCAGTCACCAGATCCCCACAGAAGAGGTGTGGGCCCCTGAAGGCGGCGAGGTGGCTGACAGGCCCCGATTGTCCTCACGTTCCTGATGGGGTCTTGGTGCTTTGCAGATAAGATCTCCTTTACCCCTCCTCATGGCCCTGTTCACAGGTGACACTGAGACCAAGCAGGGCCCTCCACCCCACAGCTGAGGTCAACCGCTCTGACTGCAGCAGGCAACCTGCGTTTCTCAGCCTTCTTGGCCAGGCAGGAGGCAGTGCTTAGGGCTGGCCCGGTGTCCAGCAGGCCTGCAGCTGCCGCTCCCTGGCCACACACTGCTGGCCACAGGGAAATAGCCCCTGGGGACACCAGGACCTTCCCAGGCCACACCAGGCTGCGGAGCAGTGTCTTGGGAACTTGAAGAAGTAGACGCAGGGCATATCTCAGTGCAGACCCTCCTTCCAGGCTCCTGGACAGCTCGGGCATGGATGCCTCTCGCCTCTGCGGCTGAGCTCGGGGCTGTGGCTGGGTGCCTCTCTTCTTGCTCTGCCAGCCTTTCCTCTTCACTAGGGAGATGCCTGTTAGCAGGCGATGCCTGCGGCCCACCCCCAGCAGCTGTCCATGGGGGCCTCTCTGTGGGGACCCAGGGAGCACGGCTGCTCCTTGAGCTGACTTGCTGTCCCTGCTGAGTGCAGTTGGTCACAGGCTTCTGGAGGACCAGCTGCCCCTCTATCCCATGAGGACCTAATGCAGGACAGAACAGGGCACAGAGGTCTGCAGTCCCTTTTGGGTGCGTGATATTTACTGGGGACCCAGAGAAGCGAAAACAGCTCATCCTGTATCTGCAGATGGCTTTCTATAGGACTGAAGGGAACTCCTGGATGAAGCCATGTTGTCCCTGCTCCCAGAGGAGGAAGGACAAAGGGAGGCCATGGTCTGTGTGTCGGGTTCATTTTTGGGTCTCACCACAGCCCTGAGGGGACGCATCTGCCACTGGGTCATCCCAGGAGAACAGTGGCTCATCCAGCCAGGACCCAGTGTGGAAAGAGGCAGAGCTACACAGGGCTGGCTGTCAGGCGTGGCCTCTTCCGTGCCCCTGTGGCAGCCGTGTGTAGGAGGAGCCAAGTCCATCCAGCGGGTGGCCGTGCTGTGTGAAGCGCAATTTGCTAGGAGGGGCTGTGGGCCAAAGCCCAGCAGAAGGGGCTGCCTAGGAAGGCAGTTCTGGGAGGAGCAACTTCACCCCATCCTGACACGTAGTCTGGGGTCCCACCACCAGGTCCTGAGAGATGTGAATGAGGGCTGGGACAGGGCAGGGGCACAGCGTATGAGCGCTGGGGTCCTCCTGACCAGGGACCGCCACGCCTCCCATCCAAGGAGGTGTACCCAATGGGCCCCGAGCCTTGACCTCAGCTGTGGAGTGTGAACCCCGTGGGACAGCATGGAAAGGGGCCCTGGCCTCAGCACCAGGCTGGAGCCTTCTCTCCCACCCTCCCCAAGGCTTCTGCAAGTCCTTCACGTGTGGGTTGCTGTGCTGTCACTCTTCTCCCAAGTCATAGCACACCCATTCTGCCCACCTGTGTCTCCCTTTGGGCATGCAGGGCTCATGGCCAGGGCTGCCCTCCCTGGCCACTGCAGGACAAAGCCTGAGCCCTTCCTGGCCCCTCCTCCCAGAGTCCACTGCAGGATCATCCCTGCTGCCCACCCTTGGGAGCCCTGGTGCAGGCAGAGGGGAGACAGCATGACCTCGTAAGCCTCAGGGTCGCGCCCGAGGAGCAGGTGCTCCCACCATCAGATGTGCCCTTTCCTCTTCCAGCCTGGACATCTGCTTTGACATGCTTCTGTCCACACTGTGCCCCCCGTTCCTGCCTGCAGCATCCAGCCCTGCCGCTGTGCCCTGTGAGGTCAGGCTGTGAGCTGGGCATGCACTGGGCCTGGGGGTGGGTTTCACTCCATCCCTGCTGCTCCAGGGGGCAAACATTGTTTTCCTCACTTTGCCTCTTATGCTGAGTTCTGGGGAAATGGGAAGGGTTGGTAATGGCCCAAGCCACAGCCCAAACACTGGCACGGGAAAGGTCATCCTGGTGTCCCGATCCAGTCCAGCTCGCTCCTTGGTCCTGTACCTTCCTTCCCCCTTGGCGCCTGGCCCAGAGCAGCCCTTGGAAGATAGAGCCCTGGAGTCTACTTGCTCCAGCCAGCCCACTGCTCAGGGCTCGGCCACCTGCCAGCCCCAGTGTGTGCTAAACAGCTTAGGCGCCTAGGAGAACACCTTCCCTACAGGTTTGTTATAAAGGACCTGTCCATCGCTGAGGAAGCCCCAGCCTGCCTTCGAGGGAACCTCCCAATAAGTGGTGGGCAGAGTGGCCACGTTCTTCCTGCAGTGTGGACTTTCCTGTCTGCTTCCTGGCCCAGATGTGCCCCGCAGGCTGTGTGGCCATCCCCAAGTGACTGGCTGGAAAGCTAGCAGGTCCTCCCCTCGCTGGCTGCCCAAGGCCGTGAGCACCAGGAGAGTTGAGGCTTTGCTCGACTCCTGTTGAGGCTGCACAGCCTCGTCCTGCACCTCTGAGTCCAGTCAAATCTGCTGCCCAGGGGCCTCAGTGTACTGCTCCTGTCATTCTCAAATTGTCTTTGAACAGCTGTTCAGAATTTTCTGACAGCCAGGTGTCCCTGCCTCTGGGGGTGCCATGCTCAGAGGGGAAAACAGAGTGATTGCAGATCCCCTGTGATTTGTGAAGTGTCCCTCCAGGGGCGTGGAGTGGGCCTGGCAGCAGGACTCAGAGCCAGGATGCCTGGCCAGTCCCCAGGAAGCCCGAGGGAGTGCTTTAATGTGCTCCTCTTCCCTCTCCCAGAGATGAGGCCCAGGCCGCCTGTGGTTCCCAGCCTATCCTATTTGCCAGCTGATGAGACAAATTGTGGGCTCCATAAAAAATTAAATAGCAGCTGCTTCATTTTCTTCCCATCAAACTTTGAAATTACGATGATCTCATTTGCATGGCAGCTCAAGGTATGAATATATGGCCTGCAGAGTCCAAAGGTCCTTAAATTTAACTGGAATCAGACGTTTCTTTCAGACTGGCTGGCGTAAAATATTCCAGGCAACCATCCCGCATAGAGCCATTAACGGTGCAGACGAGCACGGAACTCCTCTGTTCTGTGCTTTGCTCTGAGCCGAAGAGGAGGCTGACAGAAGTCCAGTGCCAGCCACACTGCTTCCGGGGCTGCAGGGCCAGGTTCTCTGTTTTGCTGTTTTCCAGCTATAATGATAGGAGATTGAACTCAGGCCCTTGCACTTGCCAGGGAAGCGCTTACTCCACTGAGTCATCTCCCCGGCCCCTATACTGTTTTGCAAGAAGAGCCAAACTTTGCATCTTTTGGAGCAAACAAGAAACTACTTGCATTTTCCTCCCCTTCCCACGTGTGACCACACCCCACTCCTCTGCCTCTGTCGCTTCAGAAACAATGCATCTTTGAACCAAAAGTGAGGGTGGAAATCTCGGTCCGTAGCAGGGATGGGAAGGCCTGCCGGCCTGGAGATGAGCTGCGCCATTTGTAGGCTTCCCTCGACCCCAGGGCAGTGTCCGAGCGATCAGAGAGGAAGGCATTGCTCGGGCACACACCCCGCCAGCCACTGACTGCCGCTGTGACCCGTGCATGGCCCGGCAGGCCTGCTCCTTCCTCGGCCGCTCTGCATCGTTTCCCCCAGGTGTCGTGGCCCCCGCTGGCACTGTTGATTTTTGAGTGTGTGCTGTCTTAGGAACCCGGCTGCAGGCCCCAGCAGCCCCCCATGCGGCATTGCCAGCAGTCATGCGCAGATGTAGGTCGGCAGCTGGGAGCAGCAGGCTCCTGGGGCGGGAGGGACGCGCCCCTCCTGGGGCGCTGTGTGCCGTGCAGCCAGTGACACTCGTACCCCGCGCGGTCCCGTCTGTCTGCAATTGAGCCTTTGCGTGTGTCTGCTGGAGCCCACGTTTCCCACCGCCCCCAGTTTCACATTTCTGTTTCTAGGGTTCATTTAAGAGAAAACAAGCATTTGTTTCTTGGCCATAAGTGTTTATCATAGAGAAGCTGGAAAAATCAGGAAGAATATAAAAATCCTCCAAGCATTCAACCCTACATAACAGTCAATGGATGAGTATATTTCTTTTCATTCTTTTTTAAAGTTCATGTGAACATAGGGAAGAGCTCTGTAGTCATTAACACTTAATGATCAGGAAATCTTCAGAAACATAGCTCTGTGCCTTCCGAGCATTTACTGCATGAATGGCTCTTCAGCCGTCTCCCGGCTCTGGCCTCCTGTCTAGGTGCTTCCGAGGAGGGCCTTGCTCCCTGCCAACTGCGTGGGGAGTCGGGGTCTCCCCAGGTCACAGCTTCTGGGCTGCGCTGCTGGCAAGGCCATAGCCCTGCAGGCCTGGTTGGCTGGAGACACTACCCAGAGATGTCCCCAGGCCCACATCTGGAATGTCACCCTTGGGCCGCTACAAGGCCGCCCACCGTCAGCTCTGGGCCCACTCTGGAGCCGTGGCTTGGATTTCTTGTGTGGGCAGGTGAGGACAGAGCAGGGGACTCCAGGGACAGCAGGAGCCACGTGGGAGCAGCCGCCCCATCCCGGCCTTGAGCGATGAAGTGTGACGCGTACACCCGCAGTGCCCCCAGGCCTCGGAGCTCAGAGCAGGGCCTGTGAAGGTAGTTGGAACCCAGAGCAATGCACCCCACCGAGGATTTGGCCACAGCCGAGTTTCCTGCTCACTGTGCTTTCAGGAGCTGGGGCCTAGTAGGAGGAGGTCATGGGTGAGACCTGGGACAGTGGCTTCTTGTCCCTGGCTCCTCCCTTCTCTCTGTTTCCAGCCACCTGGGCTGAGCACCTTCCCCAGGGCTGCCCTGTGGTATCCCTTCTGCCTTGGGGCTAGCAGCAGTGGTGCTGAGCCAGAAAAACCTCTCCTCCACATCACTGACAGCAGGTGTCTTGTCCTAGCAACAGGAAGGTGACAAATCCATAAAGTAAGGTTATCACTCTCTGCTATGAGGGTCGCAGCAGGGTGTGCTCTGGCGAGACCCGTCCACACATGTAGCTGGCTCCTGCTGTCCACAATAGGAGTGAGGCTTCAGGTGGAGACCACAAGCCAGGCGCACACTCGCAGTGTGTCTCTGATCAGTGCCCCCATCCTCCTCCTCCACAGCCCCTCCCCAAATGCAGCCCCTCCTAACAGCCAGAGTGGGGAGGTTGTGAGTGCAGGAGGGTGGGGTCCTCATGGCATGAGGGTGGAGAGTGTGGGGCGGTGGTGGGGAGGTGGTGGGGATCTTCAGGTCGTGGGGACCACCTAGGCTCTGGGCACCAGGCTCTGGCCTCCCTCCTAGTCTAATTCTTCCCTCGAACCCTTCCCATGGCCACGAGTTTTGTTTTGTTTGTAAGTGTCTTACCCCGTGATGCATCAACATTGTTCTCAGGAAGAGGAAGAAATACGAGCCCCAGAAGAGCCCACTCCCTCATCTTCACAGCCAGGAAGCACGCGTTTGTTTCCAGGTCTGAGTGAGTTCATAGTTGTTCTCATAAGGAAACACTTTTTTTTTTTTTTTTTTTTGGTATCAGGGTTTGAACTCAGGACCTGGTGCTTGCGAGGCAGGTGCTCATGCCCCTGAGCTAAGGGAAACCCTTTCAAATGCTTCCTTTGTGTCCTGGCCTGGGCACTTCCCCTAGAGGTGGCCTTGGTAGGGCCCAGGTGCCCCCCTGAAGCAGACAGAGTGGTGCAGGTCTGGGTCCAACCAGGCCTGGGTTGAGGGTGTGCCACGTTCCGAGCTGTGTCCGCTTACACAGCCCTGGACGCCTCTCTGTTCTCAGTCTTCTTATCTATAAGGCAAGGGCTATTACTCGGGTTACTCCCAAAATATTCTCCCGTGATGGCTTGCTGTGCAATACTCCTGCCTAGTTTCTGTCTGTCCTTGCATGTTATTTTAAATAGTTTGCAGAGTATTTTTATGACGATCCCATGGGACTTAACTAGCCCCATAATGGGGACCCATAGGTGAGAAAACATGGTATTGAAGTACATTATTATTCAAATCAATCATCCTGCCACATTCAACCCCAATCTGCAAGTACCAGCCCAGTTTCCCTGATGAATTCATGGCGGCATTTGAAGCAAGAGCTCCTCTGAGGACTACCTTGAAAGCAGGCTGAGGAGCTGACCTGGAGCCCAAGTCTCTGCCACTCTCCCTCATGTATCCTGAGGAGAGGCAAGCTGGGGATATAGCTCAGCAGCATAAGTGCCTACCTGGCAAGTGCAAGGTCCAGAGTTCTATCCCTGGTGCCAAACAAAAAGACTGAACTGAGGAGAGGCAGTGTCCTGCACACTCCTCCCAGCTCTCCGGGGGCCACAGCCTGCATAGGCTGGGTCTGCGAGGTCCCCAGAGGCCTGTGTCTCAGGCTTGGTCTAGCTCCAGGGGCTAGTGGGAGGTGTTGGAACTTGAGGTGGCCTGGTAGAAAGAAGTGGGTTCTGGGGGCCGTGCCCTGGATGCGGTGGTGGGACTTTGTCCCTTCCTGCTTCCATGCTGAGTAGCGCTCTCTCTCTCTCTGTCTCTCTCTCTGTCTCTCTCTGTCTCTCTCTGTCTCTCTCT
>NW_004524593.1:23312736-23313618 GCF_000260255.1 Octodon degus | reverse complement strand
CACACACACACACACACACACTGTGTTCCCTGCGTGGCAGCCTCCCCACAGGCTCATAACAGCCTCTGAGGCCAGAAGCCCCAGGAACCCTGAGGGATGTAAATGGAGGCTGGACCACTGTCACTTGTGAGTGACCACGGCACTGTCTGTAGCGGGGAGGGGATGCACAGCGTGGCTGGAAGATCCTCCAAGCGGCTGCTGTGCACACAGGAGCTGACCGAAGTGTCGGGTCAGCGAGAACAAACCCTGCGGCCTGTGGCACGCTCCCGGGATACCCCAGGAGGCAGTGTGGAAAACAGTGTAATCAGTGAAGCTACCTACTGGTGGGCAAAACTGTAGGGTTGCCTTAGAACTTACTCACAGAAAAGAGAAGAAATTGGATCTAAACAACAGAAAAACAAAGCCAAGGGGCTGGTGATACACCTGTTGTTGCCTGCCAGGCAAGCGCAAGGTCCTGAGTTTGATCCCTAGTACCACAAAAAGAAAAATAAATAAGCCAATAAATAGCCATAGGCCTTTTGATATTCTATTCCAGAAATTTTTCTTAAAACCAGTGAACTCTTAAGTGTTCTGGGAGGCTGCTACCAAGAGAACCTAGAAACCTTGGCCTCCGGAGCAGTCAGAACCCGGGAGCTGCCACCTGCCTTCCTCAGCGGAGGCATTAAAGTTTGGAAAGGTGGAGCTGTGGGTCCTGGGATCGAGGCAGCCCGGCAGGGCCTTCCTCTGCCTGCAGGGATTTGTTCAGAAAAGAGACAGCTTTAACCACGCCAGTCGGTGTTGAGGAACTGCTATGCCTCCTAGGGCCCCCCCACAGTCGCCAATCCTCGCATTCACCCCAGTGAGGGACCCCTGCAGCCGCTCTCCCGGAGGTGGGGGTGGGGG
>NW_004524593.1:23311707-23312636 GCF_000260255.1 Octodon degus | reverse complement strand
GGGTGGGGGTGGAGGGCTCCTAGAACTCTGCAGTAATGTTCTGGGCTGGAGTCAGCATTGTTAGCAGTTTTATTGCAGCCTAAACCGAATGAAAGGATTTAGGAATAATTGGGTAATCAAAGCGAATTAAATCAATAGGGGGAAAGTATCAGTTGTGGGAGCGCACGGAGACGCTATGACTCCTGCATCCGTGGTCTTTATCCATTTTAATCAAGTCTAAATTATGCCATTAAGATTTATTTTTGTGGCGTTTACACTCGCGCAGATGGAGCAGACGTCGTGTTCCTCCCCGGGTGTTTATGGCAGCACGGAGTCCCCACGCCCCCCTGAGAAGCCGCCGGGCGGGCGGGGGCAGCTGGGCTGCAGAGGGGGCTCGAGCTCGAGCGCCGCAGGGCCCGGCCGGCTCGGGTCTTCAGCGGGCCGCTGACCTCGTGGCGCCCCCAGCCGCGGCCTCCGCAGAGCGCAGGGCAGGCCGGCCGCGCAGCGGCTCCCGGGGGAGGGCGGCTCTGCAGGGAGGTCTGTTTGGCCTGATGAACAGCAGCAGCAGTCCGCTTCCTTCCTGTTTTCCCAGATACCTCTTAAACAGGTAACTGATGATAAACTGGATTATAGGACGGCCTAACGCTGAGCTGCAAACGAGCGCGTTAATACGGGAACGTGGATTCCCTTCGCTGACCTTGGCGCTGTCCCCAAGTTCCGCAGCGCCGAGATTTGGGCCGCCTCCCGCTGGACGTTTCCCTTAAGGCCCTTGCGTGCTCTCAGCTCTCTGTCCGTCTTTGAATCTTCCGTGTGTCTGTGGTTGGTCCAGTTGGGTGGGCTGGGGGCCAGCACGACCCCCCACATCCGCGGTGGTGTGGAGGGGGGCCCACCCCAGGAGCCCGGGCTGGCGGTGGCCAGCGGCCCCCCACGCCAGGGAGCGCACCCCAGCG
>NW_004524593.1:23304992-23311587 GCF_000260255.1 Octodon degus | reverse complement strand
GCCACGGAGTGCACCCCAGCGGCCCCCTATGCCACGGAGCGCACCCCAGCTGCCCCCCATGCCACAGAGCGCACCCCAGCGGCCCCCCACGCCACGGAGCGCACCCCAGCGGCCCCCCACGCCACGGAGCACACCCCAAACAAGGGCTCCGTTTAGAAGTGCCTGCTGCGCTCAAGTTCAACAGTCATTTCAGACACTGAACTGTTTTTTATTTTTTAGAGAGTGATAAAAAACTAGAAATGATACAGACTTTCACTAAACAAAATAGCAGGAATTCCACAATGGTTGTTATATTGCATACCATTGTCTTCAAATTAATTGTTCAGATAACCAGATATAAGCATACAAAATTGATCAAAAATGTTATAAAAAATAAAGAGAAAGAAAACTTTAAGCATCTCTGCTCCTTTCAACAGACCAGCAGAAACCA
Source organism: Octodon degus (assembly GCF_000260255.1). NCBI lineage: Eukaryota > Metazoa > Chordata > Mammalia > Rodentia > Octodontidae > Octodon > Octodon degus. The sequence continues at coordinate 23,311,157 of NW_004524593.1, read as the reverse complement.
GCAGTACAATATCCAAGCTACCCTGTCCGTGTGCATAAATACACCTTTTTCCTTCCTTTCTTTCTTTTGTTATTTTTCTCAGCCGGGTTATCCCTTCCCTTTGAACAGATTCTTTCCCTTTCACATTATCTACTGTACCTTTCAGATTTTATTTACTCTTTCATGTTCTCACACTAGCGAGACCATGTGATGTTTGTGCATGTGGGTCTGATTTATTTCACTTACCAGTAGAGTTTCTAGTTGTACCACTTACTTATAAAAACCTTGAGTTTATCTTTCTTTATAGCTGAGTAATACTCCATAGTGTAAAAAGCCACATGTTTTATCCATTCCTCAGTCGATGGGCATTTGGGTTGTTTTCAAGATTTAGCAATGACCAATTGTGCTGCTATAAACATGGGTGCACATATATCATTGGGTATGATGTTTTCAGTTTCTTTGGAAAAATCCCCAGGAGGGGGGTATCTGGGTTGAATGGGACCTCTAGTCTTAGTTTTGGGGGGACTCTCCACACTGATTTCCACAGTGGTTGTACCAGGCTCCACTCCTACCAACCGTGAAGAAGGTTCCTTTGTCCCCACAGCCTCACCAGTATTTGTTATTGTTTGACTTTTTGATGAGAGCCATTCTTTCTGGGGTGAGTTGGAATCTCAGTGTTGTTTTAATTTGCATTTCTGAAATGACCAGTGGTATTGAACATTTTTTCATACATTTATTTGCCACTTGTAGCTCTTGATCTGAGAAGTGTATCTTAGAGCATCTCAGATGCCCAATTTTTGATTGTCTCTGATCTTGGGGCATGACTTTTTAGAAAATTATTTCTATGTTCTAGATAGGGACAGTTGGCTAAATTTTTTTCCCCAATTCACAGGTTTTCCTTTTACTCTGTTGGTGACTTCTTTTGATGTGCATAAACTTTGCAAAAAGATGAGATCCCACTTGTTGGTTCTTTGGAGTATTCCTGTGCAGTTTGGTTTCTGTTCATGAACTCTTTGCCTACCCCTGTGCCTCAGGATTTCAACCTACTTTCTCCTCTAGTAGATTTAGTGTTTCTGTTTTAATATTTAAATCTCTGATCTATTTTGACTGTAGTTTAGTGCACAGTGACAGATGTGGGTCTAGTTTTAGTCTTTGGCTTGCAGAGAGCCAGTTTCTCCAGCACCGTTTGTCACAACTCCAGCGAGGTCGAGGGTAGCTCGGCACTTTGCGGATGGCGGCTGTCTCGAGGCCGTGTCTGTTCTCCGTGGAGCCGCTGGCTGTGCGCTGCCATTGCCATGCACTATTTTGTATGTATTTACAACTCATTTTAATTTCATGGTGAGGTGGACCCTGAAAATAGATATATTCTTACAATATTTTTTTGTAGATAAAGAAACTCAAAACAGAGAAGTTAAGTCTCACCCATTGTTATACAGCTAGAAAGTAGAGGAAGGGACTCTGGCCATGCAGTCTTACCCCAAGGCCATGCCAGCAAGCACTGGGGACGCTTGAGTACCAAGTATGTGCGTGGCTTAGACAGAGCTGCCCCACATGAGACCCAGCACAACTTCTCCTTTATGTGTCATTGGATTCTGAGGACTGCAGGCTGTGACCCTTAACGGCGTCCTTAAGACTACTATTGTAGCAGAAAATGCCTCACATTGTTGCCCAGGTGACAGTTCCTGTTCCGATCCAGTTGCTTCTGCCTCTTAGGAACAGCCGGTCACCATGACTCGTGGTTGGCCACTGTGATACACACTGTATAAGCCGGCCCCCATGGACAAGCCCTGCTGCCCCCTGTGGACAAGCCCTGCTGCCTCTGCACTTCCTGCTTGCTCATCCCGTAGAAGCCCTGCACCACCGGACATGGGGGCCTGGCGTGCTGGGAGAGAGCCCGACCAGTGCCCACTGATGTAATAAATCTGCCTCCAGTCCTGGCTGCCGTTTCTGTTCTGTAGCGCTATAAACAAGGCCACAGCTTGAAGATCAGAGCTTCCGAGGGCCCTGGCTGTTGGCTCGCCAGGCAGGACAGCCTGCTTCTGTAGTTTGTGGAATGAATTCCTGTGAGCTCCTTCACTCCCCACCCTGAGCCCAGCAAGAAGTAAATATATAAGCATGATACTTTTGAGGTCCTTAGTTTTGTAAAAACCGCCTTTCTCCTTGTCCTCACTTTGAAGAACAAAGCTGAAATTTTGCCAAATGTGGAGATTGTTTAGACTCAAACATAAAAGGTCAAGAAGCACTTAACAATCTTGTTATGCAAACACATCAGGATAATTTGTACAAAGCAAATCACACTTCCCACTGATGTTGTTGTGGTTTCAACAGTGACTCTATGCCTCTTGCTGGGGCTGCCACAGGAGCGCAGGGACCTCGTTCCTTCTGGGAGGACGCCTCAGGCTGCTGCCGCCCCTCTGGAGTGGGCTGACCCCTGCTCTGCCCTTGTGGGTGGGACCCTGGCCAAGCCTGTTTTGTCATCAGCCCTTGTGGCATTTTCTAGAAGCATGTGAACTACCTGTCATTGGGAGGGGACATGGAGTCCTTGATGGATTCTCTAGATTCTGACACAGGAGGAGTCCCCTGCTGCCATCGGGGCTGGCTGGCATCTTGGGAGATGCTGGGAGCCACACTGGCTAGTGAATGGGGCAAGGGCAGCCTAGGGGCACAGTCAGCTGCCAGGCTGGGGCCTGGAGATCCTGGTGCCAGGTGCTCTGTGTGACTGAGTCATGGGCGTGGCCAGCATCTTACTTTTCAGTGTTGGCATTGCGCTTGCTGCTCTGTGCTTAGGTCCACCTGATGTGAACTCCATAACATTGCCTCTCTTACCGTAGTGGGCAGCTTGTTAGAGATAATATTGTAAATAATTTTGGGGTGGTCATCTTACCCTGGACAATAGGACAGGTTGTTAGTACACATGTTCATTTAGAAAAGCGAGTCTAGTTTGTTCGGTGAGGGGTTTCTGAGGGGGGAAATGGAAGGTGGGCAAGGCAAGAAGGTGAGTGAGGGGAGATCCGAGGCCACAGACTCTTGATGCCCTGGCTCCTTTGGCTGGAGTCTCCCAGCTTCTTCTGAGCAAGCCCTGGGTGGCATCTGCAGGGTCTTTAACCTGGGGAAGGTGTTGTGCAGATTTGTCTTGAATGGAGCCTGGGCTCTACCCCTGGAGCAAGAGCTGGTGGAGGCAGAGATGTTTTCCTAGTGGGGTGGTCTGAAGTTTCACCTGCATTGCTGGCATTGGGCAGTCAGGAGAGTCCCCAGCTGGCCACCCTGCCCCTTAGGAGAGTCCCCAGCTGGCCACCCTGCCCCTTGGTCTTCCAGTGCTGGGGCAGCACACTGGGCTCCCGGACCAAGTATTTCCTGCTCCTGACATCCAGGGCTTGGTCTCAGCCTCCCCGGAACATCTCCCTCCATCAGAACTGCGCTGAGAGCCTCGCCACGGGCCTTGCTGTGAGACACCTCGCCATAGCGTCTCTGGTGGTGACATCCATGGGTGCTAGCTCATTGTGGTGGGGCCTGGAGCCTGAGGATCATCCCGTAGGGAGCCCTGAGCCATCCCAGGTTGGTGCCTGGCTGCTGTGCCCTGCCTTCATAGATGCAGGGACTCAAATGTATTGTAAATGTTCTTTGTCTGAAAATTACATGGCACTAGGAAGATCATGATGCCACAGCCTGAGCAGGACCGGAAAAGGCTAAGTGGAGACAGAGTGCTCATGCCAGCTAGCAGTTGGGACGGCTGGGCCCGTCCGGTGGCCACAGGGGTCAGACTGGACGACCTTGACGGCGCATCAGGCCTGCAGGTCGGCCCGCGGTGTGTGCTTGGGGGCACAGGCCCATCTCGTTCTACTGAGTATTTGCAAAGCTGTCTGCTCAGCACTGCGGTGCCGCCCCTGCCTGCCGGCCCCGGGACGCTCACTGAGTAAATGCGCAAGGAATTGATTGCTGTGTCTGTATCCTGTCTCTGCCCCTGGAGATTCATGGAGCGGTTTACAGAGGGATGGAAGCCCAGCCATCGCTCCACATTGATTTGGCGACGTTTGATACACTCTTCTTTCCCAGAATAGGATGTCTCAGTTCTAATAGCCCCAAGATTGCTTTCCACACCTCTGTCGTCTCCATGATTCTGTGCACACTGCTTATGCTGCTCACGGTGAAAGGTCTGGGAGGCTCCTGCGGGCTGGAAAATAACCAGGCCAGAGCACGGGGACCCTGCTCTGACGGGGGCAGATGGGCTTTGTGTAGGAGAGGGGGCCTCTCAGTCCCTGCCACTCACGGGTACAGCGTCAGAAGATCCAGCTGCTCCTGTGAACAGAGTTCAAGTTGCAGCCCAGCCCTTGACTTGACCTGGGTGACCCGGCAGGAAAACCAGTGTGGCCACAGTGGTGCCAGGACCCATGTGGAGACGCCACCGAGGGCCACACGCTGGCACCTGCAGGCTGTGCCCGAACTCGGTCCTCTGGGGTGGGCAAGCACCAGGGTGCTGTAAGGGCCCAGGTCCTTTCTGGAAGTCTGGGCTCTGCAGAGAAACAGAACCAGTACGAAGGCAACCGTGTCGCCGACTGTGTCCGGGTGTGTCGGTGTTGCGTCTCTGTCTACATCTGTCCTTGTCGTCCTGTCAGCTCTCCGTCTCTCCGTGTAATCGCTGCTGTACCTGCTGCACCTCCCTGTCTCTGTCTGTCTCTCATTCTCGCTCCCTCTCCTCTCCCGTGTTCCCTCCCCCACCTCCCAGAGATGGAGGAGAGTGAGCCAGGGGACGCAAGTTCGGCCACAGCCCAGGTCCAAAGGCAGGAGAAGCCCACATGCCCTGCCCCGCAGGCAGTCGCAGTGGGCGGGGCTCCTTGCTGCTTGGCTTCTGTTCTGCTCAGGCCTCTGGCCAGCAGTGACTGCTCTCCTCACGAGCCGGGCAGCCGGCCTCTGGACTCGCACGGAGCCTCTGCGTCCCCACTGGAGGCCTAGCACAGACACCAGAGGAGCCTTCCGTTCTGGCCCTCAGAGAGCTGGTACCCACCGGGCCTGCATGCGCTTTCCTGCCCCCACTCCCTGCCTGGCATGGGTGGCCTGCAGAACGGCCCTGCAGGAAAACAGCCAGGCTGGGGATTGATCTGCTAGGTGGTAATTTGAAAAGTGGAACTTGTATTCCAGCAGGGCCCTGGAAAATCACCACCCTTCTTAGTGGCATTAGTTGTCCGCAGTGAAGCATGTTCTCTTCTCATTCTGTCCCGTCTAAGTGTCTTCGCTCGCCCTTGTGCCTCTGCTGTGCTGGCGGCTGGACCTGGAGCCAGAGCGCTGCACGCGTGCCCCACAGTTGCCCGGGGTCAGCCAGGCGGGGGCTGGGGAGCAGGCCAGGTGGAGGCAGCACTGCCGATGGAGACAGGAGGGAGAGCAGCAGCCCCGCTGCTCCCGCGCCGCTCAGCATTGCTTCCTGATGGGTTCCCTAGCGTCCCTGGTGGCTCTTCGGCCCTCTAGGTAATCCTTCTGCTCCGGGAGAGAACGGCTCCGCAGCCAAGGACAAGGGTGTGAGAGCAGCACTCAGTGGTCGGCAGGGGAGCCTGGCTGAAGTGTGCGTGCATGTGTGTGTATATGCGTGCATTTGTGTATGTGCAGACACCTGTGTTTATATGCGCCTGTGTGTACGGATTGCTTGTACACGTGCATGCATGTGTGTGCGTGCGTGTAAGCCCTAACTCAGTTCTCCCACTGGCCCTGTGTTAGGGAGAGGGCTGACGTGTTTGCGGCTGTGGATGGGGGAAGGGTATAGAAAGGTGAGGAGCACAGGCCGCTCAGCTTGGGAGGAGAGAGGACGGCGAGGGGTGGGCGGGCAGAGGGAGCGTCGTGCTGCAGGGAGCCCTGCACACCTCTTCTTTCCGTGGAACGCAGTACATCGCTTCTGGAACGGCTGGGCTGCCGGCGAGGCCACTTGGGGAGGGTGGGGCTGCCTGGCGGTCCAGCAGAGTAGTGGGCCTGCAGCTGCTTCCACCCACTACCCACCAGCCACTCGTGCATCCACCCATCTATCTGCCCATCCCCCCGTGTACGATGTGTCTATCCACCCAGCCACGCTTCCACCCAGCTCCATCTATCCCCTCACCTGCCCACTCACACACTATCCCACCCTCTCACCTACCCCCACCTCCCCTCTGGCCACCCATTCACCTGCCCACCCACCCATCCACCCACCCACCCATCCACCCG
>NW_004524593.1:23302551-23304699 GCF_000260255.1 Octodon degus | reverse complement strand
ATCCATTGACTCGCAGCGCCTGTGGGTGGCCACCATGTGTTGCACATAGTGGCAGGCTCAGAAGTGGCAGAGGCTCTAGTCCCTGTCTAGGCATTCACAGCCTCGTGGAACCTGTCTCCATCCACCTTCCCCATGCCCACCCTGGCCTCCATCCTGAGCTGCACCTGCCACTCCCAAGGGGGAGCTGGCACCTCTCTGGGGCCGCTCCACCCCTGCAGCCCGTGCCTGCTCCTCCACGCCCCTCGATGACACGTGTGAACCATCCAGCACAAGGAGTGGAGCCTGCTCTGCTCGCTTGGAGCTTGGTGACAGAGAACTGGTACCTGCAGAGCTGGGGAGTGCAGGACCCCACAGGCTTTGTACTCTTGCTGCTGGTCATGCCTCAGGCTTAAAAGGATGCACTGGAGCTGGTTGCGGCAGAGCTTGCCTGTAGTCCTGACATGCAGGAGGCGGAGACGAGGACCACCCGGAGTTCCAGGCCAGCCTGGACTACATAGCAAGGCCTTGTCTAAAATAAAAAGGCACTCCAGGTTGCCCACTCTTGAGCTGGGGCCCTGGCAACGTGTGGTGTCTCCCACAAGCACAGTTAGGAAGCCACTGCCAGTCTTCCCAGTGCCTCTTGCCAGGTGGGCACAGGTGCTGAGTCTGGACCTGCTCTCAGGACAAGCATCACACACGGTCCCACTCCATGTCCCCTTGTTGTGCACTCTCACGAGGCTGGGGACAGCATCACCACTGTGTGTCACTGGGCAGGTAGGGGACACAGGGGTCCTGCACAGCACAGAGGGTGGGAAAGAGACCTCTGCCAGGTGGGACATGAACGGGGGCCTGGGCCTCATCTGCACCGGGCAGCACTGGTGCCCAGGAGCTGGTGCTGGCCCTGCCTGGGCTGGGCTCCTCGTCCTGTGCCACTGTGGCAGGACTGGAGGTGCACGGGGCCTGTGCAGCGGGCACTGGCAGGTGGCTCCTCGGTGAGTGGCACACGCACCCACAGGAGCTTCCACTTCTCCAGGGCACATGTGGGGCTCTGCGTATGCAGGAGTCTTCCAGGCTCCATGGTGCAGGGGAGGTGTGGGTGTGGGTGGTGTGAGGTTGGCCGGGTCTCAGCTACAGCACAGCGTCTGAGGGAGCTGTAGAGGCCAGGGAAGGCTGGGTACATGCAACTTTCCTCTCGTCCACGCAGGGCTCGATGACCTGCATGTGTGTGCTGACCCTGGTGTCCCGGAGAATGGCTTGCGGTCCCCCAGTGAAGGGGTCTTTTTCGAGAGCTCTGTGATCCGGTTTCACTGCCAGGATGGCTTCAAGCTGAAGGGCTCCACAAAAAGACTGTGTATGAAGCAACTCAATGGGACACTGGCCTGGGTCCCGGGGGACCAGCCTGTCTGCATGCAGGAAGGTAGGTATTCTGTGCTGAGGAGCGGGAATGGGGCTGGCTTGGGTGAAGGCAGCAGCACCAGGCCTCTGCTCCCTGCTGAGCCTGCATGTGACACCGGAAATGTGATGGGCAGAACTGCAGGAAGCACTGGCTTGGGCACCCCCTGCTCCGTGCCCACGCTGTCAACGCACCAGTGTGAGAGAGAACTCGGATGTCAGGGCCCCGAGTACACTGCAGCTCTGCTCCCCAGGTGTGCAGGCGGGCAGCTCTGGGACTGTCAGCCACTGTGCACCATGCAGTGTGGGGTGCAGCCCATTGGAGGCTGGGGTGTGGCAGGAGGAGCAGACTGACCCGCCACTGTGCATTTCCACGGCCAGCTGTGTGTGTGGGCAGTGACGAGTCACTCGCGCTATCTGTGATGACCTTGCACGTGCTGGCCAGAACAGCTTCGTGTGTGTCTGCAGACTCACCTGGAGCTCTCAGGAGCCCTGCTGCTCCTCAGCATGTGCACCCCAGGCCCTCAGTGTGTGCACCGAGGCCTCAGAGTGCGGACCCCAGGCCCTCAGCATGCGTACCCCACGTCCTCAGTGTGTGCACCGAGGCCTCAGCGTGTGTACCCCAGGCCCTCAGCGTGCGTACTCCAGGCCCTCAGCATGCGCACCCCAGGCCCTCAGCGTATGCACCCCAGGCCCTCAGCGTGTGCACCCCAGGCCCTCAGCGTGCGTACCCCAGGCCCTCAGCATGTGCACCCCAGGCCCTCAGCGTGTGCACCC
>NW_004524593.1:23300653-23302066 GCF_000260255.1 Octodon degus | reverse complement strand
CAGCGTGTGCACCCCAGGCCCGCAGCAGGGTTGCTGTGAGCAGAGCCTTGAAGAAGACTGATTCCATGCGACCTGGAACTTGTCTCACTGGGATCCTTAGGAATTGTTTGGGTTTCTCTTGACCCTGTCATTATTTTGGGTTGAGCTTTTATAATAATGATATGTGAGTCTGTGTGAAATTCCTTTATAAAACCTAATTTACTCTGACAAGCACTTTAAAAATACCTATTATGGTTATGAGAAATCACGAAGCGTGACTAAGATGGCCTCTTGCCCTAAAGTTCTTGGTATCTTTGCTTTTTATTTTCAAGATATGAATGTTTTAAACCCCAAGTCCCTAGAATAAAGACTTTCACAAAAAGCCTGCCAGGAGCTAGCCCTTTCATCACACTCCCTTGAGGAGACCTGTGTTTCCAAGGTGGGTCCAGGAAGGACAGGCGCGGCCACTCCCCGAGTCCGAGCATGTGTTTGCTTTTCACCCTGCTGGTAAGCTCGTTGGTCTCAGAGAGGTCTGTGCGGAGAGTTCAGAGCGAGCCTTCGCTGGTGGCCTGGGCCCTGCTCAGCCTGCTCACTCCCCAGAGCGCCTTCTGTGTGTCCTGTGCCAGTCAGCTTTCTGCTGGGTGACCATGGGTACTCTGACTTGTCCCTGGCTGGCTGCTGGTTCCCAAGAGGTGGACGGATTCTCTCCGTGGCTACAGCGGAGACCACAGTGCTTCACCCAGCTGTGTGGCATGCTGAACTCAGATGCTGCCCCTGGCGCGTGGAGCTCCCGCTCCTCCCAGTCCAGGCCAGTCTCCTCTTTCCTGGTGAGGAATGAGGCTCAGTGCTGGGCCGCCCTCCCTCGAGGCCCTGTCTCCCTTTTCCATGTCACCGGGCACGCTGCCACCCAGCACTGGTGGCACTCTGGACAGCGCCCAGGCAGTCAGCCGAGCTCACTCTGCGGTCTCACTTGGCAAATAGAGAAGCTGAGCCCCAGAAGTGCCAGGCCAGGGCCCGCTCACCGGCAGCCTGTGCTCCCTGAGGGCTGCCGTGTCCCTGCTGCCCTCCGGCTCTGCTCAGAAGCAGGTTCAGGAAGCAGGCATCCCGCTGTGTCACTGCAGCACCCCACCGGTCACTGGTGTCCTCCTGACCCTCCTCCTGCTGCCGAGGCACCACCCGTGTCCCAGGACTCTCAGCACTGACCACTGGGGGTGGATTCCTTTGGCCACTCAAAGATTGGTGTCTTTCCCACACTCTTCCGAGAAGAAGACCTGAGACCCTGAGCCTGGGTGGCCAGGACAGCAGGGACACAAGAGGGATGCATATGCCGAGAGGAGGCCGGAATCGGCACAGGCTGAGGACTTCTGACTGCTAAGGTGTAGTGACTGATGTGCTGTCCACCTGAGAAGTCTAAAAGCTCAGCGAAGGGGCTCC
>NW_004524593.1:23260901-23297543 GCF_000260255.1 Octodon degus | reverse complement strand
TGCTGTGAGCATTACACCCGCCCAGGGCAGTTAGCCTGCTTACAGTATTAGGACAAGAGGCTCACTGACCCCCTTTTGCTCTTGCTGCTCTGCTGGCATTGCCACCTTGAGCTTTGGTCCTCAGCCTGGCTGCCCTGCCTTAGAGCCAGCTGATTACGGACAGGAACGCCACACACTGGGAGCTGAATAAACCTTTCCTCCCTTAACTTTGGGTGTTGGGTATTTCATCCCAGCAATGAGAGAAAAGCCACGAAGACACAAGGACAGCCTCTGGAGGGCAGGGCAGCCCCTCATGGGCCTCGAGCCCTGCCCTGTCCTGTGAGAACTCACCTCACAGCTTCCAGCAGCCACCCATGTCCTGGAGACAGAGGCAGGGTCCGAGGGCTGGAGCCACCACCCTAAGGCAGCAGAACATTTTGAAAGTAATTATCCCACCCTAACTAACCCCAGGTCAACCCCGGGTCCCTGTGTGCTCAGATCAGGCCAGGCCGAGTCAGGCTGTTGCATAGGATGTGCAGAGGGCTGCTGTTACCGGCCTCACTTCCCATTTTCTGTCCCACTATGGCTGGGAGCTACAGCTGAGCCCTTCCTGTGAGTGCTGGGCAGAGCAGGGGGACAGAGTTCTGGTTCTGATCACTAAGGAGACCTAAACAATTGATTGCCTTGGTCTATGCTGGCTGCAAGATGGCATCTGGGGTACCAGTCCCTCCACCTGGGCCCAGAACCTGTGACAGGAGTGAAGCTTCTGAATCTGGGGTCGGGCCAGGTGGTACGGGCAGGACCCGGCTGCAGGGGCTCAGTGCTTCCTCCCTCCCGAGGCTCCCGTTTTGCAGCCACGCTTTGGAGTGTGCAAGGAGGCCGAGGAGAGCCACTGCAGCCTGAAATATATGTGAGACAGGGTTTTAATATTTGAGGACTTCCTCCCATGCTCTTATCTGCGAGAGAAACCCTTCTCTCTTCCTGCCATCTATCTCCCTGGAGCAGCTCCAAGGACCCCGTCCTGGGCACTGGGCTGCCAGTGGCCACACCACAGTGCTGCTGTTCTCAGCCCCGCTGAGGCTTGTGAGAACCCTCCCGGGCAGCCACCAGGTCCCTGGGTCCTGGGCATCTGGGTCCTGTAAGCAGAAAGAGCAGGGTCCACAGGTGATGGAGCTGAGGTGCAAACTATATGGGAAAGCACCCGAAGAGCCCGTCTAGGAGCCCACCAGTGTGGCCACAGCCTCGCACTTGGAGCTCGGGGTGCAACCTCAGGACAGCACAGGACATGGGCTTCAGGTGGGCCCAGAACTGGGGAGGATCTGAAGCCCAGAGAAGGTCTGGGCCTGCCTCGTGTCACCTGCAGGGCACCCACCTGATCATATGCCTCGGTCACGCCCTTCCAGTGCTGACCGGAAGGACGGGGACTCCGAGAGCAGGAGGCACAGCAAGCCTCAGCCCGAGCTCCCCAGATCTTGTCTGCCCTACAGGACCCTGGAGGTGCCCTCCCCCACCTGGCAGCCATGCTTTAAGGTGGTGTCTGCCATGGGAACGGTGACCCTTGTGACATGCAGGGACTCACAGCCCCTGGAAGGCTCTTGTGCCCTATTTACTGACAAGAAGTGGGGACTCAGAGGCCCAGGCCTCTCACGCGGCAGCAGAACTGGAGTTCAGTCCAGACCCTACTTCTCCATGCTTATGTCACCTGGCCATGGACGGCCTTTCGAAGGGGAGAGGACCAGGCCCTGCAAGTGTGGAGTGTGGCAGGTGGCCTACCTCGTGGCCCAGCCACACCCTAAGGGAGGCCTGCTGCAGGGGTGAGGGCTGTTGGGCCCCTTGAGACCATCACCTGCCCCACACTGGCAGGAAAGTAGCGCTCACACCTCCACATTGGGAAGCCAGGTGGGGCCAAGGAGCTGCCTTTGAGATGCTGCCTGAGCTGAGTGGTACCCAGGAGATGCCCAGGGCCGGCTGATGCAGGCCTCATGTTCCCAAAGCCCCAGGTGACTCCTGAGGTCCCAGGGGCCTTGGCTGTGTTGGCTGCCACCAGCCACTGCTGCCTGGCCCTGCTTGGGCCAGGACACGGGGGGGGGGGGGGTGGCACCCACCACACCCAGCTGCTGTGTCCCCAGGTTATCTTGTCCTTGCTATTCTCAGCTCCTTGCAGTGTGCAAAAGAGAAAAATCAGATTCCCTCATCACGTGCTAATTCTGAATGTTCCCTGGCTAAGGAGACGCCTATAAAGCTGAAGGATTTGGTGGTGAGATGGCTCTGAGTTTCCCAGGGAGCGTCGACATTACTCCCTTTTTATCTTCGCATACATTTTTAATTAAAAGATCCAACTGGACTGACTGGCCAGTGCAGGCCATCGAGGTAGCTGGCAGCTCAAGGACTCAAGGGGCCTCTGGGTCCAGCCCTTTCCACTGCCGCTGGAACTCTGAGGTATGGCCCCAGCCCCAGGCGCCCGAAAGGACGGAGCTGCTGAAGAGGTTTTATCTAGCGCCCTCTGCACCTCATGTGTACTTTCTGTCATCCTAATGTCTTTCCTATTGCCTCAGGCCCGAGTTATCTACACAGACAGCCTTGGCCGAAGTTCCTGACCTGATCCTCCTCTGGTGGGTGGGACCGGTCCCTAGGGCCACTGCCCTTTCTTACTGGCAGAAGGTACTTCTTTCCCATCCTCTGCCTCCAGAGTGGCTTTGTGAATTTGCTTTTTGTTGTTAAAAAGATTTCCTGAACTTGAATGTGCCCCTGATTTAGAAGGAAGAAAAGCCCAGAGGAAATGAAGGCAAGCTGGACAGGGCTGAGCCAGCGAAGATAAGTGACAGAAATGATCATGTTGTGAGATGACAGCCGGACACCACAGGCAGGGTGGCAGCTTGGCCGCCTGTGATTTCCAGGACGCACACCCCAACGACTGCTCCACAGCTGCCACCTGAGGGCATGGCGTCCTGGACCTGGGGCCCACCAGCCTGCACTTCCTGGGGTGCAGAGGGCTTCCGGCCCATGGGACCTCAGCTCAGCATGTGGCACACTGTCAAAGCACCCGTAGAGGTTCGTGGTGACTCTGGCAGCAACCCCAGCACCACGCGGGGTGTGCAAACCTCCAGGCTGGACCCAGGGGGTTGATGCCAAGAATAGCACGTCCCTGCACACAAGCTCAGGCTCCGGGTACCCATCCCAGGTCGTCCTGCTCCAGCGACGGGCCTCTCCTCAGAGCCTCGCTGCTTCACCCCTCACGCTGTCATCTCCGACCAACCCTCGCCACTTGTTTGTGCCCAAGACAGAACAGCTGTTCTGCAGGGCCACTGCTGCACACACTGAGCCCATCCCCTCGGCCCAGCTGTGTGCACAGCAGGTCCTGTGGCAGGAGGGCTTGGGATAGGGACAGCGAGGCTCCCCTGCTCTGCCTCTTCCTGGCCTTTTGTCTTTCCGAATGTTGACACAAGTTTGAAGTTTTGATGACTGTGTTGTGTGCATAGTTACGTTTGGGGGAAATACTGTGCTTACATCATTTAGTTTTCCAGTTGAAGAATGTGGAATATTCCCCCATTTATTTAGCTTGTTTACAATTTTTCCCAATAATGCTTTACAGTATTCTGGAGCTTTTCTCTTCTGTTAAAGTTCAAATTAGAAATTCAAATTTTTTGCCAGTTTTGGTGGTACACACTTGCAATCCCAGCACTTGGGGGGATGAGGCAGGAGGACCACTGTGAGTTTGAGGCCAGCCTGGGCTACAGAGAAGGACCCTGTCTCAAAAAAAAAAAAAAAAGAAAAAGAAAAAGAAATGCAATTTTTGAAGCTATTGATAAATATTATAGATTCTAAATTGTTGATATGTAGAAATTCATACGTGACAAACTCATTGGCAATTTTACTGTTTCTCTTGGAAATTTCTCTTGGGTTTCACCAAGGACGTAGCCTTGTCCTGCATGCTCAATGCAGCGTCTGTGTCCTCTGGATCCGGCGCTGCAATTCCCAAGCCTTCCTGCTGGCTGGCAGCCCCGTGGCAGCGCTGACCCCGGGAAGAGTGGCCTCACCTTTCCCGCAGGGTTTCAAGCAGGCACCTTCCATGGCTTACTAAGATGAGATCCGTTGTCATACGGTGGTGTCTCTGTTCATGGACTCACTTCTCTCCATGATTCTGGTCGCGAGCCGAGTTGGATGGGAACCAAATCGAGTTTCCTGGGGTCACCACGAACCTCACTGTTAAACTTGATTCTGCTCTCGTCCAACTCTGCCGGGGACCAGCGCTGTGGAGGGTTCAGCTCATGGGGCAGCGTGCTGCCACGCTGCTTTCTTCAAGTCACAGTTAATTACCAAGTTTTCCTTGTAATACCATGAGTGGATTTTCAATTTTTATCGAGTGCATTTTCCTGTCTGTCTAGTCAGACAATAATTTTCTTCTTTATTTGGCTAACACAGTGAGTCATATTGTTTTGATCCTTAAATGTTAAATTGATTCAGTGTTTTCTTTTGCGTTTATTGCTGGGTGGCTTGCTAAAATCTTATTTTTAAGTTTTGCATCATGTTGATGAAACGGACTGGCCAGCCTTTCCCTTCCTGAACTTCCCTGCAGGTCGCGGAGCTGAGGCCAGGCTGTGCAGACAGGCCAGCTCCCAGAGTCCTTCCAGAGGGCTCCGACCCGCAGGGCCGGGGACTGGGGGGGGGTTCAGTACTGAATCCACCTTCTCCTTTAGTGTTCATAACACTATAGCTACTTTTTGTTTCTCTTGTGTCCATGTTGGTAACTTGTACAGTTTCTGTTTTAGGCATCTGACTTCCAAATTTTCTAATTTTGTGACATTCTCTTATTTCTTAAAATATAGGGTCTATGTGGGTTTCATATTTTTACTCTTATACTTGCGTGTGTTGTCCTCTTAGGGTTTTCTAATCAGCTTTGCTGTGCTTCATCCGTTTCACTCATTTCAAAGAACCCGAGTTAGCCTTTCTGATCCTCTTATCTGCATGTCTTTTCTGCCCGTTAACCTTTGCTACTACTGACTTCCTTGTACCTTCTTTTGGGTTTAGTAGTCTATTCTTTTTGTGCCTCTTTAAAAGAATTCTTAATTTGGGTATTTAGGATAATTCCAGATTGCATGCATCCAAATTTATGAAACAAAATCAGGGTAATTTTAATCCATAGTCACAGTTGGAATTAGAAGGAATAAAAAGAAAGCCAACCAGGGTGTGAAAAACTTCGACAGTGTGCTCAGCAACCTTCACTTAATCAACTGCAATGTATACATTCATGATTTTTAGATATTTGCCTTTTCCTGCTGTGTCATTAGGTTTACAGAGAAATTTATAGCCACAGCTTTCTGCATATATTCTAACATATGCTATTTTTATTTTCTGTTTTTTATTATTGTCTCTTTTGAGACACATGGGTTATTTATAAATATAGTGCTAGGATTCTGTGCACAGGGTTTTCTAACTCTTCACTTCTGTGCTAACCATACAGCATCCAGAAAACACGGCCCACGCTTCCAGGGTCAGCTGTGAGTGCTCTGCTTATCCTGGAAGCGGGTAGGAGTCCGGGTCCTGCGGCCTGGACGCCGAGAACCCCCCAAGAATCACTATCCAAGGGTTAAGTAATAAAACACCAAGGAGCTGACTGTTCTTGCCAACCACAAATAAATAAAAACCCATCTTAGAGCAGAAAAGAGACGAGCCCCAAGTGTAGGCTTGCGTAGCACCTTCGCTTTGACAGCTGTCTGGTGTGACTTTTCTCGCTGGTTTACGCTGGGATGCAGCAATGATCCCAGGTTCAGGTGAAGCCAGGATGCACAGAGTGGGGGTTCCGACCCCACTTCAGGCTTCCTAACTACCCTGCCCTTAAGGACAAGAGAAGGCCTGCCCTCCCTGCCTGGGGGAGCCGCTTCCTGCCCCTGGGCCCGCTTCCCCAGGGTCTATGCTGTCCCCTTCTCCTTTTCTTTTTTTAAAAATATTTTTTAGAGAAGGGTATACGGGGTGCTCAGGGTCTCACTACTAGATTGGACTCATAGTGATCCGCTTGTTTACAGCCTCCCAAGAGCTGGGATTACAGGTGCACGCCACCACGCCCAGTCTCAATTGCCATCTCAGCGCACACCTGGGGTGGGGCTGGCAGGCCCGGGGATTGAACCCCTGGCCCCTGTGCCTGCTTGCAGGCGCTTTAATCCACTGAGCTATTTGGGCTTTTTTTCCCCTATTTTTTTATTAAGAAATAAATATGAATGAGACAGTTTCACAGCTGATTAATAGGTCAGTTTTGATAGTCAATACACTGTACATTGTTATCTTCTTAGTGGTTATCCATAGTACAAGAAGCAGACAGGATATTCTGTCCAAACACTGCTAGTACACCTCTTTCTTCTCATTGAATTAAGCGAAAGTAGCTGTAAATTTATCCTATTTTGTATACATATATACAAAATAATCATTCCTTTGTATCCTTTTTTTTTGTCCTGTCAGAGGTGAATATTCTATTGGCATCTAAATACTATAGGTGTTTGAATTCAACTAAACAATCTAACACTGTCTAGCAGTCTATAATATTAGTGGGTTATCCTCAGAAGTTATTGACTTGAGCCTTTTACAGCTCATCGTATTAATATGGATTTACTTTATATACCTCATTTTTATACTTTTCTGCTGGATGGTTAAGACCAAGATATAGCAAGACCTATATAACAAGAAATGTAACTTTTGTATTTGATAAGGTCAGCCAAATACTCTCAGGATTTATCCTGTAGCCCTGTACCGCCTTTTGTACATCCTTTTGTCAGTGTCTGACATGAGGACGAGTCACGGCCATTGCTTGACCAATTTGCTCTCTGTGAAAGCCTGAGAGAATGTTTTCTCTCCATGTGACTCTCCCCCAGGCTCACTTTAGATCCTCGAACACATTTCTCTGTGGCTCCATAATCTTCTTGATCAGAAAATTTGGAGCACAACTGAGTTACATGTTGTTACAGTACAGGTTCTCCTATGTCCCGAGTCTTCACTGACCTTGAAAGGCTAGGGCCAGAGTGTTGGCTAACCACGCCCGCTGAGCTATTTGGCTGGCCCTGTCCCCGCTTTCTGAGCAGAGCTCTCTCCTCTTCTGCTCTGCCTGTGTCGACAGCTGGGCTGGCTCTGCTCAGTGTGGGTGGCCTGCTCCAGGTATGGTGGTCAGCACACTGTCCTCTGGGCTCTTTGTGGGGGGTGGCTCTTCCCCACAGAGAAGGAGGGACAGCACTAGCTGCGAGGAGTGAACCTGGGGGTGTCGGCAGGGGCCAAGTGAAGAAAGGACACCATGCTAAAGTTCAGGGTCCCCAGACCCCTGTCCTGACTCCAGCTGCAAGTGCCAAGGTCTCCAAGGCCCAGCAGCTCACTAGCTCGCTGGAAGGACTCACAGAGCTCAGGCAAGTCACCTTGCTCTTGGCCAGGGTTTCTTTCAGTGAAAAGACACAGCTGAACCAGCTGCGGGAACTGAGTGACCCACGGCAGGGTCCCTGTGTCCCCAGTGGGCAGCCACAGCTGCACTGTGCAGGGGAGCTGTGGGCGGTGAGTCTCTCTGCACCACTGTGAGTGACAACAGACACGCGCTGTTGGCAACTTGGGAAACTCAAGGGTCAAGAGGTCCATGGCGTGCTGCCTCGGCCTCCAGGCCCCCAGAAGCTGAGCTGAGGCCATGTGGCCCCGGGTCCCCAGCCTCAACCACGTTGTGGGTGCCCACTATGCAGGATGTCCCATCGGGGAAGTGGGGATATAGAGGTGCTCGCCGCAGGCAACACCCTGGGGCCTCATGGGGCTGGGGACAGAGACCCACCTCTCTCTGGAGAGGCCCATACCTCACTGCATGCCTGGCGAGCTCAGGGGTTCTAGGCCAGGTTGCGCTGTGCATGTCACAGGGACTCAGGGCCTACAGCCCTGCTCTGACCCGCAGGTCCCTGGGTCCAGCTTCCCGCCTGCCCTGGGTGCCTGTGCTCCACACACAGCCCTTTCTGGGTGTGTACTTGGCCAGCGCCATGCTCTTTCCTGCCCAGTATGACTGCTCCAGGATGCAGACGTAACTGAATCCTTGTCACTCAGATTTCAGCTTCAGTCTGTTTTTTGTTTTGTTTTTTATGTATTTGGTACAGGATCTTACTCCGCAGCTTGGACTTGTGGTGATCCTCCTGTTTTCAGCCTCCCCAGCACTGGGATTACAGGCGTATACCACCACACCTGGTCTCAGTTGTTGGCTCAGTGCACCCAGGGGCAGGGCCAGTGTGGCATGCGGTGCAGGGGATCGAACCCGGTCCTTGCTCTTCCCTAAGCAGGTGCTTAGTCTGCTGAGCCATCTCGCTGGCCCTTCAGAGCTCAGCTTAATAAATGTCATTTCCCTGGAGGCCCCTTCCCCATCTGCCTGAGCCCCCAGAGACCTCTTTCCCATCTACCTGAGTCCTCGAGTCAGGCACAGTCCTGTAGCCGCATGGTTTATCACAGTGCTGAGCATCTCATTCCAGCTCATCTCTTGCTGCCCCTCCCTCCCTGCAGGCAAGTGCTGTGAGTGACATTCTTGGCTTCTCTGTCCCCTAGGACCTGCTAGCCCTGCATAGTGCTCTCGGCAGCTCACTCAAGAGCGGAGGAGAGGATGGACGAATTAACAGGCATCCCAAATGCCAGCTTGAATAACTGGAAGCAGAGTTCTTTACATAGTGGTCTCGGGCCTTCGCCACACTAACGTGAATTGCAAGTCTCCATTGCGTGCCTGGCATCTGTGCTCCAGGGGATGGTTTGGGGGTGTACTGGTGTGGAAAGAGCATTTCTTAAAAATCAAATTTATTTTCACATATAACCAAGATGTTAAATGAGAATAAATCTGGTATGAGGCCCACGTCCTTGGAAATGTCTTACCCTGTCCCTTGGGTTTCCCTCCTCGCTCAGCAGTCAGGAAGTTAATGTGTTCTTAGGTATAAAGGTCCAATTCAGCCCCAGGATCCTCATCCCCTCTTCATGGACTCATTACATCGAATGCCGTTGTCCCCAGGAGCGCGGTGTAGGGAATCACTGATGGGGTGATGGGAAAGACAGCTCCCACCCCTGAGTGCTAATTAATTCACTAACCTGCAGTACTGGGGGTTCCCGGGCCTGTGGCACGAGCTGCATCTCCAGCCTTCGTGTCTACCTTTTATTCTTGAGGTCTTGCTAAGCCCTCAGTGTGCCCAGGATGGTTCTGACCTTCTGTCCTCCGGCTTCTGGCCTGCCCCACCACACGCGGTCTAAGTTGTAATTGTTGACAGGATTCCACGTGTCAGACCTGAACATCGATATTTTCTAGAGTCCTTGGTAATGATATGTTTGACGTGGCTTTTAAGACTCTCCTTGTTGAGTAGATGAATTTAATCAATGGGCAACTGGGTCATGCAGAATCCCCGATTAACAGTGGCTCAGCTTACAACCTTTCAGCCCCTGTGCAACCCTGTACCAAATACATACATTTAAAAAAAAAAAATCTTTCAGCCGCTCGAGGATGTAAGTGATATGTGTGCCTTCCATGGAAACCTACCAGAGTCCGGATTTGGGTCTGCCGGCCCGGTGGGGTGCTGGCCAGCACTGTTTCCCTGCTGGGCGGGCCCAGAGCCGGCCAACCGGGAGAGGGAATTCCTGGGGGTTCCGCCGCGCTGCGGTGCATCCTGGGCAGCTGCACGGGCGGGGTGCTCAACGGCTCCCCCTCCACTGTCTTTGACTTCCACGGGTCTGTGTGGACGTGGCCTGCCTGTGCACAGCTCGGGCTGCGCTTCCGCCCGCCCAGGCGCAGGGCTTCGCGGGAGCCGCGCTTCGCCCACTTAGCTCTCCCGGCGTGGCCTCTTGCTTCTCCACCTTACTCGCTGGGGCATGCAGCCCTGCAGTGGCAGGGGCCCTGTGGCCCTCCCTGCCGCCTTCAGGGGCACACCATGGAACTCAGGGCCTGGCATTCGCTGCAGACCTCGCATCTTCTGCTCTGCGGCAGGCCCAGTCTGCATGGCGTGCTCTGAACCACCTGCTGGCTGGCTGGAGTCCTCTGCCCCGGCCACCAGCGTCCACAAGTCTGACATCTCGGCAATCTTTACAACTGGCTGTTGCTTGCGAGTACACCAGCTAATTAATTCTTGAGCAGATTATATGTCCATCCTGAAAATAATTGCTTAGACATACAAATTACTGCCATAGGGTCTATTTACAGCCAGGGTTATATAGATAGGTGCTTTGATAAATGTGTTTTCCTTTGCTGTGAATAGTTTCCCCATGGTGGCACTGGAAAGGCATGGCCATACTTCGCGTTAGGACACTGGTGGTGGGATCTGTGTGGCACACAGCTGTGCATTTGGCTGCAGCTCCACAGGACTGTCCTGGGGTCACCATCAGGGAACTCAGCCACCCCTGCAGGAGCACTACCTAAAACGCAAGTGTGCGAGATCAAGCCGGAACCAGAGGCAGCCCAGCCAGGACCCCCCGGGGCCTATGGGCCTGGGGAGGTGGAGGCCAGGTTCCCAGGGCCAGGCGGTGGGGCCATGCCCAGCTCTGGGGGCAGGTCAGGCCACGCCACCCGCGGTTCCTCCTCGCCAGTGTGCATGCAGGTGTGCAGAGGAAGGGGCACAGAGGGGGCGGGTGATACAGGCCCCGCTCGCCAGCTAATGGTGACAAGGGCTGGGGAAGGCGTCCTACTGAGCACACAGTGACTCCCAGTGCCCACGCTGGGCAGCGGGCTGGCACCGCCCCTTCCTTCCTGTGCGGGAGCCACTCTGCCTGGTCGTCCCCTTCGCTGGCATCTGTCTCCTGAATTCATCTGTCAGGTTCCCGTGTCCTCCTGCGACTCCAGCCCAGCCCCGTGCACGGCTCCTGGGATCCTGCTGGAAGGCACCCACGCTTCCCAGCACCCTTCAGGCACCACAGCTCCTTCCTGTGGCCCGGGCAGGTGCAGGGCCAGAGCCCAGGGCTGCTGGAAGTCAAGGCTCCGGCAGTACCGCACCTCTGTACCTCGGGTCCAGCAGGCCCTGAGCAGCTGAGAGGCCGCAGGCTCTGGAGCAGGCAGGGCTTTCTCCAGACGTTTCTGTGACTGATGGACTATGTCCTTAGACTTTCTTTGTTTAAAGAAAGATAAGAACCCACGACTGGGGGGGCAGGCTCAGGCTGCTCCACCTGCCTTTCGAGCACAGCTTCACTGGACAGGAGCTGTGCGGGCCGGCTGGTACAGGCTTTTTTAAGCCGTGTGTGCACCTCGCTTTCTCACTGGGCTTAGGGAGCACACAAAGTGGGTGGGTGGCATGGGGCCATGTCCTGTCCCCGATGCATCAGCAGAAGGCACCACCAGCACAGGCAGACCCCAGCTCTTGTCCGTGCGGTTTCCCAAGCTGTTCACAAGACCACGGTGCAGAATAAGCGCTTGCCTGGCAAGCAGAAGGTCCTGAGTTCAATCCCTAGTACTGCAAAACAAAACAAACAAACAAACAAAAAAAGACCGCAGTGCAGTGTAGAGCCGTACCTGCCTGAACCCTGTTACCCCATGGAGGTGTCGAGCTGCCCTGGAGGCTGAGACCGGGTCCCACTGAGTTTTCTTGTGAAGCAGTTAATGACTTTAGATTCCGAAAGTAATGTGCACCTTCCACACACTTGTAGATTGCCACATCCCTCAAGTTGAAGATGCTGAGATTCATAACAAGACGTACAGACACGGAGACAAGCTGGTCATCACCTGTCACGAGGGATTCAGGATCCGCTACCCCGACCTGTACAGCGTGGCTTCACTGTGCCGCGAGGACGGCACGTGGGACAACCTCCCCATCTGTCAAGGTACCGTGGCCGCGAGCTTCTCTTGGGATGCGTGGTAGGCAGTGTGCACGCGGCTGCACTGGGTCAGAGGCCACCTAGAGCTGCAGTGCGCCCCCCACATCCCCTAGCTTCTGCGCTCCCTCCTGTCCTGCATATACCCAGGTCTACAGTGACCTGGGGAAGACCTAGCCTAGCACTCTGCTTGCCCCCCCACCCTAGGAAGTCAGTAGTAGTTTATGAGGTCAGAGACCCAAAACTAGGTGGAGAACAGGACGAGGAGGTATTATGTAGTTAATAGAAATCACAGGGCATTTATAACACTTGTGGCATTTATTTATTTCAGCAGTGGTGAGAGTATAGTTAAAGCATGATGCAGAGCTATTTTTGTACTAATAAGATGGTCCCTTTTTGTAATGAATGGAGAGCAGGAAAGTACTCTAATTCAAATTCACCCAAACCACAATCTCATCTTGGGCATTTGGAATCTGGAGGGCTCTGTCTGTACGTAGCCCTCAAGTCCACACTGATTCTAATTTTATTTTCTGATGCACGAGTAAGACCACAGGCGCAGGCAGCCAACCCACCCTGCATGCCCTGAGGGAGGGGAGGGCGAGCTTGTTTGTTGCCAGGCAAGGGGGCTGTCTTTGTCCTTAGGAGTCACAGCTGCCAGTCTGATACTGCAGTGTGCCCTGTCACCATATAAATTGTCTCTGCGCGGGAGCTGAAGAGGCGATGAGGCTTTGGTATAGGATGGTATAGGACAGACAGCAGAGGACACGCCCCTGCCACTCCGCTGGGGGCTGCTGGCCTGTCCTGTCACGTCGCGGCGGGGGTCCTCCCAGGTCTCTGCCGCTGCGCGCCTTCCCATCTCCCAGGATCCTTGGCTTCCTCCCTTCCTTATTCCTCTTATGGTACCACACCATATTGCGTGCTTCCTGGGAGAGCCTCTCCCCTGGGCTGTTCCGAGTGCCCTGCTGGCTTCCCTCTTCAGGCCACTTGAGTTCAGCCTCACGGTCCTGTTGCTTGGCCGGCTACTCGTGCTGCCCAGCTCCAGCTCTGGTCAGGTGTGGCCGTGCTGGGTCCCCCGACTGCGCCCGCCGGTCTCTGTGCGGCTGTGAGGGACCCAAGAGCCTGGCTGGCAGGTGAGCACGCGCTGAGCTGCAGCTGCCCTGGCTGGCGCTCCTGAGACTCCAGCGCACTTTGCACCACAGAGCGCACACTGGGATCCAGAGGACGGCACCTGGTGCACGCCGGGAATGAGGCGCCGCATTCGCCGTGGGCAGCATGACAGCTCTCCAGGCCCCTTGGGGACCATAATCATCCCTTAGAGCAGTATCTTGCTCTCTGACTTGTGTCTGCTCCTGTGGATGGAGAGACTCACACCTAACGGGCCTCTTCCTGCTGCCCAGAGGTGCCGTGGGGATCGCTGAGCGCGTGCGCAGAGCCCTTTTTCTCACTCAGGGCAGGACGTGCCCACACCGACCCCTGACTGCAGCGACCAGCAGGACCCGTGGGCCTTGCTGTCGCTCTGGGCTGGGCATGGGCTGCCCCAGCGCTATTTTTCAGTGGGAACCTTGCTATGCAGAAGGTGGCCTACGCCTCTGCTCACGCCGGTGGGAGGCAGACTGTTCGGAGGAAGCCCACTCCCGTGGGCGCTGCAGCTCTGCCAGGAGGCAGGGTGGGCACACGGCCCGCGCCAGCCCAGGAGCACTGTGCCTGAGAGTTGCGGCGCATCTGCTCAGCCCTGGTTTCTCAGTTGCGGATTCTGCTGTTCCTGACCCCCGACTCAACTGTGCCCGCACACCCCAGCTCTGCCACTGTCCTTGTCGTGTTGGGCTCAGAGCAGAGCATTCTAGGACGTCCTGTTTGGGGAGCCCTTGGTGCTGCTAAGCAGGGACCATCAGCAGAGCGCTGCTCACGTGGCACTGTGGCCAGGGTGAGTGATGCCGGTGGGTACACCCTGCCTAGGTGCGCAGCGTGGCTCTCGGGTCACACCATGCCCGGGGCCTGGGGGAGTCTGGGGATCTCTATTTCTTAAGGCTCTAAGTTGTTTTAACCCTGCCAGGGCTGAGAGCTACTTCGGGGCGCATGAGAAAAGAGGGCTCAGTGCTGCCACGACAGCGCCTGCCACGGGAGGCTTGGCTACGCACGCAATTCCATCCCGTACGACTGTGGGCCGGCCGCATGGCTGAGCCAGCCCTGTCTGATGTAGGAGATCGGCTGGGGTTTGCTAGACTTCAGTGAGGAGTCCTCAGTGTAGCAGGATGTGCCCTTTTACATGGGCGCAGTGTGTCTGTGGGTGGGGTGGTCTGTTCCCCAAACATGTAGGGCAGTGCAACCCTGCAGTCTGCAGAGAACTCTCTCTCTCTCGCTCTCTCTCTCTCTCTCTCTCTCTCTCTCTCTCTCTCTCTCTCTCTCCTTACAATACCAAGGATGAACCCAAGGTTTTTGCCTTGAGCTACATCCCCAGCTCTTTCTAATTCTTATTTTGACACAAGGTCTCACTAAGTCAGTTGCACAGCTTGGACTTGAACTTGTGACCCTCCCAACTCAGGTTCTTGAGTGCTAGGATGGCAGCTGTGCCCTGCCGTGCCTGGCTGGAGCAAGTGTTGTGGGCACTCATTTCACAGGCAGTCAGTGCCCCCCAGCGAGAGCTGCAACTCCACAGGGTCCCGGTCCCAGCAGTGAAGTGACCTGAGCTCCGTGAGACCCTGTGGTTGCTGTGGCCACCGCGGGTCAGAGCCTCTGGGGTGGTGCTGTACTGCCCAGGCTTGAGGACCGAGGATGGCGGTGCCTACGTGGGGGGAGCATGGCCCAGCTTCCCACCTGAAGCAAGCCTGGGTCTGCCTCTCCCTGGGTGTGCTCTCCCCGCGCCCCGGCCACAGGAACAGGTCCCTGGGTGCACCCAGCAGTCCACAGCCTGTCCACACCTGAGTCCCACAACACTGAGGATTCCCCACTGATGTCTAGCAAACCCCAGCCGATTTCCTGTCAGACAGGGCTGGCTCAGCCATGCGGCCGGCCTACAGTAGGCCGGCACGGAGTCGAGACTGCAGCTGAGCCTCCTGTTCCAAGTGCCCCACAGTGGCTCTGATTCCTGGCGGTGTCAGGACAGCTTAGAGCTGTGAGAGAGTGTTCCCCAGACTCCCCCAGGCCCTGGCCATGGTGTGACCCGAGAGCCTCTCTGAGCACCTGGGGCTGGGTGTGCCCGCTGGTGTCACCCGCTTCTGGCCGCTGCGTCTGACCCCCTTAGTGCCTTTGCCTTGCAAATCCAATGGTCAGGGGACCACGGTGCTGGCTCCCAGGGCCGTGCCGTCTGCAGCAGGGGGGCAGGCCCTAGCGCACTGGTCTGTTGCCCTTGGATGTAGACAGGCGAGAGTGAAGCGTGTCTGTTTCTCCATGTTTTCCAGGCTGCCTCAGGCCCCTGGCCTCCTCCAACGGCTATGTGAACATCTCCGAGTCCCAGAGCGCCTTCCCCGTGGGGACTGTGGTCGCCTACCGCTGCTTCCCAGGGTTCAAGCTCGAGGGCGCGGAGTACCTGGAGTGCTTGCCCAGCCTGATCTGGTCATCCAGCCCACCCCGGTGCCTGGCTCTGGAAGGTAACCAGCCCCGCCGTTCCCAGGTCCCGCTATGGGTCTTCACAGGCCTGTCCCGTACGTAGGCAGGGAAGAGCGAAGGCCGGGTTCCCTGGCCCATCCTCCCCCGGTCAGGCACAGCTCACCCCACACTCACCACCTGAGGTAGAGCTGTGTACCCCATCCTACGCCTTAAGGGGAGAGGAGCATATGAAAGAAAATGCCGCAGCGTCGGAGCCTAAACGGTGCAGTGCTGCAAAGTTAAGTGAAATGTCTTCAGAAATTAATTTTCTCTGCACCGAGTGAGAACAGATTGCGCCGTGGCCTCGTCAAGCTTGGCCCGTGCCTTGTGGGGTGCCAGCGCTTCCTCCTGTTTCTGCGGTTGCGGGCTGAGCTGTAAGCTCTGCAGGCAGCCACGTTCTTGGGAGCCGGAATGCAGCGTCTCTCTCTGCCTCTCTCTGTCTCCTCGGTCTCTCGGTCTCTGTCTCTCGGTCTCTCTCTTTCTGAATCTGTGTGGAGGTCTGGGGTTGCGGGGCAGGAAACCCACTGCCAATGCAAGTGGGGACACAGGGTGGGGTCCACACAGCCTCCAGCCAGGCTCCAGGCTCAGACCCTGGCCCCACCTTGCCCTGGCCCGGGGTTCAGACCCACCAAGCCTGTGTGCCCCTCTAGGGGCTGAGCACCTGCTGGGGTAGGGGACGTCTCATTTCATTTTTTTAAATGTGTGTGTGTGTGTGTGTGTGTGTGTGTGTGCGCGCAGGGTTTCACTATGCAGCTCAGACTCATAGTGATCTTCCTAATTTCTGCCTCCCTAGAGCTGGGATTACAGGCATGCGCCACCACTCCCGGACTCTATTGCCAGCTCAGTGTGCCCAGGGGTGGGGCAGGCAGGACGTGTGGTGCCAGGGATCGAACCCTGGCCCCTGCGCTTGCCTAAGCAAGTGCTTAGTTCACTGAGCTATCTTGCCAGCCCTAAAGGAGGTGCTCATTTCTACAGGGAAGGGTGGGTTTTGGCTGTGGGGGCTCCAGGGAAAGCACAATGAGGGAGAAGCCCCGAAGCTGGTCACCAGTGTCCCTACCACCCCAACTGTCACTGGTCCCATCCATGGCCGATGCCAAGGGTGAAGGGAGGAGTTAGCAGACTATAGGACATCCAGGTGAACCTGAATTTCAGGTACACAACAAGTAATTTTTCAGTAGGTGAACATCCTGTGGATCTCACGCATGGTGGTAGGTGCGTAATGCGTTCTGCGTAGGGCAGAGGTATATATATATCTTTGTGAAGTTCAGATGCCCCTGAGAGTCTTGTGTTCTCTGGCCTAGGTCCGGCAGGCTGCCTCGGTCGGTTGTCTGGGGGTGGCTGGAGGCGAGGGGAGGGGCCTCTCCTAGCTCCCTCCTCCCTTCCAGGAGCAGACACCCCCCCCCCCCGCAGCGTGCAGGTGTCAGTGACTTTTACTTTGAAACGGCCAGTTTCAAGTCTTTCCACTGCTTTCCACTCGCCTGCACTTCTGTGTCCCCTGTGTCCCCCTGGTCATGGGGGCCTTGCTGCACTGCTGCTGGGTGCTGCGCCAGGGGCTCCCCTGCGCCCCGTCTTCCTGAGCACATGATTTGCACAGTTCGCTATTATGTAGAGAAAATGACCGTAGCGTGCTGTGGAGTCGGCGCTGTGGGCTCCTGACCCCACAGTGAGGCGTGGATGGCCGTGCTGGACATTTGGATGCCCACTCTGTCCCTGCCCTCTCTGTGGCTAACCCCCGCTTCCCTCTATCCACGGCCAGGGGTCCTGTCCCTTTCAGATAGTAACTTTGGCCCCCACCTGCCAGGAGCCAGGAGGTGAATCTCTGCCATGGGAGGTGGTTGGCTGTGTGATCCGGGGAGCGGTGGCAACCAACCGCCAGCTCCCCATCCCGGGTCTTTTGCCCAGTCACGTCCTCCTGGGTGAGTACCTTCATGTTCATTAGCCCCGTGTCCCCTGGGAGGGGGCGATGTGAGCTCACTAACCCACTCAAGGCCGCACTGGGCATGGCAGGAGCCCGCCGTCTCCGGCTCCTCAGGGCGTCCAGGGCTGTGCACGAAGCCGCCAGGAGAAGCCTGCCCCAGGCCAGCTCTGGAAGAAGTGTGCAGGTGTGGGCCTCGGGCATGGGACTGGGGGCTGCTCAGGGGCTGTGTTGGTTGCCTCCTATCCTCAGTTACTTTTCTCGTTGCTGAGACAAAATACTTGTCAACCAAAGTTAAAGGGGAAAGGCTTATTTAGCTCCCAGAGTGTAGAGGTCGCAGTCCATTATCAGCTGGCTCCAAGGCAGGCTGGCACGTGGCAAAGCAGCAACCATTCACGGTGGTGGTAAGACAGCAGAAGCAACGAGAAACCTCAGCAGCGTGGTTCTGCCCTGTCGTCTCGTCCAGCCTGCCTGGAGTCGGAGTGCCGTGCCTGTGAGTGGGCTGACTTAGGGGTCACACGCCTTCATCCCGGCATCTCACACTCGAGGTCCAGCCACGTCTGACAAAGCCCACTGTTCCCAGAATGCATCAGCAGTGGGCTGGGCCCCTGGGACCATGACCCTACCTGCGATCTGCACCCCACGGCCTGGAGCTGGGCCGAGGTGCCATGGACGTTTCCACAGGTGCTTGTCACAGTGCAGAAAGCGGCACACCTGCGCAACAACCCTGGCCCCATCCTCCACAGCCCAGCTAGTTAGGAGACCGGATAGGTGTCAGCCCAAGTCTTGGGGACCTTTTGATCTTAGATCGGAGTCCCCAAAACAGAACAGTCTTTGGTTTGTTTGCGACAGGGGTGTGCTCCCTGGGAAGAGGAAACGCTGGCCGTCCTGGTCCCATGTGCTATGCACGAGCCCTGCGTGAATCACGCAGAGTGGGTGCTGGTGGAGGCGCAGCCTCAGGTCGGGACACGTGCGGGATGCGGCCCGGTCCCCTCGCCATGCTCTTCCCGGAGCTGCAGTCTGGAGCCAGCGCTGTCTGTGCTGCAGTCACCTTGCCTGTGACCCTGGCTGGGTATTTTATTAGAAGGAGATGCAAAATAGCAAGCAGTCCTGTTAATTTATTGTTTCCAAGCAACGGTAAATTGTCCTAATGCGGTTTCCGTGCTCCGATCTCACGAGACGGAGCGTGATGGTGAGAAGCGGAGCTCGCCTGCAGCGCTGTGCTCTGAGGGGATTTCTCCTCTTTCTGTTGGCGGAGTAATCTCCACGGTGTGCCTTCTCTCCTCGGTCACATGGCCCTGTGCTCAGGCTTGTGCTGTAGCGTCCAGAAGCTGCGTTTCCTCCTTCAGTTTTTTCCCTAATTGAATCAGGAAACACTGAGCCTTTTGTCCTAAGAGATCTTGTTCCTGTTTTCTGCTGTTTCTATTGAGTTTTATATCTGACCTGACCGCCCCCGAAGCCCCCGAGTCTGCAGGGTCTGTGTGGCTGTGGTATGGGGTGGGGACGCATCCCTCTCCTATTCCTGCCTCTCCACAGTGTCTTCTCACTCTGCCCCACACTCCCTGCTTCCCCCTGAAAACCCGCACCTGCACGCTGCTTGCTGGGTGAGGTTTAGATGTCAGGTGACTGAGGGGCCTCTGTGCTCCTCATGAGTGAAGGGAGGAGCGTTGGCTTTTGTCCCCAGGCTCCAGTCGCCCTCTCCTCCCTGCTCCAGGCAAGATTTATTTCCTCCTTTCCTCTCCGGGAAGGTGATGGCTTGTAGTTCACAGCAATAAAATCTCTGCAATCAGGAGCAGCGTGGAAGGCAGTGAATCTCCTGTCACCTCGGGCCTGTGTTGGCGGCGCAGGAGCAGAGAATCCGGCGGGCCCGGCTCATCCGTCCTGCTCCTCCCTGTGACCCCTGTGAGCCTCATGGGGCTCCCGTGTCTTCTCCCAGTGACTGGATGGTCCTTTATCCCAAGCCCCACCTCCTGCTTCCCAAAACTGTCCCTCAATGCCTGTGCAATGAGACTTCTCTGTTTGTGCAGGGATCTTGTGTTGGTTTTGATGTGGATTTTG
Organism: Octodon degus; assembly: GCF_000260255.1. Lineage (NCBI taxonomy): Eukaryota > Metazoa > Chordata > Mammalia > Rodentia > Octodontidae > Octodon > Octodon degus. The sequence goes on along the minus strand of NW_004524593.1, from coordinate 23,278,237 downwards.
CAAAAGATCGTGTGAGGCTCTAAGTTGCACGTGCTCTTTGGAAGCCCTCGTGTTTGCAGGAGGTGTGTCCAGGGCCTTCTCTCGCTCCCAGGCCGGGCCTCATTTCCCACTGTGGGCTCTAATAGGATCTAGCATTGAGCTGAAAAAATGGTTGGATTATTTTAAAAGTGCAGCCAATCATACGGAAATTCAGATTTTAAAAAGTGCTCATCTTGGCTGTCACATGGGGAGCTGTGCCTACGTCGGCCTGTCTTCATTCTGAACGTGCCTTCCTCTCCAGAGGTGCTGGGTGGGAGGGACAGTCACTCGGGTGCTGGGCAGCGTGGCCGGGGTGGCATGAGAGGAGCCCCGCTGCGTGGCATTGCCAGGGCCGCTATGGCGCGTGGCCCAAGTGTGGTGACTGCTGTACCTGGTTTCTGCCGGCGTCTGCTCCCAGGGCACTGACCGTCCTGGTCTGGCCCCTGAGTCCCCACCACAGCGGCAGACCTCACAGGCTTCCTCGGCTGGAGGGTCATGCCGTCCACGTAGGCCAGACGGATGCTCTGACAGGACCCAGGGCCCCGCCTGCTCCCCAGGGCCCTGAGGCCGTCGCTGGTGGAAGTTGCTGTCCAGGGTCCCCAGGGCCAGGCTCCCTAGAGGATCCCCTTCTCCCCGGTCACCACAGTGCTCTGGGCTGGTCACTGTGCTCCTGTACTGAGCCGGCCCTGTCCCCACATGGCTGCTTCCTCTGTGACATCACTCCGGTAGCACAAAGGCCCACCCTGGTTGCTCGCTGTGGGGAGGTCCACCTGCCGTGAGCACCAGGCTGGCACCGCAGCATGAGACAGGCAGGACTCAGCACCAGCTCCTGCTCTGCTGCCCCTCGACTCCCAGGCCCCGCCTTGCCCTTGCACACTCCGTGGCCTCAGCCCTCCAGGGCCCAGTGCCCCCTCACCTCCAGGGACACCAGACGTGCCTACTCCGAGAGCTGTGACTGCTGCCACGGAGGAGCTGGCTCTTCCTGAGTGCCTCTCTTGCCTCTGTGCTTGCCGCACAGTGTGGTCTCATCCTTAGAAAAGCCCATGAGGGTGGTGCCAGGCGCCCTTTCTTCAGGTGGTGGGAACCACAGCTCAGGAAGGAAACGGGACAAAAATGAAGTACAAGGCAAGTGGGACACGCACAGCCTCAGGTCACGTGGCCCCGGGCTGTGCCAGGACCTGGGCAAGGAACGGAAATGCACCGTGCCTTGCGGAGCTCCGAAGCTGCTGCCAGCCCTGGCTAAGCGATTGTGTGCTTGCTTCCTCCGGGGCCGTTTCCCTTGCTGGCTTTCCTCTGGGCTGTTCTTGGTCCGTGCCTTGAAGGCAGCCCTGCTCCCTTTTGTCCCAGCCTCTCACAGAGCAGCGGAGCGCTGAGAACCTTAGGAGCACTTTCGCTGCCAGAGTGAGGCTACTTTCTCTGCATTCGTCTAGAACCATCCTCAAGCATGAATGTGCACGTGTGCACACATACACATACACACACACAGTAGGAAGCAAAGTGTGACTGTTTACTTCCACAGTTGCTGACTGACCTCATCCGATTAGACAGCAGCGAGAGTGGGAAGCCCCCTCGTGGCATGCATGCCACCCTAGTCCAGCGTGCGGAGGGGACTTCAGGAGCCGCAGGCTGCACTGGCCTGGTGGACTCAGCCCTGCCCCACCGGTGCCAGGGTTTGTGGCTGCACAGGCCACGCTCCACTTCCTAGGGCTAGAGGAGCCTTGTTGGAACTCGGCGTGTGACTGCATGTGGTCCCTGCACCAACTTGTCCCTGCCGCAGGGCTGTGGCTCACTCCTGCATGCCCAAGCCCATCAGGGAGCCTCGGTTTTATTTTTTGGTGCTTACATTTTGCATTGTCGGCAGCTGCATTCTGTGTTCCTCCGGGGCACTGTTGGGTCCAGATTGGGCCCCTCCATGGGCTCCATGGACAGCACTAACCCCACACCTGATGGTGGCTGAGTCCATGAGCAGGCAGAGCCCGCCCGGCCACAGACCGTGTGCCTCCCTCAGGGGACGCGTTGATTGGCCTTCAGGCTGTCCAGCAGCACTGGGGAGTGCAGTGTTCTGTGTAGCTCATCAGTTTCCCCGGGCTGAAAGCTGAGTCTCAGATGCAGCTGCAGAAATAGCTGCCTGTGGTGAGCAGGATCCGCACAGCACCCTGGAATCCTTGCTCAGACTGGGGCCAGACTGGGACCCACTGGGCACAGGGCACAGGTTGAGGGGCTGTGCCCCTGTTCCTGGGCCATGTAGAGGGCACCTCGGGCTTCCCTGAGACAATGCCTAGAGTCCCAGGGGGGAGGGACACTGGCCTCACAGTGTTTGTGCTGGTGGCCAGGGTGAGGTTCCGATGCCAGGTTCCGTGATCCTGGGGTGGTGCACAGAAACACCCTTGAGCTAGAGATCGTGGCTGCACAGGACAGAGTGGACACAGCCTGTGAGATCCCACAGCTGACCTCCATGGACAGCAGGGGCCGGGGTGCACAACAGACACCTGGACCAGATACCACTGGCGTCACCTATGCACCAGCACCTAGGACTAGGAGCCACTCATGGGGACGAAGCTGCTGTTCTCAGCAGTGCAGCTGCCCCGGGGCCTTTCAGGTGACAGAGCTGCTTCCTGACCTGTCCCTTGTCCCTGCTGCAGCCACAGCACCCAGGACCTTGCACAGTGGTTCTGTCTCTGGTGGGGTCCCAGCTCCCACACAGCCACAGGTACCCACACCACAGTGTTGGGGTGCAGGGTGTGTGACGTGCAAGCTGCAGGGGCTCTGAGTAGACCCCACTGGGCTGGGATCAGGGCAGCCTGCTTGCCAGCTCTGCTGTCTCCCACAGAGGAGGAGGGCAGCAAGGGGGCCTCCAAGCCGCTGGTCCTCCACCTCCAGGGCCAAGGAGCTCGGCATCAGCACGAAGGGGCCCGGATGGAAGCCATGGGTGACAGGTGGGGCAGTGGGGGGACAGGAGTGTGGGCCAGTCATGGGTGTGAGGAGCTGGGATCTGGGAGAGGCAGCAGAGTGGTTCCTCTCCCCCTGCGGCAGACTGCCCCGCCAGCAACAGCAGTGCCAGGGCCTGATCGGGCCCGCAGCAAGCCACCTGCCCAGGCTCCACACCACCTCTGGCGAGAGTGTGGCTTCTGTGTCCCCACTGAGACTGGGATTGCAGGCACCCGCGGCCCTGGCGCTGCGTTGCATCTGTACCCTCAGTACCCTTGATTTTGAGACAGTTCCCCACTAAATCACCCCTGGGGGTGGGGGTGGGAGGAGGGTGCCCAAAGCTGCTCCTCCTGCCTCAGCCCTCCGGGGTGCTGGCATTACAGGTGTGCACCAACACACGTGGCTTATTTTTTGTATTTGACAAGGAGACTGAGTGAGAGGCTGGAAGCAGAGGAAATAGTTCCTGACTAACTCTATGCATTACCCTGGGTCCAAAACCTGACGAAGCCATAACACAGAGACAGAGCGCTACAGGTCACTTCCTTTCCTGCATGTAGGTGGAGAAGAGCACAACATTAGCAAACTGAATCTGACCATGTACAAGACATTGTACGCCACAATAAGGTTTATTCCAGGTGTGTGAAGCTGCTTCCACCTTTGAAAATCGGTGAATGTAATCCAGCAAATCAATAGGCTGCAGAAGAAAAGATACATGGCCAGTCGACAGACCCCACCCCCCCACCCCACCCCCAAAAAAGGTATTTGACAAAATCTGGCACTAATTCCTGGCTGGAAACCCTCAGTAAGGCCAGAATAGAGGGGAGTGCCTCGGCTTGATGAAGAAATCTATGAAGCCCCTGTGGCGACACGGTCTTCACAGTGAGAGCTGGGAGTTTGGGGGGTCCCTTGAGGGTCAGGAACGAGGCAAGGTTGCTGCCTGCCCCTCCGCTTCCTGACCCACCTGGGCATCTAGCTCATGCGCTAAGTCAAGCAAAGGAGCCAGAGGCAGAGTGGGGTAGAAATAAAACCACCTTTGTCCACAGATTCATGATTTTCTGTGAGAAGGTCTGAACAGATTAATGAAGAAAGCCTCCCTGTAGGACTGGGTGGGGTGTCGGCATCCACCTCACACACCTGGGGCTGGGACCCAGCCCCGCAGGAGACGGCAACCAAAGCCTCCCAGAGCCAGGAAATGACTAGAGCAGGGTTTCGGGAGAAAGATTACCATACAAGTCTGCGCTGTCCCGTAAGCCAGTAATGAACAAGTGCAATTGGAAGTTAAGAACAGCTTCACCTGGAGCGAGATGCTTAGATACATGGCCAGAGGAGTACAGCGTGCGCACGAGGGCAGCCGGGACGCCTTGGTGAGGGAGATGGAAGGGCTACATCAAAGGAGCACGTTCTGCTCCTGCAGGCAGGAAGGCTTAGCGTTGCCGAGGTGTTGGCTCCTCGCAGGGTGGCCTGCAGACCCAGTGTCCTTGGCTGTTGTCCTGTGGTGTCAATAAACTGATTCTCAAGATGTATGGGAAGCGGGAGGAAGCTCCAGCACAGGGCACTAAGGAGCAGCTCGGCATCAGAGGATGGTGAGGAGGACCTGGGGGCTGTGAGGCTCCAGGCGTCAGAGAGCAGGCAGCCACGGCATTCGCAGAAAGGAGTAGGGCCCTAGAAAGGGGCCATGAGCAGAGGCCGGTCAGGAGTGAGGCAGCGCCTGACTGGTGGCAGATGCCACCTTTCAACAGACGGTGCCGGCATGACTGATAATCTGCATGCAGAAGAAAGAAGAAAGGAGTTCAGAGCTGGATCTCACGCCTTCCACTAACAGGGCTCAGACTGGTCACAGACCGAATGGGCAAGGCAAACTCCCGAAGATGACAGACACCAGGCGGCCGGAGGAGTGGTGGCAGGGGGTCTTTTTGGACACAACACCCAGGACGTGGCCCATGAAAGAAATAACTGAAAGCTAGGCTTTCTTAACATTTTAAAATTCTGCTCTGTGAGGACTAGTGTCAAGAGAATAAGAACACAAGCAACAGACCAACAGGACCTATTTGCAAAATACGCATCTGGTGAAGAGCTACAACCCAAAAAGTAGAAAGAACCCTTGAAATGCTACAGTAAGAATGTTACTAACACGATGAAAAAAATGGACAGAGACCTTAGCAGGTATCTCCTCACCGAGGAAGGCGTGCAGACAGTTAATACACCTGGGGAAAGATATGCCGTGTCCTGCATCACTGGGGAAACACTAGTTGAAGTGAGGCACCAGGGCACACCCTTTAGGACAGCCAGACCCAAGCCACAAGCCGCTCGGGAGGCTGAGGGGCTTGCAGCGGCAGCAGTGACCTCCGCCGTGGCTAGCACCAGTGGAAAAGACACAGCACTCTGGGGGGCAGTGCGGTAGTCGTGCTCCAGAGGATGCCAGCAGGTCAGAAAAGCTGTCGACACAAAACCCACACATGACTTCTGTTCATAATTGCCAAACTTTCAAAGCAACCTTCAGTGAGTGAGTGCATAGATATGCTGGGGTGCCACCAGACAAGAATATTGTCCCCTGTGAAAAGGAACTGAACCATAAAGCCATGAGAAGACAGAAGTGAAAGAAGCCGATCAGAAAAGGCCACTGTGATTGCCAGTTGTGACATGTCAACTTGACTCGGGTAGGACCACCTAGCAGACTCTGGGCGTGTCTGTGGGTGACAGGCAGGCCTCAAATGGAGGGGGGAAGGCCCGCCCCATGGGACCTGATACAGCAGGACGCTGCAGTGTCCAATAGGCTCGTATCCTGGGCAGGATGAAAAGGGAAAGGAAGTCAGCCCTTTTCCAGGGGAGGAACTCTGGTCTCCGCCATCACCTTTGGCAGTTGGTTTCCAGTTCCCTCAGGCTTTCCACACACACCCTCCAGCCTCCACTGCACACATTGGCTTTGTGATGCGGGAGCCTGGGAGACGGCAGCGAGCTCCAGCCTTCAGCTTTCAGATGGGCCTGGGTCCTCCCGCTGTCTGGCGCAGGAGCACTGGATTCTTGTGGCTCTGGTTCCCCAGGTGGCCACAAAACATTTTTACATGTAGTTTATCTTGGCTCTGTTCTTCTAGTGAGCCTAATGAGCACAGCCATGCACTGTAGGACTCCGCCTGCATGAAGTTTTGAAAAGGCAAAACGAAAGACGGTGAGAAGATCTACACTGGAAGGCTGGAGGACCACCAGGCGGAGCGTGGGGTGCTCAGGCCGTGAAGCCGCGCCTCACGGCGCTGTAATGGTGGGACAGGGTCATGGCTCACTTGTCCAGACCCTGGAATGCGCTGCTGCAGCATGAGCCCTGGCAGAAGCTGTGGACCCCGATGCCAAGTTCGTGCAGGCCTTCGGCAGGGACACGCCACCCAGAACAGGGACACTGACAGGGGAGACCTGGGAGGTGGGAGGCAGGTGTGGCTCTTTCTGAACCTTCTGCTCCCCTTCCTGTGAGCCTAAAACTTCTCCAGAAATAGTCTTTGCATATTTTTAAAAGAAAAAGGTCTTCCATGATTTTTCAATCAAGGGAATTGTGTATTTTCATTTTTGCACTTGCTTTTGGGAGAATGAGCCCCTCGCCAGCCCCCTCTCCCTGTCCTGAGCCTGCGGCAGCTGCACCCTCCCTGGATTCTGCTGACGTCCCAACCCTCCCGCCCTGACCTCGTCCTCTGCACTCAGAGCACCTCTCCCCACAGAGGGTCTCTGCACTGGGCACTCCAGTTCCGGCCTCTCCTGGCTGCCCCTTGCTCCGCACCTTTGCAGCCTGTGGGAAGCGCTGGCTGGCGCTGTCCGAGGTGTGCAGAGCGCTGACCCCACCATGTCAGCGTGGTCGCTGCTGATGCCCTGGCCCAGACTCGCTGCTGGTGTCCGTGCAGTGGGGAGCTGCTGTCACTCCCCCACTCTCCTGTCTGTAGAAAATGGGACCTGACACGGCAGGATGCTGCAGCTCGCTGGCACTGGAGGGCAGCGGACGGGGGAGGTGCCCCGGCTTGTGACCAAGACCTAAGGCTTTCATCCACTCAAAACTGGCGTCTGAGTGCTGTGCTGTGCAGCCAGGGCTTGGAAGATTAGGCGTTTTTCATGTTTTCAGCTCTTTGTGGGCTTACTGCATAGACCCCCTCGTAGGCCAGAGAGCCTGTCGGAGCTGTGTATATCCAGATGACCCCAGGAGACTGGTGCAGCCAGAGACAGGGCTTTTGGAAGTGACTGGATTTGGGCACAGTAGCCAGCCAGCGCTGTGAAGAGAGGCGGGTTGCTGGGGCCACCCGAGTGCCTGTCTCCTTTCCAGCTCCTGCTGTTTCCTGGCCACCATGACGTAAGCAGCTGTCCTCTGCCCAGGCCGCCCTGCATCCTCCTGCCTTGGAGCCAGCCAGTTATGGACTAAAAGCTTGAGTCCAAGTGAGCCCCTCCTCTGGGGGGTGTGGGGGTGTCACACAGTCCAGCAGCCAGAGCTGGCCAAGCACACCTGGCAAGGGTACAGCTCTCTGGGCGCTCCCGGGCCACTGCCCGAGCACAGCAAGGCTCTGGAGGGAGCAGGCCACCCAGCTGGCTGTGGGCGGAGCAGGCAGATAGGCAAGCAGGGCTTTCCAGGAACTGGGTGGAGGGCAGGCTTGTCAGGGGTGCCCCCTGAGAGCAGACCTTCCTCGGGCTTTGCTGCCAGCCCTACTGGCCATTTCTGGCCCATGGTGCACAAGGACAGGCCCTCGCCTCCCCACTTAGCCCTGTCTGGCCAGGCTCTGGATGGCTGGGCTGCGCAAGGCCTCTCTGCAGCGGGGTAGGGGAGCACAAAGAAGCCGCAGCAGCCACATCCAAGGGGCGCATCACTGACCCCTGGCGGACAGTGCTTGTCACCAGCACCAGCTGGCTCCTGGAATCCCCAGTGTGTGACTCCAGGCCTCCTTGTGGATGATTTCTGAAGCTGTGTAAAGGATCCTGAGGCCAAACTGCAGCGGAATCTTTGCCTGAGCCCCCAAGATGCAGGAGAATGGGTGGTGTAAGGCAGCCCTGCCAGGGTCCCAGGTCAAGCCGGTCCACGGCTCTCGCCACAGCCCCAGCTGCCGGCCCCAGGGAGCGTGCTGAGAAAGTATGCTGGTGAGGGCCATCCTCGGTGGGCCGCCCTGGAGCCGGGCAGTGACCAGACCTGGAACTGCCATGATTCGGTGTTATCTGTGAAGTGCCCGCTGTGTGGGGCAGCAGCCCCGCCCCACCAGTCCTCACAACATTTCTCTGAGCACCCTCAGCCCGTCCGCAGGCCTAAACAGGAGCACGGGTTGCTGCCCAGTGCCCTTGCGGCTCGCTCCACCCCCACACCCCCGGGACCACGTGGTGCGACTCAGTGGGCCTGAGGCAAGCGGTGACTTGAGCATCTGGTCACCAGGCAGGTGAGAGAGAAACCCTCCAGGAACAAATGTGTGTGCTTGGGCACAGCTCTGGCAACTTCCTTATGCTCTGGCCATGAAGATGTGGAGTGGCTGCTAGCCCGGAGCCTTCTCTCTGCATAGAACCCGCACATGTGTGGCATGTTCACATACACAGCGACCCACATGTGGCTTCCACATGCACATACACAGCAACAGGAGCGCCTCGGCAGAGCAGGTGAGCTGGCGCTCTCCTCACTGGTCCCCAGCTGTGTCTGCAGCAGGAGCTAAAATCCACCCTCAGCAACCTCCGGGGTCCAGCCCAGTGCTGAGCGCCATCCTTGGGCCCCAGCTCAGCTCTCTGCTCCTTTGTCCTCACAGCTGGAGCTCGATGTCCTCTCCTTGTGTCTAGCGCCCCTGAGTCATGCCACACAGTGCCCTCCAGGTGCCCAGTGGCAGGGTTTCCTTCTTTTGTAATGGCTGAATAATGCCATGGTGTATGTGCCCCTCATTTCCTACAGCCGTGCCCCTGCCAAGGACAGCGCTGTGCCTGTGCCCTGGAAATGACCCCCCACCCTGAGAGTGGCCCGCGCCCTGAGCACCCACAGTGCTACCTGAGCCCCCACCGGGCCAGGTGGAAGGGAGGGCCTCGGGGAGCCCCTGGCTGCCCACACAAGCTGCCCACAGGGGCAGTGCCTTCCACATCCCTCCGCCTCACCTTTGCCTCTCCTATCAACCCCCCATGTGCCCAGAACACGGGCAGAGTCTGAGCTGCAGAAGCAGAATCTGTGGAGTTGTGTGGCCCCACAGCACAGGCAGCAGCTCAGATGACAAGGGACAGTGAGCATGTCAGCCCAAACTCGGACCCGGCTGCCCAGGACAAGTCTGGCTCCCGCTCGCTGCTCCTGTTGCTCTTCAGAGCCTCAGTTTCCCCTTCTGTAGGAGAACCAGTCACTTGTGTGTCCCTGTGCATCTATGGGGCTGGCATCTGTGGCGGTGTCAGCACCCACCTGGCCAGGGCTCTTGCTTGGCCCTCGGTGGGGCTCAGCCGTCTGCTGTTGGTTAAGTGTGCTCCTTTAGCTCAGGCCTGAGTCTTGGTGGGCGCCACTGTGTGGCTTGGGCCCTGGAATCTGCAGGCCCCCTGCCCTGAAGAACAAATGGCCGTGCTGTTCGTCTTCATGTCCTCCAGGAAAGGAAGCTCTTGGTGACTGGGCATGAGCAGGCTTCCACCTCCGCCACGGTCACCTTCCAGGCCCAGAGTGGAGGGCCGGACACAGGCTCAGGTGGGAGGCAAGCCAACCTTCCTCCCAGGTGGAGTGTTGAGTCAGAATACCATGCACACCTCAGGCCAGAGCAACCTCCAACGCATGGCTCGGTGGAGGCTGACAGATTTAGGGACCTGGGGCGGCCTCAGCATGTGGGTGGCCGCAGCTCCCCATTCACCCCTCAGGCCTCGGGGTGTGGGAGGTGGAGTCTGGTCCACCTGCAGAGCTACAGGTGTTGGGTTCCTTGCCAACAGACCAGGCCACTGCCCCCAGAGTCAGTCTCCAGTGACAGCCAGCAGGGCCAGGCACAGGAGAGCTGCACCTTTTGGCTAAGATTTTGTCCATAAATATCTTAATTTTATTTACGAAGCTGTCTGGCACATAATAGCACACATTGTGAACAGGGTAACTTAAGGTAGCCCTTAAACAGGGACATTCCTTGCATTGCAAAACAAACTCCCTTCACGTGTGTTTTACTAGGGTCTTGTGGCAGGGCTGGTGCTCGGAATCCCAGGGCAGGCTTCTGCCCGAGCACTGTGGGGACAGAAGTGGGTGGTGTCCGGTGACTCCCGGACGGGGCATGGCCGGCCGGCTGCCCAGCCGGGCTGCTGACACTCGTATTTCCCCCACGGCCCAAGTCTGCCCTCTACCTCCCCTGGTGAGCCACGGCGACTTCATCTGCCACCCACGGCCTTGTGAGCGCTACAACCACGGCACGGTGGTGGAGTTCTACTGCGACCCCGGCTACAGCCTCACCAGCGACTACAAGTACATCACCTGCCAGTACGGGGAGTGGTTCCCTTCCTACCAGGTGTACTGCATCAAGGCAGGTGAGGGCCCCGCCCCAGGCACAGCAGCCTGCCCACTCCTGGTCCCAGGGCTGCCCAGGGATTGGCAGGAATCAGCACACAGGTGGCCCCTCACGTGCACTGTAGGCAGCAGCCTGGCTGGCCCAGCACTCGGGCGCTCAGGGGCCCTGGCCGTGGCAGTGGGCACTGCCCAGAACTCAGCAGTGGACGTGGGCTGGCCCTCTGCACACAGCACAGAAGCGCCCATTCTCGCCATCCCCATGAGCCGCAGGGGCCCTGCGCTGACCAGGGAGGCAGGAGGCCAGCACTGTGCGGGCTGTGAGTCTGCTCCTGCCAGCCCTCACCTGGAGAACCCTGGGTGTGCAGAGGAGGTGGGGAGGAGCCCCCAACCCTCTCTTCCCTGCTGTGCCCCACCCTTCATTCCCCCCAACAGAGTGAGCCCAGAGCGTCACAGAGGTCCTCACCCACGGTCCCACTCATCCAGCCCGGGGCTAGGTAGGGGGTAGAGCCCTTTCCCCAGCATGCCCCAAAGCTCTCAAGCCCGGCTCGGTGCCTGGCTCCAGTGCGCGCCTGTGTGTGGCCCTAACCAGACACACAGGAGCTGTGCGACTGTAGACATCCCCACCCACAGGTGTGTCCTGCACTAGGCATGACCTAGGTGAGCACCCAGGCTGGCGTGGAGGTCACAGAGCCTCACGCCTGCGCTGTTCTCTCTCTGCAGAGCACACACGGCCCCCCACGCGTGAGACCCTCCTGGCCACTTGGAAGCTTGTGGCGCTCACGGCGACCAGCGTGCTGCTGGCGTTGCTGGTGGTCATCCTGGCCAGGACGTTCCAGACGAAGTTCAAGGCCCACTTCCTACCCAGGTCGGTGTGGGGCCAGACGGCAGGCTTTCAGGGGTGTCTGGGCTCCTTCAGCCCCTCGAGGCTATCCAGACTGGTACTAGGTGGAGGGGGTGCAAATCAGTGCTGCACGCTGCGCCCACGGCCAGGAGGTGAGACGCCAGCAGGACGGGGATCGGGCAGCCCAGGTGTGGATGGGGCAGGCTGCAGGGTCTATGGTGGGCGGCTCTCTTCCACCTGCCCCGTGGCACTGCAAGCTGGCAGCAGCTTCTCCCCTCGCCCTTTGGGACCCCAGACTTCAGAACAGAGTCCTGGCCCCTCCCCAGGCAGCCCAGCCCAGGTTGTGTGAATTCCCTTCCCTTCCCTGAGATGGGGCTGCACTTGGGAGAAGTGTCCTGGTTCCTCCGCCTCAGCCACAGACCCAAGTCCACTCAGGTCCCCTCCCTTCCCGATGTTCCCCAAAGAGAGGAGGGGGCCCAGCTCTGCCAGCCATGCAGGTGCGCCTAGGGCTGGGGCCGGGTGTGGTGTGCACACAGATGCAGCAGCCATGAGTGGCAGGCTCACCTTCAGGGTGACACAGGACACAGGGTGGAGGAGCCCCAGGCGCAAGGGGTGGGCTCAGGTGTCCCCACTGCCCATTCTCGCTCTGCTGCTCTGCTTTGCTGCCTGGTCTGGATGGAGGGAACGATCCACAGCGCAGAGCCAAGCCACCCAGGAGCCCCACACACCAGCCAGCTGACCCTGGCATCGAGGGTCACGCTCCCTGCCCACGTGGGGGCAGATCCCAGGACACAGCCGAGGGAGCTTGTTGGACAGGCCACGTCCTGCACCACCCCTGCCACAGAGGGAGGGGAGACAGGTCTTCCTGCCTTGCCTGGGCCCTGCAACCCACCGTGCCCAAGCTGTAGCTGCCATAGCAAGGCTCTGACAAGTGGCACCATTTCCTGTGCACAGGGGACCCCCCAGGAGCTCCAGCAGTGACCCCGACTTCGTGGTGGTAGATGGTGTCCCTGTCCTGCTGCCGTCCTATGATGAGGCTGTGAGTGGTGGTGCCAGTGCCTTAGGCCCTGGGTTCCTGGCTGCTGTGGGCCCAGGATGCCCTATGCCCCTGGATGACCAGAGCCCCCCTGCCTACCCCGGGGACGAGGATGCAGGCGCAGGGGACTCATCAGAGACCTGCGACAGCACCTCGGGCTCCTCTGAGCTGCTCCAGAGTCTGTACCCGCCTCCCCCGAGCCAGGCACACCCCTGCCCCGCCCCTGAGGACCCTGCACCAGCGACTGGCACTGGGGAAGCGGTGTCCAGCAGCCCAGGCATCGACATCGCTGATGGTGAGTGCCCAGCCCCGCTCCTGGCACACAGAAAGTGGGGCCGCAGCCCCTGATAACGGGGAGCCTGTGGGGGCCATGAAGGCTCTGCAGGGGCAGATTCACAGGAGGACCCCAACACCAGGCAGAGCGGGCACAGTCCCGGGGCTCCCGGGTCCCCACACCACGCCGCCGACCTACACCTGGGTTTGTGGTTTTTAGCCTATGTGTCCACCAGAGCCAGCAGTTTAAGTCTTTTTGTTGTTTGTTTTGCTACTATTACTTAGTTTATTACTGCACGTTTTTGCAGAGCAGTGTTCACACCCTTGGTGTGCAGCTGCAGCACCACACAAGCCTCTCAGTTTGTTCTTTCAGTCACCTGCCCCTCCCTACCTTCTCCCTCCAGTGCAGTCACAGTCATTTTCAGCCAATAGACGTCATGCAAGGAAGCTGGCTTACTTGATTTTAACAGATCCGTGGGACTTCACATTTTCTTCTCGATGAAGTCTAGAATTGCAGATATTCTAACGAGCCTCATATTCCGAACGCCCGCCTGCCTTCAGGCTGTGTGGAGCTGGTAACCATTCCTTCCTTCGCAGAGATCCCTCTGATGGAAGACGGTCCCTAGGGCGGAGACCCCATTGACGCCGCTGCCCCTCGGAGAAGAGACCTGGATCGGCAGAGCCAGGCCGCAGGCGGACGGTTCCCGGGCGTGGGCTCTGCCTAATCCATCTACATGAGCTACGATTCCCACGGTCCACTGGACTCACTGCCCGGCCTGTGCTATGAGCGTGGAGGAGGTGCCACGACCCGCGGAGAACAGGACCAGGTTCAGAGTTGTCGAGGACGTTGTGAGGCGTGTCCATTCCGCGCACCCTCATCCTGCCGCACATCCCGCCAACCAGAGACCCTGCTCTTAAGCATGTCCGCTCACATGGTGTAAATTTGCCGTTCACATCCGCCTGGCTGCCCCGGGAGGCTCGGCCCCTGGAGAGCAGGCGTTGTGGCCCCGTCAGGGCCCAGGGCATCTTCCTCCCTCCCTGTTGGCTCTGCTTGGTGCAGTGCGGGGCATGGTGAGGAAGGCAGGCAGCGGGGCCGTACCCGTGCCCTCCCAGGCTTGTTCCCGTGTGGCCCGGTCCACAGCCCTGAGACTGTCACACAGCCAGGCCATTGCAGATGCCCCTCGCGCCGGAGCTGGGACCCAAGTGCTGTGCGGTCCTACTCCCTGACAGCAGGCCTGAGCTGGGAGCTCCTTTCAGGGCTTTATCCTTGGCCCGCACTCCAAGACTTAACCATGCTTTATTTTCCAAAACAGAAATTGTTTCTGAAACATATTCTGCCTCCAAAGAAAGTGTGAAGCTGAGTTAGTTCTTTCTCCTCCTCTCCTCTGACCCCTCCTGCTTCCAGCCTCTGCGGCCTCTCCTGCTGTCACCTGCCACTAAGAGGCCCAGCGCCCCCAGGGTGAGGTAAAGGCCCAGTCTGAGCCAGGGAGTGCCCTCTGCCAGCGTTGCCCACGGATTTGATTCCTTCCCTCCCCTGGGTTTTAGACAAGTAAACGATCTCCCGATCTGTAACATCGCCGAGCTGGTCATGCAGCGAGCCCAGGAGTGCCGCCAAGTCTTATTTTTTTTCTCAACAGAGAGATTAAAAATTTAAAAGGAAATGGTGGTGCCAGTATGACCTCAATGGTGGGCAGAGTGAGATGGTGGGAGGGGAGACCACGGTGGTGGGGCTGGAGGAAGGGCAGGGCTGTGACCAGGAGCCTGAGGGAGTGGCGGAGGGGCTGCCCATTAGCCCGGACCCTCAGGGGCTGAGCTTCGGCTGGGAGCAGGTGGGTGCAGCTGGCCCCATGACACACCTTCGCTGCAGGAGCTGGGGTTCACAGGGTGGAGTGGGAGGAGGGTCCTGGGCCTTTCCGGCCACAGTCTTCACCCCACCTGCCCCCTCTCCACACAGATCTCAGGACCACCAGCAAGCTGCCCCCTGCCTCCCACAGGGCCCCCTGCTTCTCCCCAGCAGGGCTGCACTGGACAGGTGGGTCCCCCTGAGGAATCAGTGTCTCCAGGGTCCCCAGGAGAGACTTGGCTGGGGATCTCTGGGCTCTGGCACTTGAGGCCATAGCAGAGTCTCCCCACAAATGTCATTGGCCAGGTCTGGGGTGGAGAAGACCAGGCTGGGGAGGGCACTGCAGCGGTGGCCAAGTTGCTGCAGCCTGGGTGCCTAAAAGCACTGGAAGTTTGAAGCTCAGCATTGGGGGGACTGCGGTGGAAGGCTCGAGGGGTGCCACTGAATCTGACAACATGAGGACAGGAAGCCCGCCAGGACAGCCACTGGGGCTTGGGTCCTCCTGGCCCAGCTCCTCACTGCAGTGAGGGAGGGAAGGTGGTCTCAAGGATCTATTGCTGTTCTGTCAGGGCAGCGACTGTGGTACCCAGTCCTGTCTGTCTTCCACCCCACCTGCCCACAAACCCTGCAGCCGAGCCTGCACCTAGCAACAGGGCCGCGCTGCAGACGTACTTGTGTCCAGCCAGGACAACCCTCCAGGCTCTTGCTGCTCTGGGCTGAAGCACAAGCAGACCCCAGTCTTCTGGGTTGATCCAGCCATATTTTCCCACCATGCACCGTGCACCATGGGAGGGATGGGAGGTGGCTGAGGGCTGGTGGTGCCCCCTGCACACGTCCTGGACAAGGAGGTGGCCCTTCTGGCCAGACTGCCAGCACAAAGCATCTGTCCTTGTCACATACTTCATTCTTTACAGTGAGGAATTGGTGTTTCCAGGTCCCCCAGGACAGAGGCTTGGCTGTGGATCTCTGGGGTTTCAGCGATGCAGAGGGTCTCTGGCCAGGTTACAGAGAAGTGGCTAGGAGAGTGCCCTTCCTTGTTCCCTCCCATCAATGTCTCACTGTAGTGTGGTAGAGTGGTCACAACTGAGTGGCCAGTGTCTCACACCAATTAGAGGCTGCAGAGGGCCCACTCTGAGTTCCGGCTTCTCCAGCTTTGACCACCGGGCTGTGACCCGCGTGCACAGAGCCACACGGGTGCCACAGCGTCCCACATCTGACCTTTCCACCCGTCTTTCTGCTCAGCCCTTGGCTACTCTGGTCTTGCTCCTGTCTCTGTCCTGCCTCTTCTGAGCCCCCAAGAAGGTGATGTCTAAGTGGCAAGGGGACAGCTCTCCAGGCTCCTCTGGAGGGTCCATGCCGTGACCTCCTCACCCATCATGTGTTACCCTTGCTGTTAGAACCTCCCAGAAGTCCTTTGGTCCAGAAACTGGCAGCAGGCTTCATGGAATGTTCCCCAATGTGGCCTCAGACCCTCCTTTCACCCAGCTTCACCTAACACCACTACAGGGACACTGGAGACCTCCTCAGGGAACAGGAGGGTGGCAAATGTCCAGGAGCCCTGAAAGGGATGCCACAGAAGGACACAGCAGGAGCAGGTGCTGGTGTGAGGGACGATGTCCCTCTTCCTTCTCAGTAAGGTCACATCCTGCAAAGGACTAGGGTGAGCCCAACAGCCTAGCAGGCCAGGGTGGTGGAATCTGGTTACTTCCTCCCCTCTGCTGGAACCTCCTGGCTGTGTCCAAGACAGGAGCTCCAGTAAATGGGTGAGAGGGAGAGAAGACCAGGGTGGGGCAGGAGCCAGTTCAGAGTCTAAATTGGACAGAGTCTCAGAAATCCCTAGTGAAAACCAAGCTGCTCCAAGTGGGTGCCATCAGCCTCAGGGCTGCCCGCTAGGCAAGTGGGGGCCCGTGCTCTGGGCAAAAGGTCACTGCTGTAGGGGCAGGGGCAGGGGCAGGCGCAGGGCAAGTTTAGGGTTAGCGTGGGTCAGCCTGAGGTTCAGGGCCTGCTTGGGGTGGCACAGCCCCTCCTGTGGCCCCTGCTGAGCGCCTGTGTCCGCTCCCTGCTCCTGACCACAGGCCAGTCTTGCGTTGGATGGTGGAGGCTGAAGGGGCTCAAGCCATGAAGCGCCACGCTCGCTGACCCAGCACAAGTTGGCTGCGCAGCTGTCAGAAGCAGCGGGGGCAGGGCTCCAGGTCCCCGCGTGCCCTGAGGGCATGTGCTCTCAGCAGGCTTCCCTTTCCTCCTGCCCTCTCCCAGCACTTCTCTGTCCTGGAGCCAGCTGGCCTTGCCCAGGACACTCTGAAGCCACGAGCTGAAAGGAGCCTCTCACTCTTTGGTTTGTGTGGGTCAGATATTTTGTCGCAGAGACAAGGAGCTGGCTAGGCACTGTACCTGCAGGCACAGATCAGCCCTGGCCGTGGCCCTCCAGGGTCTGCCCAGGGGACCGGGTCCACCAGCCTCGACACTGCTCACAGGGGCAGGAAGGCAGAGCGCTTCCCATGCCCTCTTCACCTCACCCAGTGCTCTCCTGCCCCTGTTCCCACTCTGCTGGAACTTTCCTCTCAAAGTCAGGTGAAACTAAAGCCTTCTGAGACGTGGGAGCCCCTGGGGTCAGGCAGGCCCATGGCCGAGGGGCCTCACAGGCCTGTCTCAGCCAGTAACGTGCTTGCAGGGTGCCGGGGACGGGGGCTGAGCTTCACCCCCTTCACAGCTGAGCCTCTGTTTCTGGCTTTTTCTTCACTGTCCCCTGCTGAGGCCGCCAAGCTCTGCTCTGCTGCTCTTCAAATCAACGCTACCAAAGACGGGGACAAGGTAGTCACTGCAGAACCTGAGCTGGGCCAGGCGGTGTGTTTGCTGTGTCCCTGACAGCCACAGGCCGGCAGCATTTATGAACATGTGGTGGTTCTTCTGCAGACTGGAAGCTCCTGTCCTTCACACTGTCTCACTGATTTAAACT
>NW_004524593.1:23243281-23260154 GCF_000260255.1 Octodon degus | reverse complement strand
CAGAGATGAGTGCTACATTCTGACCTGTGAGTCTTTAGCGGGCGAGGCATTTGTTTTTGTTTATGGCTGCAGTGGTCATTTATTTTGGAAGGCAGTCTTAATTTTTTCCCAGGTTTACCCAATTAATTCCTCCTCCTGTCTACTGGATCAGCTTCATCCCCAAGCCATGTTGACACAATGGTGACAGCAGGAACTGTCTTTGTCTCACATTAGTAGAAACGACTTCAGCATTTTCTTTTAGTAAAATGCTTGTGCTTGGTTTTCACCAAATGGCATTTACCGTGTTGAAGTCGTTTCTATCTGCTTCACCAAGCAGCCTCATAGAAGGAAAAATAACGTAGCCGTCGGACACACCTGCGAGCTGCCGAAGCCTGAGAAATCGCTGGCACAAATTCAGAAATATGGATTTGTTGCTCTGCGACAGTGAGAAACTCAAAAATACCTTTTGTGTTTAGAGAATTTATCCAGTGGAAAAGCAGGGTCACTGCGTGGAGCAGGCCACAGCCAACTGGGCGGTCTGCCCCCATGGCACACTGCTGTCGGGCTCCAGCGAAGGCTCAGCAGGCAGGGACAGGGGAAGGACACGGGGCTGCAGTATAGGAGGGGGTGAGGCTGTACCCTAAGAGCGGTGGGCTGTGCTGCACGGGGTCGCACTGTCCTCTGTGCGCTACCTGGCAAGCACGTTCCCTTCCCTCCGTCCAGCAGAGCTGTGGATCTGAGCACAAGGTGGATGGGCACAGCCAGTTTGGCCCCTTTGCCTGCTCCTGAAGGCTTCCTAGCCGGCGTCTGATGCTGTCGCTGCTTCTTATTCTTCATCAGCGTTGGGGACTGTACCTAGGGCCTTCACACTGAGTATAACCCCAGCTTCTTCCTTATTTTTTATTTTGAGACAGCTTGCAGTCCTCCTGTCTCTGCCCTCTGGGGTGCTGGAATTGGAATCGCACGACCTGCAGGCTCTGTCACTGTTTTCATTCTAGCCATTTGGGTGGGAAGATTGTCACAGTCAGCCCCAGGCCCGGTTCTGGCCGGTCTGGTCTGCCTTTTCCTCTTCAACCTTCAGAATCTTCTTGAGTTTGTTTTGTACAAGCAGCCCAGAGTCTGCAGGAGGAAAGGGGAAGTGTGTCAGCTCCACAGCTGCTCGCTGCATACCACACGTGCGCACACACTGGGCCATGTGCACACAGAGGCAAGCTCACGCACACGTGAGGACTTGAAGGTCGGCTCAGAGCCTCACCCTCACTCCCCCACTCCTCCCCTTTGTGTCCTCTCTGGGCATCCTGCGCCTCCTTTTCTGGGTCCCTTTCTGTCCCTCACTCCCCACTGTTTCTCGCAGGCTGAGGAAGAGTCTGGAATTCAGCAGTTATCTGCAGCCCTTCAGCCCCAACCAGCTCCCGAGCACTCTGCTCACATGAGCTCCAGCCCCAGGGCTCCAGGCCCCGCCCAGGCCGAGAGCCACAGCCACAGCTCCAGCTGCCCTGAGGCCGCAGGCACCTGGCGCCCCCAGCAGGCACCTTGCAATGGCACCTGCTGGTGTCCTGACTGAAGAACTCACCCTCTGTCCCCTGGTGTGTGTGCTTTGTCCTCCACGCTCACACTTCCTCTTCACCTGGGTGATGTTTTTCTCGTCACTGGGATCAGGGGCAGAGGCTCAACTGTGCACATCTCCAGCGCAGCTCAGCAGCTTCCGAGCATCTGGCCACCTGCATCCTTCTCTGGACCCCTCAGTCCTGCTCGGAATGAGGCTCACAGGTTGATCGCTGCAGACCTGGTGCTTAAAGGCCAGCACCTCAGCTGCTGTCCCTGTAGTTTCCCAAAGGTGAATCCTGGGCTGACAGCCTGTTTGCTTTTGTAACTCAGCAGGAAATCCAGGAGGGGTGTCCGCCTGCGTGGAGAGGTGATGGCCGCATTGCCCTCCCCAAAGGGCAAGGCTGCATCTCCTGTACCCCACAGAAGTGCAGGCTGCCCTTGAGTCCTGGTTTGCATTTTGTCCTGTGCAGCCACTTACCTGAGGACGTTAAAGCTCTCTGAGTGTGGGGAGCTCTCCTTAGGGTTGTATAAATGGATTCTGGCTGAAAGCATGCAGCTCGGGCAGAGCTCTGAGTGGGCAGCGCCTTCTCTGCAATAGCTCTGTAGCTCTGTACCGACTGGTCCTGGCACAAAGGAGAAGCCAGGCTGACAGCTTGCTGCTCCTTGCAACAGAGCTGCGGCAGAGCAAACAGCCAGAGGGAACTCCTGTCTCAGGAGCGCACTCGCTCAGGGCTGGCCCTGAGTCGGAACAGCTCTCCCCTCAGTCAGAGCGCACCCTATGTGGGTGTGCAGCTGGCTTCCCTTTGCTAGGGCCCCACGGTGCAGAGGCGGAACGTCTCACAGCACCCACCTTTGCAGGAACGGCATGGTCAGTGGGCATGACCAAGAAAAGCTCTCCACTCCATAGCCAGGAGGCAGCGAGAAAGGGACAGAGCTGGGACAAGAATGCACCTCCAAGGTCACAGCTCAGGGGCCCACCACCAACCAGGCCCCAACTAGTACCCCCGAAGTCTAGCCACCTTCTAAACACAGAAGACATCCAGGGGACATTTCAGATCTCAACCATAACATTCTGCCCTTGGCCTCCAAAAGACTGGTATCCATGTCATTAAGCAAAATACGCTTAGTCCATCCTCAGAATTTTCAAAATCTGAACAGTTCCAGCTGCAAAGTCCGGGTCCAAAATTCACTCTTAAAGTAGCCAAGCATGGAAGCACAGGCCTGTGATCCCAGCAATTAGGAGCTCAGGCTGGAGGATCACCCCAAGTGCAAGGACAGCATGGGTCACACAGTAAGTTCAAGGTCAGCCTGAAATACAGAGTGAGACCTTGCCTCAAAAATAAAGAAGAAAGGCTGAAGTAAACTCTTAGCTGTGAGTCCTTGTAAAATAAAAAAGATATTAAACACTTACAAAACACAATGGCACATAGTAAGCACTCCCTTCCAAAAGGGAGAAACAGGAGTGGAAAGGAACGGACCAAAGAAAGACTGAATGCCAGCATGAGAAACAAAAGCCTGAAGCTCCCTGTCCAGCGCAGCGCCACTGGTTGTAGCCCTCATGGTCTCTCTCAGGCAGAATTTACCCTGCAACAATGGCTTTCTACAGCAGAATTTCTGGCTTCTCCAGCTTCCTGGGCCCCTCTGTGCTTCGGGCCTCACTCGCACAGCTCCACCTGCTGCCCTCTCAGGAGGCACTGCCTGGTTCCCAGGCCTTCTTCTCAAGTCTGGGTGGAAGCCTCCCTAAACCAACAATGCTTGCATTCTGCCTCCATGAATGACACTGCAGTCTGATAGATTTGCCAGGTAAAGCAGCAGCCAGGTCCCTTCAGTCCTGGCTGCAGAGGCCTCTGGGTGCCTGGTGGCTGAGCCCTATGAAACAAATCCCAGGAAACCAATTCCCTGTTCAGCCCTTCTCCAGCACAGGGCCCAGGGCTCTTTTCTCAAATAAAAGCTCTATAACTTTGCTCCTTGAGGCTGCAAAGTGGGGTCTTGCTGATTCCTGAGAAGCCTTCAAACCATCTTCCATATTGTTCTAATACAAATTATCTGCTAATCTTTTTAGAAACATATTCTCCATGGCTCTAATTTTGCAGGTGCTCCCCTCCTGATACAACCGCAAATTCTCATCACGTGGAGCCGTGTATTACCAAACACTGTTGGGTACATGACCAGGACACACAGGCAAGTACCACGACATTTCTCAGAGAAATAGAAGAATCATCATCTTGGACCCAGGGAGATAGCTCAGTAGAATAAGCGCTTGCCTGGCAAGCACAGGGTCCTGAGTTCAACCCCTGGTACCAGAAAAAAAAAAAAAAGAATCATGCCCTAGAAGTGAGTGTGTGATGCCCACCTCACAGCAGGGCAGGTTTTACTGCATAGTGAGTTTGTCATGAATCCCAAGCTCTTCTCTGTGTCTGGACTTCCAGGGCTCAGAACTGTGGCTGGGGACAGAGTTCCCGTGTCCAGCACCTGCCCAGCTTGGAGGGTCTTGTGTGCAGCCTCCAGCAGCCTGGAGGATGAAGGGAGATGAAATAAAGACCTGCGCAGGAAGAAAGCCTGCAGACTCAGACTATGACGGCCTCCAGAGGGACCGTGGGGGGCTCTGTTGCACTTGTGGGGCCTTTTCCTCCTCTCCTAAGGGGGCAAATGCTTTCTGTAGAGGGGCCGAGACCTGGTGGGGCCTGGTGGTGATGAGCAGCCTGCGGCCCAGCGCACGGGGGCTCTGAATGTGTCACAGCAAGGAGGGTCAGAGCCTCACACCCCCAACTGCCCAGAGAGGAAAGGAGCACCCCAGTCCCTGGCTCCTGAGAGGCAGACCTGGGGCATGAGTTCACATGCTGTCCAGTTCCTTCCACTGAGAGAGCCGCGTCTGTGACCTCCTGTGTCTGAAGGGCCCAATGGATTAAAGCCTAGTTATTAAAACCTACAGTGCAAATGACACCAGGGAAATCGGCACAAATTCAGATCACAGCCGTGTGTGTGTATAACGTATGTATGTATGTATGTATGTATGTGTGTAGGTACATACATATGATGTGACAAATATAGACTATCGAATATGTGGTGATTGTGGTATTGTTCTTCCAACATTTTTGCTTAATGCTTCACATCACAAGTGCAAAACGTCACACTGTGTCAGTGAAGGCTGTGTCCTGCTAAAGGACTAATGTAAGGAATTAACAGCAGCAAGCTGGAGACACTCCTTGGTACTGGGCAGACTCAGGAGCGCTCCGGAGAGAGCAGGGAAAGCAGAGGAAAAAGAATCTTGTTTTCCAGGCAGCACAAAAACTGTGCAGCGTTCCCTGTGCCCAGCATGAGGGGTGTGGTGTCCATAGAGAAGGCACCCCAAGAAATGGGAGGACTAGTCCCAGAGGTAATGGAAGAAGACGTTACACAACTGATAAGCCTGGACGGAAGAAGAAGAAATGCCTGGTCTGGATTTCAGGCCAAATCAGTTATTTGACTCATTTCTAAAAACCTTTGAAAAATAGTTTTTAATAATAAGAAACTGCAAGGAAGTCTCTTAAATACCTATGCAAGGGAAATTTTATGTCCAGCATAGATAAAGGAACAGATCTTATGTTGCAGACTTCTCACGAATGCTAGGCACTGGGGGAAAGGCCACCCGAGACCACTTTGAGCAAGGAAAGTACTGACTCTAATCCGATCCCCCGTCAAATTGTGAGTAGAAGCAGCAGAACCTTTCCTAAGGGCACGGGAAAGCCCTTCCACGAGGAAGCGCCATGGTGTGTGCGCCAGCAGCCGAGAGCTGCGCTGCGCGAGCGATGAAGTCACCCGAAAGGTCTCTGGGGACTTTCCGCCCGCTTGGGAGCCGGGTCTCCGCAGTCTAGCGTGCGTCACGCGCAGCGCCCCGCCCCGAGCCCTCTCTGCGCACGCATCTCTCCCGGGCGGTGCGTCGCTCAGCACAGTCGGTGGCGTTGGGTCCTGAGAGCCGCCGTGGGTAGCGAGCAGCTAGCGCCGCAGACAGGAGAGGCCGCGCCTGAAGATTGCAAAACTAACCAGACGACCGTCCTCGTGGTCTGCCTTTCATTTTTAAAAGGTGTTGAATATGGCTGCATAATGAAAATTAACTTAAAGGCGATTTTCTGCACTTTCGATGGGGTAAAATTCTTGACTGTGGTTTCCGCGTGTGGTGGGGATGGAACCCAGGCCCTGCGCGAGCTGCGCATGCGCCCACCACTGAGCACCACCCCCACCTTCATGTTTGATTTTTTAAAAAATGATAAATATCTGGAAGTAAATACGCCGTTAGCCTCTAATGACATCATTTTCCATCTAAGACATGCGGCTGTTTCATGCTAACTATTCAAGAACGGACCCTAGCAAGGCTCTTCTGGGAGCATGTGCTGAGCCCGGCCCCCCTCGCCTTGGCCTGCCTGCAGCTCAGCGCTCGGACCACGACAATGACCAAGCCCCTAACCATGGGGCTTTGGCTGGGGGCGGGGGGGAGGTGACAGAAGAATTGCTGTAGAGTGGAGAGGACAGGGTAGGGGGCCCGTGCGAGGAAGCCCACCCTCCACCCCTGTAGCAGTGCTAGCACCCCTGGGAGGCTGATGCTCTTACCCCCACCTTACAGATGAGGAAACTGAGGCAGAGAGGTGGGCAGCTAGGAAGCTAGCAGAACTGGGGGATTAGCCCGAGCCATTCTGGTCCCAGAGCTGTCCTCACCGCTGGGGCCCCTGTCTGCTCCCCACACTGCCCAGTGAGGAGCTGCGCAGCAGCAGGGCAGGGGTGTTTGTGGGGGGCAGGATGTGGCATGGATGTGCCTGCCTGACTTCCAATACCATTGCTGTAAATTCTGAGGTGTCCGCGCAGCATTGCCCAGTGGGGCTCACAGCAGCCCCAGAAGGGGTGTGCCCGTGGGTGTGCCGGCCTGTGGGTGTGCCCTCCGTGGGTGTCAGAGCAGACAGGAGAGGTCAGAGCCCTGGTACTACTTTGCCCATGACATCCTACAGCTGCGCATCCCCCTTTATTTATTTATATCTTTTATTTTTTTTTCCTTTGTGGAACCGGGGATTGAACTCAGGCCCTTGTGCTTGCCGGGAAGCGCTTATTCTACTGAGCCATCTTCCCAGCCCTATTTATTTATTTATTTTTTTCAGCCCTATTTATTTTTAATGTATTGAGTACAGGGTCTACAGGGTCTCACTACACAGATTGGACTTGTAATGATCCTTCCTGTTTTGCAGCCTCCTAAGCGCTGGGATTATAGGCCTGTGCCACCATGCCCAGTCTTAATTGCAGGGGCGGAGCTGGCATGGCAGCATCTACGTTTACAACCAGGTAAAATCACCTTGAAAACCAGGACCACAGCCTTTAATGCACCCACAGCAACCAGCCCGGGCGGAACCTCGTGGGGCTGTGAGTGGTGGACCCACTGCTAGGTGAACTCGGTGGCTTCCTCCCTCCCCTTTACAGACACAGGCAGTGGGATCTAGTCACAGGATGTGACAGGAGACAGCTGGTCCTGGGAGGCGTGGCTGTGTTGGAATGGACCAGGTGGAGGACTGAGACAACGGTGGCCCCCAGTCGGCCTCGAAGCCACAGGACTCTTCATGGCTTAAGAATGTGTACAAAAAGCCAGGTGTGGAGATGCACACCTGTAAGCCAGCAGTCTGGGAGGCTGAGGCAGGAAGCTGTGAGCTCAAGGCCAGACTGGGCCACCTGGAGACAGTGTGAGCCTGTCTTATGATAAAAGATGATAACAGCGCTGTAGCTCAGTGCAAAGGCCCTGGGTTCCAGGCGGCAGCCCCACACAAAAATAGATGCAGAGATAATTATTATTAAACACGAATCATGGGTCAGCAGTGCGCAAGACCCAATAGACGAGCAGAAGGTACAGGAGATGTGGTCCGGCAGGGTGGACAGGCCAGAAAACCAGGATCACAGCTGTGTCCCAGTAGTGACAGGAAGTCTGGCAGCAAGACAAGGAGAGGCCTGGCAGGGGCAGGAGCTGGGCTGGGGAGGCCTCACAGTGTGGACACAGTGAAGAAATGAGAGCAGGGGCTCTGAACACAGCTGCGGCTGGCTCTCATCAAGTAGAGTCACCAGTAAGCACTGTGCAGGTGGATGGGGACCTGAGGGCTTGCACGAGAGCAGCCCCAGGGGGAAACAGAGGTGGCCAAGAGGAGTGTGGGCGGGTCTGACACGCACGTGTTCTGTTAGTTATCAAGTGGTTTCAGCTTGGCCCACAATAAGGCTGGGTGCACACATAGCGCCCTCTGTGGAGGTGAGGATGGAGCTAACCAGAGAGATGAAGCTTCCTGGACGCTGAAGAGCTGTGACGGAAAGGTTAGGCAGGGGACAACCTGGAGGAGGAGCCAGGAATGAGGCCAGGTGGTTTCTAGGTCAGGAGGGTGAAAGTGAAACCATCCCCAACCCCGCCTTGAGAAGTAGATGGGAGCCCAGGGTCAGCGTGCTTTTAGGTCTCAGGGAGTGGACCTGAAATCAGGTCCAAAGCAGCAGAGGGAAGGCTTGTGGCTGGGGGCTGTCAGGGGTAGGTGTGGTGGGCGGAAGTCTCCGAGCCCATCCTACAGCCCACACAGTGGGAACACGGTGCACCCTAGCCTCCAGCCCCAAAGCAAGGGAGCCCCAGGGCTAGGAGAGTGCGGCCACTGCTCTTAGGGACACGGGCGGGCTGCAGACCAAGCGGGGAGGAGGCAATCCTCTCGCTGGGGGCAGGCAGCAAGGAAGCCCAGCTGGAGGCCCGCACACAGCCCCAGGGTAACTCTGGAAGAGTGTGAGGCAGGTCAGGCAGGCCTCAGCACACCCCAGGGTCCTTCTGACCTTCGGGTCCTCACACAGCGCTCAGCACCTGCGCCGGAGCCCACCAGAGCTGACGCACTCCTCAAGGTGCCAGGGCCGACCCTCGCGCCAACCGGCCACCTGCAGCCCACTCACCCGCCCTGCCAGGCTGCCTGCTCCCCGACAGAGCTCCCGCCTCCTCCCCACCGCCCCAGCATGGCTGCTGAGCTGGGTGCAGAGTCGCCGTGTGTGATCCCTGACGGTCATCCCCAGAGCCAAGCACGGGGACACAGAAAACAGGGAACTCCGAAGAGAGGAAGAGAGCCCTTTGGCGTGCCGTGACCGTGAGGCCCAGAGGAAGTGAAAGCGGATGGCGTGCGGCGGCGGCGAAGGCTGCCCGAGGGCACCGGGATCCGCCGGCCGGCCGGGTGTGCGAGCGGCGCCAGAACCAGGACCAGAGACCGGGCCTGTCCCGCCGGGCCACACCTGTTCCTCCGGTGACCAAGCGTCCACCCTCGGGTCACTGGCTGCCTGCTGTGCTTGCGCTCGGCTCTTGCCAACAAAATCCCAGCGAATCAGTAACTTGAAACAGCGGCCGCTTAAGGTCTCCCTCGGGTCCGGAGTCCAGGCCGCGGAAGAGGCGGGGCTGGGGCGCGGGAGGGCGGCGAGAGCGAGGGGCGGGCTGGACCCGGTCCCCGGAGCAGGCGCGGCCGCGCGGTCGGTCGGTCGGTCGGTCGGCGCGGCGGCAGGTGAGCGCTCTGGGCCGCTGGTGTGGGCGGGAGACGGCGGGCTCTGCCCCGCGCTTCCCCCGCGTCCGGGTGGCCTCTTCCCTCGGTGGTCGGGGCCGGCGGTGACACGGGGCCGGAGGGGGCGCAGGGCTGACCTGCGGGCCCGTGGTGGGTCCAGGCCGCGCAGTCCTGTCCCCAGGCGGGACCTGGCCATCCGCGAGTGCCCCCCAGCGCCGTCTGCAGCACCAGCGGGAGAACCTGCTCGGAGCCAGAGCCCCTCCCGGGGCCGCAGCACCCACCCAAACACCGGCGCCCCGTCCCACTTACCTGGAGCGCGGGGCCGCAGCTTCCGGACTCCGAGAGGAGGGAGAGCTGCTGAAAGAGAAGAGATGTGGCCCTGTGGAGAAACCGCCTGCGCTGGGCCCTAGAAACCATGTGGAAAGATGTTTCCCGGGCCAGACCGGCTTGGGACCACCCGGAGGTCTGGGATGGACGGCGGGCGAGGGTGGCCCAGCGCTCCACCTCCCCCAGCTTCAGGGCAGCTGGGTCTGCAGCGCGGGAGCACATCATCTGGCCTGTGCACGGCCAACAGGCAGCAGGAGCTGTGGCCCGCAGACACCCTTGCTGAGCAGTGGCCTGGTCAGCACCGCGCCATGTGGACATCGTGTCGCTGGTCTGCTGCTGTGGAGCATGCGTGTGACGTGTGATCGGCCGCTCTTCTCAGGTTCACGGAGGATCTGAGCTGTGTGTCCTGGACCTCTGTCTCACTTCACCTCACTGTGGGAGTCAGAAAACGGTGGCCAGCATGCTGGGCTCAGCCAATCAGAAAGGGAGCCGAAGCCAGCTGTGAGGTTGGGCTGCAGTCTGGTCAAGGGGTGCAGAGGGCCTAGGCCTGCATATCAGGCCATATTGTTATCACCAGGAGGATGGTGCCCAGGCATATGGGCTTAGTTATCCAACTGGACGACCAGGAGATGGTGGCCCAAAGTGCTCTCCAGCTCCACTGGGAGGCAGATGTGGAGGAAGAGACCTTACCTGTCCTGGGCTGAGCTGCCCGCTGAGCTGCCCTCTCCATTTCCATGCATCTGCAAGTCTGTGTTAGTCCATGCTTGCCTTTACCCAGGCTGCCTCAGCACTACAGGGCTCTGGCAGGGACCCGAGGGCTGTGTTCCCCAGACCGCGAGAACCCTGAGCCTGCGAGCTCTCTGCTCACTGGAGCTGGAGCTGTGGGATGGCCTTGCTCTTGTTCTGAGTCCATGGAAGCCAAATGGCCACAGAGATGTTGTGACACACATCTGCAGCCACGAGGAAGAGATATGTCCATCTCCTGGGAGGGCTTGTATGTCACCTTGACTCAATTTACAAAATGGTCTTAACCTTTTCCGATTCCATGTAATAGGGACTGGCCTGAACGAAAGCTGTGTGGCACGCACAGGTGCCATGTGATGTTTTCCATTTCTTTTGCTCAGTTCTTTCTTCTTCCTCAGGAAAACGGTGCTTCTCCTGATTCACACACAGAAGAAGTGTGTCGGCTCCTAGCTCTGCGGAGGCTCCTCGGAGTTGAATCTGGACTGCTGGGGCCTCTGCCCCAAATGAGGAGGACTCAACGCCCGTCTTGTGTCAGGATGGTGAGGTGAGTGCTGCTGAGAAAACTCATCTTCCACAAAGTACAACAGGAGTGTTGTGAGGTGCGTAAGTATCGTGACGGATTCCCATGAATAAAATGGGGTCCCTGCCCTCTGGATTTACAGTCTCAGGGGGAAGGCAGTGTAAGAAACATCAGTCACGCAGATGGATTAAAGGGCCTGCAGAGACCTGAGGGGCTGCAGGTAGGAGGGCCGGCCTTAGAGACAGCTGTGGGGAAACTGGGACAGGTAAGCCAGTGACACAGGTGTGTGCATTCCAGGCCCAGGGCCAGCTCAGCAGAGGAATCAGTGGAGGCTGAGTCCTGAGCCTGCCATGTTAGTCACAGGAGGCAGTGTGGATGTGGCCGGGAAGGTGGGCTGGGCTGTTTCCCGTCTATGGAGTGCTTACCCCTAAGGGATCCTGGGTGACCATTTAAAGTAGGGAGGGCCCTGACCTTTCCTGAGTTCTCCAACTCTGTGGGCCACAGGCACTAGTGAAGATTTTTGTGGTCTAAGCTGTGCTCTGAGAAAGTCCCTGGAGTGGCAGTGAAGGCTGTGTGTCAGGATGACATATACTGTGCTGGTCACCGTGACAAAATACCCACAATCATTAACTAAGGTTGCAGCTCGTGGTTCCAGAGGTTTCAGTCCTTGGTCCTTGGGCCAGTTGCTGAGAGCAAGTGGCAGGCTCAGAGGAGCCAGGAAGCAGAGAAAGAGTGTGTGAGGAGGGACTGGCGTCCCAGGGTCCATCAAGGCCACCTCCCCAAAGGCCTCACTTTCTCCCACCAGCCCACTTCCTCAAGTTCCCCCTGCCTCCCAGCAGTGGCACAGGCTGGGGACTGTGCTTTGGGGGTACGTGAGATCCAGACCCTGACAATCCAGGAGACCTAGGAGGGGGCACCTCAGAGGTGCATGCAAGAGAGGGGAGTGGGGAGGATGCGATCAGCCCACACAGGACACCTGCCAACAGGGTGCACCTGGGTGCTGCTGAGACGTGGCACATGGCGGGAGGGGACTGAGCAGGAAGCCCTGGCCCCAGGCACAGGAGCACACATCCCTCCGCAGAGGTTTCGGTCTGGGCCCCCTCCGGAGCCAGCAAGGCTTTGGCGGTCCCTCTTGCTGTCCACCAGGGCTCCTGGAGGAAGGGCTACATTGCCTGCCACGGCACCTGACGGGCGTGCCCAGCACTGTGGAGTGTGCGAGGCGGAGGCATGTGCAGACGCACAGGCAGAGAGCGTGGAGTCCGCCACTGCTCTGAGCGCCACACACAGAGCGATAGTTGGTTGTCCTCCTACTGAAGCGCCCATGCAGGGTGCTCCTTACTGCGCTGGCCGCGACCCTCAGCCCTCTGGGAACCACTGTTGACATTGGCAGCCCAGCCCTGGCCCAGCCAGTCTTCCTGCTCTCACAGAAGCAGGACCAGGGGTAGTTGCCAAGGGCCCAAGGGACCTGTGCCTGTGTGCAGTGGCCCAAGGCCAGGAGAAGAGGGAGACGCTGTGCAGACAGAGGCCAGCTGCAGGGTGGGACAAACCCAAGTCTGAGGGCACAGGGAGCAGGCTGGAGAGAGGTGCCCAGGTGGGGACAGGTGCGAGGGACGATGAGGGGAGACGGGGAGAGGAGCTCGGCTCTCAGGGACGGAGGCGTCCTGGTGCCCTCAGCTGTCATGGGGGCGGGGACAATGTGAATGCTGGATGGTGACCCTGGGTCAGCACAGGAGGATGGTCTGTGCCATTTCTGGTTGCTGTGGACTGAGGGGTGTGGGGCAGTGACAGGAGGAGGCTGCGTGCGCACACAGGAAGCCCCATATGCCCAGGACCTACACGGGGTGAACCTGAGGGTGCAGAGCGCAGCACTCCGCCCCTTGGCTCTCGGGAGGGGAATGCTGCCAGCCCCACCTCCGCGGCTGACGGGGCCGGGGGACCCAGGAGGGCCGCTGCCGGGCCGCTGGGCAACGCTCCTGCGGAGTCCACAGTGTAGTCCCACAGCCGCTCTGGAGCCTGGGATGGGGCATCCATGAGTACAGGGCGCCTGGCCTGGCCGCGGAGGCCCAGGAGGTCGGCTGCCTCCTGCAGCTGTGCTGCCCCCCGTCAGGTCAGGAAACCGCTCCCGGGCCGGAGGTAGCAAAGCGGACCCCACCCGGTGGAAGGCGGAAGGGGCCGGTCGTGCTCCCATCTTACTTAGTAACAGGCTCAGCCAGACTCTGCGGCCATGGCCACCGCGCTTTATGCTTCCCAGATACGCATCAACCTGGTCTTCATAACCAAGGCCAGGCCAGAGGCAGCGGCCTCAGGCCCTCCCTCCACTCCCCCAGCCCACCCCGTTTCCTTCCTCCTTCTGGCCCCTGGAGAGTTCTCCTTCTTGTATAAGTTTTTCTAGTCTAGAACCCTCCTATAGGGGTGTGAAGCTCAGTGGTGTAGTGTGTGCTTAAGCATGCGCGAGGCCCCAGTTCAATCTCCAGCTCTAAAAAGGAGAAAAAGCAAAAGAAATAGCCACTTTCTTATAAGTGGATGCCTGTGCTATTTGTTCTGGATTTCTGGTCGACGAGAGTGTCTTCAGTGTTTATCCTTATGGTAATGTGTCAGAATTTTAGCTGAGGGCTGGCCAAATAGCTCAGCAGATTAAAATGTCTGCAAGCAGGTGTAGGGGCTGGGGGTTCGATCCCCAGGCCTGCGATGGCACTTGAGACCGGATGTGGTGGCACACACTTGTACTCCCAGCTCTTGGGAGGCTGTAAACAGGCACATCACTACAAAGTCTGAGTAGTGAGCCTCTGAACACCCTGTAGACCCTTCCCTAAAATACAATAAATAAATAAATAAATAAAAATGTTTAAAACAGAATTTTAGCTGAGTCATAATCCCTTTTTTTTCTCATTTACATATTTTATTTGGAAGTGTTTACACCAGTACAGTGAAACTAAAGTTTAGAGAATATTTGTGATTAGGTGTCATCAGTTTATTATAAAAGAGACATGGAAATTATGTACCTGATGAAAGACGCAGAACCTCAGTGGAACGGGCAGCGTTGGGGACGCCACGTCAACAGTGATTTACTTCACTCTACATATTTTCCAAGAATGTCGCCATCTCTAAACAAGAAATAATCCTTGTCGTCTAGAACTACTTTGGTGCCTCCATATTCTGGAAGAAGAACTTCATCTCCAGCTTTCACACGAACTGGTTGGATCTCTCCACCCTTCCCCTTGGAGCCGGACCCCACAGCGACCACAGTTGCCTACAGCACTTTGCCTTGAGATTTTTCTGGAAGCATAATGCCTCCTTTGGTGACAATTTCAGCTGCGCTCCTTTCAACCAACACGCGGTCAAACAGCGGGTGAAACTTCCGAAGTGCCTGTCCTGCCATGGCTTGGGCCCCGCAGCTCGCTCCGTCACCACGCCGCCTCCGCAGAGAGCCATAATCCCTTTTATGTTCACCAGATTTTCTTGTTTATTCTCCCTTGGTGACCTCTAGATTGACCCCACCTTTACTGTTGCAAACAGGGCAAGCTGTATTTGTTTCTGCTTTCAGATTCTTGGGGTGTGTGAGAAATGACATTGGTGGGATTCCACGCTTCCCTGAGCTGGAGGGCTGTGAGCACTGCATGTCTGAGGCTCTGCCAGGGCTGCAGCCCAGCAAGGAGATCAGATTGTGGCTGGAACTTCTGCAGTGATTCCATGACTCGGGAACAAAGCCACAGCCTCAGCCAGAGCGGCCTTCCTGGAGGGGCCCCCTTGCCTGCATCCCCACTGCACCCTGAGAGTCCCAGCTGCAGTGGCTCAGGAAGCATGGGTTTGCACCCTGGGATTCTCAGGTCCAGCCTGTGTGGAATTAACACCCTGTCCCAGAATGTGGGTGCTGAGGGCACCTGAGCCCAGCCTCCTCTGCCCAGCCTGAGGCGTAGCTCCTTGCTCTGTGCGCCCCACTCAGGCCTGCTGATCCTGTTCATCCCTGGCAGAAGGAAATCCAGGCCAGGGACCATTCAGCGCTTGGGTTGGGCTCCCTTGGGCATGGGGGCGTGCGGTATGAAGCACAGGGAGGCTG
Organism: Octodon degus; assembly: GCF_000260255.1. NCBI lineage: Eukaryota > Metazoa > Chordata > Mammalia > Rodentia > Octodontidae > Octodon > Octodon degus. The sequence goes on along the minus strand of NW_004524593.1, from coordinate 23,245,465 downwards.
CATGGGTCTCCACATGGGAAAAAAATGACAGGAGAGGAGGGAGCCACCATCCAGAAGTTATAATGCTTGGGAAAGCCGAAGCTCAGAGACAGGTCTGAGCTCCCAAGCCCTGGCCCTGTTTCTTACTTCCAGGTTCCTCGCTCCTAAGGGCCCAAGAGCCTTAGAGGTACCGTGTAATCCATAAGTTGGACCTGTGCTTTTCTCCTGATCCTGCAAATTCCAACTCTTTCGCGGGCACCCCAGGACTGCGTCTAGACTCCTCCTGCAATGTCTCTGGAACTGGAGCTATGGGTGTGGCCCTGCCCCTTCCTAGATGCCCTCGGTTCCGGCATTTCATTTCCAACCACACCCTCCTAGGGCTAGCCCTGCCCTCTTCTCCACGCACACAGCATGGGGCCACACTGCCTGGTTCTGTGTGTGTGCGTTAGAGACCACGCTGACTCACGCAGACACAACTGAGAATGCAGAGCGCAGCTCTGGCCCGAGCTAGGGTTTTCCCTCCTGGGCCCCCTTGGGGCTTTCTCTGTGTGGTTACCGAGGGTGAGAGTTCTGATGTTTGCAGAGATCAGAGGCTGCAGGCTGTCCATGGCCTGAGGATGAAGCCAGCTCTTTCCAGTCACCCTTGTGATGGTTCAGCTTCAGGACGTGTTCACCTTCTAGCCACTCAAGCCCTCAATGCGAAGTCAAAGTTTCTGTTCTCTTTTCTTCTAGAAAAGAGGTCAGCAAACTGCAGTCCATGTTCAGATTGCAGTGCTGAAAATATTCACCATCTGGCCTTGCTAGTAGACAGTTCCAACCCCCGCTAGAGGACAGGAAGTGTAGGAATTAAAGGTTCTCACTGAAATGGAGGAGGGTCAGGTGGGGGACACTGAGCCTGGGGGCAGAACTTGGCTTGTGATGCAGATGTGCAGCTTTGGAGATGAGGGCTCCAAGCCCTCCGCAGAGCCTCAGAGGGGTCCGCGGCTCCCAAATGGGGAAGTCAGGAGCCTTGTGTGTCGCGTCAGCAGCATGTTCACGCTGCAGAGGGGGCGATGTGCTCCCCCAGCCCAGGGCTGCACCTCAGATGCCCGAGGGCCCGAGGACCCTGGCAGGCCCGCCCACGTCTGTCCCAAAGCCTCCGTCTGCCCACCCATGTGAGCTGGCCCCTTTTAGGCCTGCGTTGTCATGATTCACATCCGGTCACCGATGCAGTGTGGTGACCGACAAATGAGGCAGCCACAGGCTGCATAGGGAGGCAGTAACAGCACCCGGACGAGTCCTGGCTTCGCCTCGGGGGCTGGGCTGCAGGGGGCTGGCGCTGGCCCCGCTGGGCACTGCTAGGCCGTGCACACGCACAGCATGGCCCTCTTGAAGAAGGCCCCACCCAGGATGTAAAAAGGAAAGCATCTGAGATTGATGTCTGTTTCCCTGAGGACGCTTGGTACTGCTCCACCAGAAAGCAAAATGTGGTCAGTGGGCATGTAGGCCAATTTGACAGGAAGGATAAGCTTGGATTTAAGTGAATAAGTAATATTCAACCAACTTGTAAAAATTACACTTGACATTCTGAAAGGCAGACCCATGCATTTGCTCACACATAAGAGGTCCCCGCTGAGGTGACACAGAACTCTGCTCCTGATTCCCACGGAGGCCTGGCCATGGAGATAAAAGCTGGAGTGCAGACCCGCTGCCTAGAGTCCAGGGAACAGGGCTCTGTCTCCTGGGCCAGCGGTCCACAGGCAGCAGCACTCCTGAAAGATCCAGTCCGCATCCAGGCTTGTGGAGCAAAGTCTGGTCCTGAGGGGCTTTGGTCAGGTGTTCAGCCCCTGGGGACACGAGGTGGGGACAGGGCATCCCAGAGCCATGGTGCTGGCTGGCCCTGCGAGGCACAGGACTGCTGTCGGGGTCCCTGCGTCCTGCGGATGCGCCACCCCCTCCCTGTGAGGACCCGAACGGCCTGGGCCTGGATGGCTGCAGAAGGAGAGTGCCCCCGGCTGCTGTCCCCGTAATCACCATGCTTTGCCGGCAGGCTCCCCCATGCTAGTGATGTGGGGAAGGAACCCCCAACCTGCTGGGTGTCCAGGATGAGCTCCTGGTCTCTACAATTGAAGGATGAATGTTAAGAACCATGGAGGTTAAGAGCAAAATGTATTTATTGGGGGAGAGAAAGCTTCTGTCTGAGAGGGACAGAAGGGGTCCCAGCGG
>NW_004524593.1:23230642-23242981 GCF_000260255.1 Octodon degus | reverse complement strand
ACCTACTTAGAGTATCAGCCCCTGACTTCTATCCTTAGGAAGTTTGTGAGTTCTTTTGTTTTGTCTGCTGTCCTGAGGTCTGGCCCACAGGAGGTGCCCGCCTCCCCGGTTGTAAGATAGCTCGGCTCCCGCTCTGGCTCCTGTAGGGCCCAGCCCCATCTGATGCCTGTAGTACTTTATCTAGCTCAGCTGCCTGTAACACCAGCATCATTTCAAATGCTGGTATACTGTCTAACTGGGAGACAGACAACAAATACTAGGTGAGTGGAAAAGAATGTCAAGGTGGGTTTGAAAGAACAGTGGGCAAACGGAATGGGATCCGGGCCCCAGGCCTGGAGGAGCTGTGTGGGCCACAGATCCGAGCACAGGGTCCCTGCAGCTTCCCTCTGCTCTCCTCCCAGGACCCCGCACAGTCGTGGGGCGCACGTACAGAGCACCCTTCTCTGCTGCTGCTCACACTAGGCTAACACCCCAGGCAGAGGCAACACCCTCCTCGCCTCCGTGGGCTTCAGTGGTCACAGATATCACACAGATGTCAGCACGAGTGTGGGCTGGCACGTTTCGTGACACTGACCCAGTTGGATGCTGTGGAGACGACAGAGAACCCGAGGTCCATGCAAGGAGAGGTGTGGTGTGCTGGCCAGCTCAGGGTCCTGCAGACGGGCCTCAGGCAGGGGCCAGGGCAGTGGGGTGCTTTTAGCCCTCAGGTGACCTTTTGGGCCTGAAGAGACACTGGCTGGAGGAAGCTTCCTGTACCTTCCTGCAGATTTCTCTAGTTTTCCTCAGCAAATCTTGAAGGAATGAGCAAACACAGTTAATGTAAACAATAGGTAAGTTGTTGTTGGTTTGGTTTTGTTTTGTGGTGCTGGCAGCTACACACAGGATGCACACACGCCAGGCAAGCGCTCGCTCCCGACTGCAGCCCCAGCCTGGGCCTGGTGTCCTTGAGGTCCCTGGCATAAAAGACCAGTATGTAGAAAATGCAGGGGTGTCATAGGACGATGACCAGGACAGCCTCGTCTACACCAGCAGCACCAGCCAGCAGCCTGTTCCCAGGGGCAGAGGTGCAGAGGGTTCCGAGGGCACCGCACACGGCGAGGGTGTCCAAGGGCAGGGCCCAGGGCAGGGCCTCGGGCTCAGCGTTGTCGTCTCTTCTCCTCCCTAGGGCCCTGGCGAGCCTCCTTGGCCTTCTCCTGGGTGTGCTGCTCCTGGCCAGCCCTGCACCCGGCATCCAGCCCTGCTCCTCCAACGGCCAGATAGCCTTGTTTCGTCTCTGCAACCTCACCCAGGCCCCTCAAGTCCCTGCCACCACCAAGAACCTCCTGCTGAGCTTTAACTACATCGGGACAGTCACCCGCACATCGTTCCCCTTCTTGGAGCAGCTCCGGCTGCTGGAGCTCGGGGCCCAGTGGACACCCATGACCATTGGCCCAGAGGCCTTCCAGAACCTGCCCAACCTCAGGATCTTGGATCTGGGCAACAGCAAGATCCATGTGCTACATCCGGACGCTTTCCAAGGCCTGCCCCAGCTGTTCGAACTTAGACTGTTTTCCTGTGGCCTCTCGGAGACTGTGCTGAGGGACGGTTACTTCAGAAATTTAAGTTCCTTGACCCACCTGGACCTGTCCATGAATCAGATCAGCAGCCTTTCCCTTCACCCTTCCTTCCAGGAACTGAGTTCCTTAAAGTCCATGGACTTCTCTCTCAACCGGATCCTCACCGTGTGTGAGGGCGAGCTCAGCGCGCTCCAAGGGAAGACGCTGTCTTTCCTCAGTCTCAAGCTGACCTATGTGTTCAGCAGGGGGGTGGACTGGGAGCGGTGTGGGAACCCCTTCCGGAGCCTACGGCTGGAGACGCTCGATGTCTCGCAGAACGGCTGGACAGTGGCTATCACCGGAAACTTCAGCCACGCCATCTCGGGGAGCGAGGTTTCCTCCCTGGTCCTTCAGTACCACATCATGGGCTCTGGCTTTGGCTTCCAGAACATTGCAGACCCCGATACCAGCACATTCGCAGGCCTGGCCAGAAGCTTGGTGAGGAGCCTGGACCTCTCTGAAGGGTTCATCTTCTCCCTGAAGCCCCGGGTCTTCGAGACACTCGAGGTCCTGAAGGCGCTGAACCTGGCCTGCAACAAGATAAACAAGATCTCAGAAGGAGCGTTTCTCGGGCTGCACAGCCTGCAGGTCCTCAACATGTCTTTCAATCTCCTGGGGGAGCTGTACAGCTTCACCTTCCGCGGGCTGCCTCGCGTAGCATACATTGATCTGCAGAAGAACCACCTGGGGATCATCGCGGCCCAAACCTTCCAGCTCCTGGGAAAGCTGGAGACCTTGGATCTCCGGGACAATGCTCTCAAGACCATTCCTCCCATCCCAAGCATTCCTACTGTCCTCCTAAGTGGCAATAAGCTGGTGAGCTTGCCAGATGTCAGACTTAGTGTCCACTTCCTGCAGTTATCAGAAAACAGGCTAGAAAATCTGGCTGATCTCTACCGCCTCCTCCAGGTGCCTCATATCCAGACCCTCATCTTAAACCAAAACCGCCTTTCCTCTTGTCAGCCAGGCCTTCGCCCTTCAGCAAACCCCAGCTTAAAAAACCTTTTCCTTGGAGAAAATATGCTGCAACTCGCCTGGGAAGCCGGGCTCTGCTGGGATGTGTTCAGGGGGCTCTTCCATCTCCAGGTTCTGTTTCTGAACAATAACTACCTTAGTTTCCTGCCCCCTGGGGTGTTCAGTGACCTGACTTCACTGAGAGGACTCAGCCTCACCGCCAACAGGCTGACCACGATTTCTCCTGGCAGCTTGCCAGCCAGCCTGGAGGTCCTGGACATTTCCTGGAATCAGCTCCTGTCTCCCGACCCCAGCTCATTTGCCACGCTTCGTTCCTTGGACATAACGCACAACAAGTTCATCTGTGAGTGTGAGCTTACCGTGTTCCTCCGATGGCTCAACCACACCAACGTCACTTTGGAAGGAGCTCCAGAGGACATGGTCTGCGCCTACCCTGCCTGGCTCTCCGACCTGTCCCTCTTCTCACTTTCCACGGAGGGCTGTGATGAGGAGGAGACCTTAAAGTCCCTGCGCTTTTCGCTTTTTGTCGTGTCTGCAGTCAGTGTGACCGTGTTCCTCATGACCATCCTCGTAGTCACAAAGCTCCGGGGGCTTTGTTTCCTGTGCTACAAGACAGCACAGAGCTTGGTGTTGGGTGAGCGCCCCCCAAGAAGAGACCCTGACACCTACAAGTATGATGCCTACTTCTGCTTCAGCAGCAAAGACTTTAGGTGGGTGCAGAATGCTTTGCTTAAACACCTGGATGCCCAGTACAGTGACCGAAACAGGCTCTCCCTGTGCTTCCAGGAGAGAGACTTCGTCCCAGGGGAGGACCATGTTGCCAACCTCCAGGCCGCCATCTGGAGCAGCAGGAAGGTGGTCTGCCTCCTGAGCAGGCACTTCCTCAGCGATGGGTGGTGCCTGGAGGCCTTCAGCTACGCCCAAGAGCGGTGTGTGTCTGACCTGCAGAGTGTTCTCATTGTGGTGGTGCTGGGGTCACTGTCCCCGTACGAGCTCATGAGACATCCAGCCATTCGGGGGTTTGTGCAGAAGCGGCAGTACTTGCGGTGGCCCGAGGAGCACCAGGACGTGGGCTGGTTTCGCAGTAAACTCTCTCAGCACATACTAAAGAAGGTGAAGGGAAAGAGGGAAGACCGCAACATTCAGCTGCAGACCGTAGCCTCTGTCTCCTAGCGAAGGGCAGCTTGCAGCGCGTCCTGAGCCACAGAGGTGCTGCTGCACTTGGCCAGGTTGACACTTGGGGGTCTTTTTGGGGTCTCCTTCCTGCTGTTAAGAGAATGTCCACCTCTCACTGTCCCTATTCACTCAAGGTTCTGTCTTGCTGCCTCCCAAATGGAACAGAACAGATCTGGAAAACTGCAGCTGCACGCAGCAGCAGCAGCCAGTCACCTTGATTTCCTCTCAGACCCAGTGTTGCCATTCTGCCGTGCTGTGTGGACTGCACACAGCACCGCCGGCGTGGCAGGACACTTGGGGAAGGTGACAGCCCCACGCTTTCCCTGGGGCTCTGCTCCAGGATGGGCTGGGCAGTGATGCCGAGGCAGGCATGAGCCTGCAAGCTAGCACTAAATAGGGAACAATCAGGAGAGCTGTGCGTCCGCCTCCATCTGTAGGGACAACGCCCATGTGGCACCGCTTGCTTGCACTCCGTCCTAGGGATACAAGGTGGCCCTGGACACCTTGGGGGAGAATTACTGCACCCCATGGCCACAGCGCATTCCCACTTTTCAGGCATCTGTCAGCTCAGCACCAGGCCTTCCAGAAACAGCACCAAGCGACCTCCTCTCTCCTGCCCATGTCACCTTGCTCAACTGTGGTATGGAAAGGAGTGGGCTCCGTGGCTGTGAGCTGTGTGGCCTGGAGTGCTAGGTCCCCTTGTCACCTGGGACATCACTGCGCCACCTCCTGGAGCTGCTGCAGGAATCATGGGGCCCGGGGTGTCAGAGCTGCTGGCTGCGCTCCCTGCACCGCCCGTAAGGCTGTAAGAGACCACACTCACCCGAGGCTCTGCACCCTGTCGCCATGGCTTTGGGTCTCTATATTTTAATCCTAGAAGGAACCTATGTATATTTTGCCTTCTAATCCTTTCTTATGTTTATTAATACAGATTTTTTTTCAAATACATTAGGAAAATTAAACCAAAGGTGTGTCGTGGTGACCCCTCACTCATCTGCTCTGTGGGCCTGCCATCCACTCCCGGGATGCCTCTGCTGTTCCCCACTGTGACACACATGTGCGTGCACACACGCGCCTACGCAGGCCAGCCTGGCTCTATCGAACCACCTCTCGTTCAAGAGCCAGCTTGCCCTGTACTAGTGACAGACAGAATTGTGCCTGGCACGCCTTCTGGAGTGTTCTCCCCCATCTGCCCACACGTTCATTCCTGACAGCTTCTGCTTGCTACAGTTTACCCTTCGGTGGCAGAACAGGTGGTGTTTCCAGTGCTGGCCAGACCGAATAACGCTGCCGGAAACCTGCTGTGCGCTTGGGGCACACTCTTGGGCTTCACACACTGTGTGCACACCCAGGCGTCACGCACCCTGCCACGATGCGCGGGGCTGCACTCCAGGAGGTGCAGCGCTCACATCGGCATCGCTAGCCCGGGAGCTGCGCTCCACGTGGGCCTTTCTAGCACAGGCACTTTTTGTTGGCATTGTCCTGATGACCAACAGGCCAGAGACTCTTTTGTTCACTTGTTGGGCACGATGTCCTTCTGCAAAGTTCTTGTCCTCGCATCCATGTTTCTTTTCCATGTCTTTCTTGGTCCGTCCACATGCGTCCACATTCTCGTCACAAGTCCTTTTCAGGCGTGGTGCGGACGTCCTCTGGGTGAGGCCCTGTGCCCTCCATGAGTTTCCTGATGAGCTTCAGCAAAGCTGCCAGTTGTAGCTACATATGTGCCGCACAGAGTGATGTCACAAAAACGTTAGGTCAAAGAGATCAGATGTTAATGATTATATACTGAGCAATTCTGTTTCAGAAGTTTCAGAAAGACAAAGCTCACCAGTGGTGACGATGGCAGTGACAGTGGCCTCGGGGAGCGGGCAGGAGGACTTCCAAGGTGCTGTCCTGTTCTTGACTAGACAGTAGGGGACAGCTGTGCTCACTGGATAATGATACAAGGTCATCAAAATATGCACTGAGCATTCTGCTTAGAAACTGTCACAGCAGAAGCACATCAGCTTGGCTCCCTGAGGTGTGCCCCCAGCTGGGGACACAGTCCTGTCACTCGTGCTGCCCTGGGAGGACACCCATGCACAAACCACGACGTCTCCTCCAGGTAATGGAACACCCTCATTTCCTCAGTTCCTGCTTTGACTTCTCATTTTACTAACAAATTTTTTTAATGTATTTAGTGCAGGGTCTACAGGGGCTCACTACACAGATCAGACTCCTAGTGATCCTGCTGTTTTTCAGCCTCCCAAGTGCTGGGATTATAGGCGCGTGCCACCATGCCCAGTCTCAGTTGCTGTCTCAGGGTAACCCAGGGGAGAGGGCGGCACAGCAGGCTGGGACCGAGCCCCTGCCCCTGGATCTGCCTAAGCAGAAGCTTTAATCGGCTGAGCTATCAGGCCAGCCCTAACAATGTTTTTAATGACGAACTTCTTTAGTTCTGTGAAAGCCCAGGTTAGCAGGTTATCCTGTGGTGGGTGACCCGTGTCCCATATGGTAGTGTTCATGTTCCCAAGACCCTGAGGGCAGACCTCCATCTTCTAATGGCCCACGGTCAGGTCAGCTCCACATATTACCTCCTGGTCCCTGACAGGTCTGGGAAGCTGGCCGTGGCTGTTAGGAGCTGTCACCATGCAGTGCTACACCCAGGAGGGGACCCTGGACTGGGGTGCTGTTCTGTGTCTCACCAGCGGCCTTCCTTCTGAGCAGGCCAGGAGACGCTGCTCCTAGGTGGAAGGCACGGGGAGTCCCTGTGTCCCTGTGGGCTGCCAGTAGCACCCCGGTAAGTTCATGGACAGCTCCACCGGGGCGTACAAGGAGCTGGAGGAGACTGCAAAATTAGGGCAGTAAGTGGGGGCCACACTGCCCAGCAGGCCAGCCATTCCTGTAGGCGCAAGAGGGCGACAGCAGTGGGGAAGGGGCCCAGCTCCAACATAGAAGAGGCACAAGGACGTGGTGCTCATGGTGCCCAGGGGGAGTCCTTGAAGAGGACGCTGCTGCAGGGTGAGCAGGGCCGCCTGTGGGTGAGGGCGCCCCAGAAACCTGCTGGGACAGGAGGGGCAGGCGCAGACCTCGGACCTCAGAGGCCATGGCTGTGTTCACTGCGGAGGGGTAAGGGTGCGCTCGGACTTGGGAGACACGAGGCCAGGCCTGCCGGGATAACGTCTGCACCACCGCGGCGCTGCTGGGCCCTGGCTGTGGCCCGGGCTGCTCCGGCGCTCTTATCCAGCATGTGGCGCCCTCTCCTGGCTGTGCCCAGCCTGCTCTCTGTTTTGGGGAAACGTTCTCTCCCCATCTCTTGAGAGCCAGGAGGTGTGCAGGAGCTCTCACCCTGTCTCTGGTTTCAGAGGATGCGCAGCCATCCAGACCCACACGCGTGGTGCCTCCCCCCTCTACCTCTGCGGGGCGGTGGGCGCGGCTCACAGCGGTGGGGAGCCAGACAGGGTGCTGTCTGGCTGGCTCCCTCCTCACGCTGCTTAACTTGGAGGGAGGGCAATGCTCCGTGGCGTGTCCCACCATCTGAGTCACAGCTGGAGAAAAGGGGAGAAGTGAGCTAAGACTTGGGCAGAGTGAGTTAAGATTGCGTCAACTGATTTTGCCTGGTGGATGTTGGACAACAGACATGCATGTTCACGAGCACGCGCGCGCGCGCACACACACACACACACACACACACACAGAGTTTCCTGTCTTCATTAAAAGAGAAGAAAAACCCCTGGCCTATTTCACACACACACGGCCAGTAGTGGAGCTATGGCCCTCTGAAGAGGCTGACCAGCTGCTATGAGGAAAAAGGCCGCAGACATCGCAGGGTCTCCTGCCCGGGTCCCAGCCTGAGGGCCCCAGGTCCTGCCCGGGCTGGAGAGGTGGGGAAAGCACAGCTGCTCAGTGCGGGGTGGGGACTCGCTGGCAGCCCGCGACAGCTCTGGAGACAGTCATGGTTTCCAGGCCAAGGCGGGCGTTTCTGGCTGCCGTGTGGCTCCAAGCACAATCCCAGGAGGCTGGGCGGAGGCCTCAAGAAGGACCCTGTGCCGCACAGTAAGCACACTGGGAAGCGTGGCCCGAGGCGTCTGGGACCAACCGCAACACTGGCGTCATCACCAGGAGGGTGTGCCCTTGTGGTTTGTCAGCAAGGGACTGACCCGCTTCCCCAGCCCTGGCACAGCCCTGTGCCCTGTGTCCCTGGAGGGGGCCCTGTGTCTGTGCAGCCCAGAGCTGCAGCGCTGTGCTATCAGGACAGCTGCAGGGACTAACACTGACTTGGGCTCTGGGGAGGGCAATGAGCGGGCCAGACCTGACTGGGCCCCGCAGGTGGATGTGGGCCCCGTGGGTGGATTTGGGCCCCGCGGGTGGACGTGGGCCCCACAGGTGGTGGGCGTGGGCCCCACAGCCTTGCAACCAGCCTGTGCACACCGTGGGCAGTCACAGGGTGCCAGATGCTTGCTCCCACTACACATCACTCCTGGAGCTCAGGCAGGGCCGACGCTGTCCCAGGGCCGCAGGGTGCCCGGGAAGCAGAGGGAGGCTTCCCGGAGCAGTGCCAGTGTACGTGCAGTGGTATCCATCCTCAGCCACTGCAGCTTCCCTTCTTACTGTAGTGCTGTGACTAAACTTGGAGCAGAATCTCTGAGACGGTGGGGCCGGCTGATCCAGTCTGCAAACAGGAAGGGATCTTCCCACTCTGTTGCCACGGCAGGCAGAGCAGGCCTAGGCTGGAGCCACAGCACTAACCCACATGACACGATGCCACGCTGCCCCTACACACACACACACACACACACACACACAGAACACCCTCCCCACAGGCCAGCCTCGGAAGCCAGGAAGTTTGCATCTCTTCATCTGCATCCAGCCTAGGAGCTTGGACTTGGCTCTGGAGCTGATAGCCTGGGCAGACAGACCAGCCTGGCCATGGCACGTTCTTACAGCCCTGCCTCCCTCCCACCAGGCCCTTACCCCTCAGGTCCCCAAGACAGAGCACCAGGCAGCGGCCACAGTGGAGAGCCAGCCCTCAGCCGGCAGGACAGACGGGTCCCTTAGCCATGTGGTCTCTGTGTTCCCCACCTGGCTGCAGCCCAGCAGACGGAGCTGACTTCTGTGGAGATCCCCACTGGCTTTTAGGAGGAGGGCATCTCCGGCTCCTCTGTGGTGACATCTCTGTGACTTGTGAGTTACGGTGTCCCACAGGTGCTAGGTCCATAGCCAGTGGGCAAAGGCCAGTGCATGGTGCTGTCTCCAGCTGCAGGGCCTCCAGCTGGCCCCCCAACCTGCACACAGCCCTTGGTGACACTGGCACTGTAGGGGCCTCCCTCCAGCACTGTGGGAAAGGGCAGAGCAGAGCGCTTCCAGGAGCAGAGCCGCCATTCAGATGCAGAGGCCCAGGCTCCTGCGTCCCACATGCAGAAGGACTTACTCTTGTCTGCCAGGATTTTGGAGTAGGTCTCCTCAGCCGTGGCCTCTTGGTGTCTGGGGACCAGTCAGCCTTCCTGCTGGACCAGGCGGCCTCTACCACCAGCTGGTTGTGGCCACTGAGACACGGCTCAGATGTGGTTCAGTGTCCCCAGATGGACAAACCACCCTGGCTTAAACCCACAGAGCCCAAGAGGATCCAGGGAAGAGCTCTGCAGGTGGGAAGGCACCCGAGGGACAGAGGCCGCTCCCGGGGCCAGGGCACAGCAGGAAGGAACTCCGGGCTCCAAGCCGCTTCTCTCCCTGGTCGGAGCACTTTGGACGTGACATGGCAGAGCAGTGTCTGCTGAATCTGTAATCTGCACTTAGTACACGCATGCAGCACGTCAAGCTCACGTTCCTTGTGGGGTCAGCAACACGCCTCGTGCGCCCCTCCTCCTGCCACGTGGTAAAGATATGTCTCCGTATTTCCTGTCATCTTTCTTTTATTTTGCTCTAAATTACTTATGTTCTACATTTGTCGTGTAAGAGAAGCCTAGTGGTCTCTGAGCTGCGGCTCTGACGCGTCTCACAAAGGTCACTGTTGCTGAAGGAGCCACATGGTGGGAGCTCCTAATGGCGTGGCAGGCAGAGCCAGGTGGGCCACCGCCCTGAGGCGTCTTCCATGCCTGTCCCTGAGGCGGTGTGGCATGACTTAGGCTCATCCTCCAGGGACCCGAAGGTTGGGGACCCGAAAGGCAGCCCCGCCCCATAATGATGGCTGCGTCACTCTGCTTCCTTCACTGTGACTAGCCCCAGAGGTGACCAGAGCAGGACAGGGTCTCTTTGGCTCTCGGTCTCTGTACTGCAGGCCACACTGAGCTGCCTAGGACTGAGCCTGGGGGCTGTGCGGACCTACAGGCCCAACCCTCCCAGCTCCTTAGCTCCCCTCCCCACGGCGACCTCAGGTGTCACATCTGCCTCAGTACTGCTCTCCCACAGAGCAGAGGCTGCTGGAGCTTACAGGAGCCCCCCGCCCCAGCTTCCTCCCAACGTGGGCCCCTGGCGTGGTCCCCCTGTGGGCATCGGCACCACTAGCCCACAGCAGGCGGGGACAGCTGGGTCCTCCCAGGTGTGCTTCACGCCTCCCTCCTGGACACTAAGGAGACCAGGACTGCAGGTGGCTGAACCACAGATGGACAGAAGGCACTTGGGGCCCTGAGCAATTACTCCAGAGCCACACTGGCCAGGACCACGAGGAGCAGGTGGCATGCGGGTCCACAAGTTTCCCCTCCACAGACACCCTGGCCAGCAGGAAGCCTCCACTTCTAGAGGGGCCTGGAACTTGGGCAGCCCTGCATGGGAACAGAGGAGGCCCCACACCCAGACTGGACAGGTCACAGGTCACACCCGTGTCCTGGGACCTGCAGTCTCCTCAGAGGCTCTCTCCCATTGGCTCTGGGAGCTGGTGCTGGTCAGCTTCCTCCGTGTGAAGCCCCTGGGGGAGATAAACGCCTTCCACAGCTCTCAGCAGAAACTGACGCCCATCCACAGGGTTTGGCCCCATTTGCCTCAACTGTGTCTGTCCCAAGAGGAATGACCAGGTCCCCGACGGGTGCTGCTGATGAAGGGACCATCCTTGAAGAGTGAGGTGCAAGCTCTAACATGCACTCGGCCCGTGCTGAGCCATGCAGGGAACCGTGGGCCTGTGGAGCAGGAGCCCACTGCTGCCCTTGAGGGCTTCCGCACACTGGTGCTTGGTCCCGGGCCATCGGTCACTGGACAGAAAACCCAGTCAGTGACCAGAGATGCGTCCAGCCCTGCCCAATGGGATCCCCATGGACCTGGCCCTGGTGTGTGCAGCCACTGTTCCTGTCCCTCCTGCTATGAGCCACATAGCAGTGACCCCAGGGACTGCAGGCTCTGCCTGCCTGACCCCACACACTGCAGGCTCGGGCAGTGGCTCCTGACTCATCTGCCGCTCAGATTTGACCGATGGCCTCCTCCCTCAGCCACGCCAGCAGCCTGGGCATAGTGCCTGGAATGGTGGCGGCCGCCCCCCCCCCCAGCCACCCCAATGTGTATGAGGTCGGCTGGAGCAGACTGACCCTGCTTGCTGCCTACCTACTATGTGCTGCCAGGTGGACAGGCAGAGGCAATCACTCCTCCCCTGCCAGGCAGCACTCGCGACCAACACTTGTCCCCGCGCAGCTCCTGGCACTGCGCCCCGGCACTTCGGGGCTCCCTTTGGAGGGGCCAGGCAGCTCAGCTAGATACAGGTCTCCGTGGGCCTGGTTAGAGCGAGTCTGCACTCAGATGGCCTTCTCGGTAGCCTGACACAAGTGCATGGTCTGAGGCTGAGAGCCGGGCAGAGGGGTCGCCCCGGTCACCATGGGGAGCCCCGGGGTTCCCCTGAATCCCAGCGACCCGCCACATACTGATCACAGGCATCCCTCAAGCGGGCACAGAAGCCTGAGCCTCACTCCCGACAGTGGCCCTGTGAGCGCGGCCTCAGCTTCCACGCAGCCCCTCCACCTGCGCCGGCTGTGAGCGCAGGGCCCTCAGTGGCTGATGTAGTGCTCTGAGAAAATCCAGAAGGTTAATTAAGGGAGAACAGCTTTCAGCCCCGGAAACCGTGGGCGAGGCGTCTGGGCTAATCGGAGGCCATTCTGTGCTCGGTAAGGGTTCGACTCAATTACTTCTAATTCTCTGTTGATTAACTCAGTAGAGAGTTCCCTAATAATTAACTTTTAAAAAGTAGAGTTTCAGACAAATTCTAAGCCAAAACACAAGGCAAATCCAAGGGACAGTGCCCAGATCCACACGGCTGAGCCCCGAGCGAGAGCCACATGGCCTCTGTGTGGGACATAGCCTGGGGCTCCCGCGCAGGAAGTATGGGCCCGCATCTGTGAGCAGGGCCACTGCGGGATGGCTGGGCTGGCTGGGAGGCTGGCAGGGCACACTTGCTCCTACTGAGTGACCTGGGGGGCCACGTGGGTGCCATCGCCCATGCTGGCTATGGTGGCCAGGGAACGGCAGCCCAGGGGACACAAGGGGTGGCGCTGGGTGCCCACTGCTGTGAGCAGTGGACACTGAGACCTCCTACAGTGGTGGAGGACAAGACCTAGGGAGGGGCTGGGGAGATAACTCGACAGTCTAAGTGCCTCCCTGGCAAACACAAGGACCTGGGTTCAATCCCCAGTACTAC
>NW_004524593.1:23216150-23230493 GCF_000260255.1 Octodon degus | reverse complement strand
TCCCTTCCTACGTGGGTATGCAGGCCATGTCCTCCTGTCTCCGGCCCCTGTAACAGCCTAGCTTCACCAGGCTCTGCCATCGTGTGAGGACACTCAGGGACACATCCAGGCTGAGGCTCAGGCCAGGGCTGAGTCCTCCAACCTCATCTGTCACCACGGCCTCTGTTAACCTCCGCATGCGATTGCTGTTTCTCAGAAGAGTCCACTCCCAGGCTTGGCCACAGCCCATGAGAAGTCCTGTTGGACCCAACAGTGCCAACCACACTCAGGACGCGGCATACCCGGCATATCCCCAGTGTCCCCATCCTGCCAGCAGGTCAGAGAGGCCAAGCAGCTTGCCCTCCTCAGACACAGGCCACGCTGATGACAGGACCGAGGGGCAGAGGCCAGCGTGCAGTCTGATCTTGGTCGGCCTCGTGGCCGGGTCATTTCCCCAGCTGTAAGAATGTAGCAGGCTGCCTCCCTTCTCCTCCTGCTGCCTCCAGGGTGCTAACGCCATGCTGGGCCCCTCTGCCCCGCTGGGAACTTCCAGTGTTGCTGAGCAAGAGGCCCGGCACCTGCGCTGCCCCCGCCCGTGCCCAAGGGCAGCAGGGCTGGGGCAGTCAGCAGGGGTGTAGGCAGCCTGAGGGCTCCCACAGGGCAGTGAGCAGCTGGACTCTGGGCCAGCAGACGGGAGGTTGGTGTAGGAACATAACCCCATCTCTGAACGAGGAACAAAGGATTCTGAAAAAGGAAAAATAAGTCTGATGAAAACTAGGCAGGATCTCTATACTAAAAATCCAAAGCCATGACTGGGTGGCATGAGAGGCACAAATGAAAGCCCACAGGTGTGTTTACTACACTTGCAAATGAAAGGTTTACTGCCCCCGAGATGTCTCTGCTCCCTAACAAAGCCACAGAAATCATAGTCCAAGTCGGGGCAGGTTCCCTTGCGCCTTGAAAGCTGATTTTGAAACTTACATGGAGGCCCAAAGGATGAACCACGACTGTCTTGAGAAGGTGCGAGCTACCCAGCTTTAGGGCCCCGTGGGCAGTTTCTGCGCTGCGGTCACTGAGTTTCCTGAGCAGCCCTGCAGACCGCAGTGAGTGTTGGCACAGCATCCGCAAGCCAGGGCCCTGCCACTCATGTGCAGGACACGCGTGGGGGACGAGATATTGGAGGACCAGGAGGAGACAGAACCAGCAGTGTGGGCAGCAGGAGGCCAGGTGGGCCTGCCCACCAAGGTCAGTGGTCATCAGTCCAAGCCGGGAGCACTGGGCACCCAGGTGCCCTCCCCTCGGCTGGCACAAAGCAGGCAGGGGCTGGACTTCCCAGGGCCACATGTGCCCCGTGAGCCACACCACAAGTGAGGAGTTTGGGGTGGTTGCTAAGGAGGATCCCAGGCAGGTGGTTGAGCCAGGGCCAGGGAGCTGGAGACAGGCCATGAGGGGGACAATGACCCCAGTGGAGACTGTGACCCCAGCGTGGTGTGTAGAGGCTGGGGGAGCACTGAGATCTGGAAAGGGCAAGGACAGGGTCAGTAGATCCTAGGAAGGCGGACAGATGTGTCGTATGCTTTCCAGTGAACCCCGGCATGACAGCTGACTGTCCTGCATGCTTCACCCCGACCCAGGGGCTTGGATCTGTTCTGAGCAGGAGACAGAACAGAATTTGGGCCAATCAGGGGCTCTGATAAGAAAGCTTGAGCATTTGCCAAGTTGGGCCAGTCAGCAGGGCCCAGGCTTGATCCCGCTCAGGCCTGCAGCGGCTGGGTGAGCAGCACTCCCTCCCTTTCCTGGCTGGTCCCAGAGGCTGCTGTGAGCCCTGAGCACCAGCGGCAGCACAGGTGCTGGTCAAGCGAGGCTGCAGACTGTTCCTGGGTGGCGTGGACCAGGACGGTCCTGAAAACCTGCTCAGGATTCTTGCCACACTGGTGTGGACACAGCAGTCACCTGAAGAGTGGCACACATGAGATGGTTAACCCCACAGGGCTAGCGGCCTCTAGAGGCCAGCAGCTGATGACCAGCAAGGGGTTGACCATGCAGGGCTGGTGGCAGTGACAGCAGCAGGGACCAGCACCTCACCACGGGCCTCACCTGGGTGTGGTCCAGGCGCCAGGCCCGGGCCTGGAGCACCGATTCCAGAGCTTGGATGGACTGCGCTGGCTCACAAGTCCTGTGTGGATGAGCAAAGGAGCCCCAGGCCATGGCCACTTCTGGAGCCAACCAGCAAGTGTGGCGACGAACAGGAGGCCAGGCCTCGAGGGACAAGAGGGAAGCCTGGGGAACGACCCCTGGGTTGCTCAGAGACTCTGAAAATCCAGGAGCTTTAGGGAGAAGTGGCAGAGAAAGGGCAGCTCTGCCGCTCCCCAGGCACAGTGGGGGACCTAGCAGCCCACAAGAGGCTGGGGGACTGGGAGAGCAGGGGTCCTGGTTTCTATCAGGGGCTGTAGAGGGAGGGACACTGAGGACAAGGAGTGTGGGGACAGAGCCGTGTGTGGCCCTGGAGGCCCCCAACCCCAGCTGCAGGAGTCATCTCCCCAGCCCACGCTCCTCATGCTGACCATCCCAGCAGGTCAGGAGACACAGGCTGCCCACCGCAATGGTCTGGCTCTTGGCCCTGCCACCTCCCTGCACTGCAGAGCCCAGGCCTGCAGCAGTCTGCCCCTCTTCGCTTCCCGTCCCCTCTTCCTGCCCCTCGGGGGTCCTTGTCCTTCCCTGCTGGAAGCCATGCTTGGACCCCACCTCCACCTCTGCTTCTCTGCAGATGACTCGCACCTCACCAAGCACCCCTGCCCTGCCCTGCCTTGCCAGCCAGCATCTTTTCTAAGGGTCAGTGAGGGCTCTAGTCACTGTCCCTGAAGCTCTTGGGAATAGGAGTGGGGACAATGTTCTCCCTCTAAGTGGAGGAAACTGAGGCAGGGTGGTTCCCCATCCTCAGAAAGCTTCCTACACTCCAAGGACAGACATCTCAGAGGGCTTTGCCCTAGTGGCTTTCCTGCACTGTCACTACCTGTCCCATTTTTTCTCTCTTCTTTCCTCTTTCTCCTCCTCCTCCTCCTCCTCCTCTTCTTTCTCCTTCTCTTCCTAACCAGGCCATGGAGACAAAACCCCTGGGGTTCCTGCCTGGCCCAGTGTGATCTCCACAGCTCTAGGCCCCAAGCACTTAGGCACAGTCCTGACTCTGTGTCATGTCCCTGGCCCTGCACCTGCTGTGTCTTCTCTCCTGTGGGCCTGAAGTCAGTTTTTCCATCTACAACCTGCTGATGACTGGAGGGGGCACTGGAGTTGGACCCCTGCCTCTGTGGTAGAGCTGGGATGGCAGGAGAGAGGATGCACCCCAGATCCTGGCACTGTCCTGCTGGCGTAGCACTAGGGGTCCATCAGGAACCTGCTGGCCCCAGCAAGCCAGGATGAGCCCCAGCCCTGGACCATGGCCAGGATCCAGGATGGGGTGTGCTTGGGTGGGGTTGCGTCCTGGCATGGAGACGCAGGACCTCTGGGGCAGGGCTACGGGGCCCTCTGGTCTGTGGGCAGGGGCTGGGCAGGGTGGGCACAGCCTCCACACTGTTCCCTGCAGTGTTGGCACCTACAATTTGCTGGTAGAGCATTTAATCTGCACCTTAACAACCACCCAGCCCTCACAATGCCTAACAGTCCCCTTCTTCTGAGTTGTCACAGGGAGGGTGCAGGGCAGGGCACAGAGAGGCCTGGCCAGCAGAGGGAGAGGACATGGGAGCAGGGAGTGCTGGAGCGCAGGCCAGGCTGAAGGTGCCTGACAGCTGCAGCTATCACACCTCCCTCCCCCAGGAGGTGGCAGCCCTGGCTACAGGGCAGGTGGGGACATGCAGGCGCTTCCTGCCTTGGGGTCCCCAGGCCTCTGATATGCTCCAGACTCGAGAGGCAGGAGCAGTTGCTCCCTGACGCCCACCTGTCCCACAGCTGCAGCCTGAGACAAACCCTGCCAGTTGGGTGGCCAGGGCCCTGGGACTAGGGGAGGACAGGACACTGGGGGAGGAGGGCGAGCCCTCATGGCCGGCTAGACCTGGTGTGCAGGCTGGGCCCGGCCCTGGGGACACTGTTCATGTGTGCTCCTGGGAGTCCTGCCTGGACAGTGACACAGAAGCACAAGCACACGGCTCCCTGGCTCTTCTCCGGGAGTCTCAGCCCAGACGAGGCGTATGGGGTGCTGGGAAGTGGCCGATCACACTTGGTGACACAGGCCTCTCTGTCTCTAAAACCCCAAAGCCCGCACGTTTCAAAGGCCTTGCTGCTGCATACAGCAATGGTGAGAAAATGCCTGAGATGGTTGAATCTTCTTATAATGTTTTCCTCATTCCTCATTTTCACTTTTAGAGATAGGTCCTATCCACGTTGCCCAGCCTGGCCCTGAACGCCTAGGCTCCAGCGCTTCTCCGGCCTCAGCTTCCCCAGGTAGCTGACACTACAGTGTGGGAGCCGCCTCATCTCCCAATTTAAAACCATCTCCTGCAGCCACTCGCTTTGCGAACCCTCTCTTCTGGGGCATGGGGTAGACCCCGCGGTCCCAGGGTGGGGCTCCTGTCTCCCAGCCCTGAGCAGTGGACCTTCTGTCAGGACACTGGCGTGAGAGGTGGCAAGCATGCCCTGGCTCCAGCAGCAGGTCCAGAGAGGTCAAACAGAAATAGCAGATGCCTGTGACCCCGGGGGCAGACTGAACAAGCCCGCGGGGAGGCACACGGCACTGCCCTGCTCCCCGGACTGGTGCACCCGTCCTCCACGTTGGTGAGGGAAGCATGCAGAGGCCTCTGTCAGCCTGACCCTCCATGGCCGTCAGTGAAGACTAAGATGGCCTTGAGGAACTGTGTGAGCTGTTCGCACTGACGTGACAGTGTGGGGAGAGTCCTGGCCCAGGGTTGCGACAGTTACCACGTCCTCCCCAGGGCGGCATCTGTACCTGATCTGGTCTTCAGAGCACACTGGTCTGCAGGAATGGCTGCACTCATCTGGAAACCGCCTTTCCTCTCTTCTGCCTGCTCTCCGATGGGACACGTGCGTGTGTACCAAAGTGCTGTCTAAGGTGCCGTGCTGGGGCCTGGCAGAGGAAGGCCAAGTGACCAAGGCGGCTCTGCAAGAACCAGGCGGCGGGTCAGGGCTCTGGTCCCCGTCGCGACTGATGTCATGCACAATCAGGAAGCAAAGGGAAAGGGACAGCATCGTGAAGGACAGCGGGAACACTGTCAGAGGTACACTCGCTCCTCAGGGCCATTTACACAGCTCTGCAGAGGACACTGTCAGGAGAGGCTCGTGGCTCTGCACACCCACCCCTCACACTTGACTGTGGCCAGGATACCGAGAAACAGCCGCCACAAGGCCTGAAACCGGACAGCACAGCATAGGCTGAAAGAGCTGGGAGCAGAGCATCTGCCAGGAGGCCACGAACGGACGCAGGCAGCTGTCGCTTCCACTCACCTGTGCTGCCCTGAGGGCCCTAGAGCCCGCCTGAGCCGTGACTTCTGCAGCTACTGCCTGTGTTGCAGACTTGGTAACATGTAGTTCCTACACCCTGCTAGAGATTTGTTTTCTTAGGCTGGCCGAGCAGCCTCTGTGTAATCTTGTTTAGATTACTAATGTGGGAAATTCTTTGACCTCTAAAGGGAAAATCCTCTTCTGCTTTTAAGTGAAAGTCCAGTTTATTAACCAGAAATGTCTGCTTAGGACTGAGCCCTGGGTTAAACTCTTAGCACCACAAAAAACAAGTCCTATTAGCAGACGGAAGAGGAACAGAGTTATGCTGCCACTTTGCCTCCAGACTTTACCTTTGGACCTCACTGAATTGAACGAAAAGTACTACAGAAAGTTACATGAAAAAAATAAGAAATTATAAAGATAAATATGGAAGTTTATCTCAGTTGATTTGAAAGCATGGAGCTTAACTCTTGCTTCATTGCGATGGTCACAGACTTGGTCAAAAAACGATGGATAGCTAGACATTGGCTAACGTCCCCCAAAGAGGACACGTGGCAGGTGGCACTGCTCCTGAGGAGCTGGTCTGTGGACTTAGCTTTTTACTCCCAAGAGAGCATAGCTCTTGCGGTTGGCAACAATCAAGCCAAGGACCATGCTGGCCAGGAAGAGCCACCTCCCGGGTGGTGACTTCCGGGTGCTTTATCCATGTCCCTCTCCCAAAGTGACCCTGCAGCTCCAGAGAGGGACAAGTGTCCCTCATGCTCTGCCATGCCCTGGCGGGCACCGAGTCCCCAGCTTCCTGTACCTGCTGCGGCCAAGGGTGCGTGTGCAGAACCATGAGTTGATCCTGGTTTTGCGCTGTCAGAAGCAACAGCCCGCTCCAGGCGGCTGTGCCGTGACAGGCCCCACAGGCGACTGCTCCTCCTGTATTAACAAGTCTCCCCGGACTCATGTCTACCCACGTGGCCATCTGAGCCTAGGAAAACCCAAGTGGACGTTTGAAGTTTTAAAAAGCACAGGTCTAATTTTTTTCTTCCACAATGACAAGTTAGTTGTTTTGGAAGTCACCCATTTGCACAGCACTTCATTTGGAAACTGTCCTAACCGCTGGTGGCCGGATGGAGACAGCAGGAACAGGAGCGCCTCTGAAGTCCCCGGGGACCGCATCTATGAAGTCACCCTTCAAGCCACCCCTTGCTGAAGTTTACGGTGCTACACAGAAATGAGGGCACAGCTCGGCCTCCTCAGCGGCCACCATAGGAGGAGGACGTGCAGCTCAAAGCACAGACCGGACGCGAGCGCACCGTGCAGTTTGCTCACCCAGTGCTGCGTCTCCGCATGAAAACTCCTTGCTTCCTGGCCTATTCTGTCTCAAGCAGGGATTTGGAAGGTGGCTCTGCAGGGAAGAGGCCTGGAAGGGGTCCCAGGGATCCTGACCTCGATGTGTCCTGCGCTGGTGACCTTCCTAGTGTGCATTTCTCAGTGTGCGGCGCAGCCGCTCCCCGTGTCGGTGTCCACCTCCTGCTTTCCGCAAGCCTAGATACAGACTGTGAACCTGGAACAGAACTGGAAACAGCAACCCTTCGCTGCCCAGCAGTGTGGAACGGAGGAGGATTTGTTTTTTGGCAGGGGGGCTGGCTCAGGCTGCCTTAAGGGCAGGTCTAGCAAGGCCTGTGGAGCTGGGGATCCCACCGAGGTATCCTGCAGACGGCCCTCAGCAGTGTGGAATTGAGAAGAAAAACTTGTAAAGCTTCTGGTCTCTGCAAGCGAACTCTTACGATGCTGCATGAGGGTTGGGTGTGGCGCTCTGCTTGAGCTCTCACCTTGCATGCAGAAGGCCCCGGGTTTGATCCCCAGCACCACAAAAACAAACAAAAAAGCAAACAAACAAGCTGTGTGAAAACAGTGAATTCAAGTACAGCCTACAGATGGGGAGCACATGGAAAGGCTCAGGGCTCATGCAAGGTGGGGGGGGGGCACAGGGAGTGTGGGCAGGAAGGGCTCCTAGGGCCCCAAGCTGGGGACGGAAAGGAGCCTGCCTGAGGGATATCCGCTGCCTGTGCTCAGCTCCCACGGCCTCGGCCATGTCCCTGCTCGCAGGAGCCTTCCGGGTGAGACCAGCCCCTGCACTCTCCCCGTGCATGTTGAGAAAGCACCTGGACATGTGCACTGCCGGCCACTTGGTGCCGTACTTGCAGGGCCAACAGAGGCAGGGTGCGGTGCCCGAGTCCTGCTGCTGGGCGGGCCCAGCCCGGAGTTCATGAGACCCCAGCTGCAGCAGCAGGGACACTGATGCGGTTTGCAGGTGGCTGCCAGGCCACCTCCGTGTTGCTCCCTGTGAGGGGAACTCACAGGAACCTGCAGAGGAAGCACAAGAAACGTGTCCTGAGGACCAGCATCGCTCCGCCAGTGTCACAGCTGCCGAAAGCCCCGTGACCAGCCAGGTACTGTGCGAGCCGAGGACATGAGCAAGTGCTATGGCAGCTGCTCATACATCTGAAGGGACAGGCAGGGAAAAGCCAGCGAGGCTTTCTTCGGGCTTAGAGACCAGAACCAGGACAGCTGACAGACCTCTATCCTAGCGGGTAGTGCAGTTCCTGCCACTGCAGAGTGCAGGTCAAAGCTGGAAGCTGCTGGACAGGGGTGGGGTCTGGCACAGGTGGGTGGGAGTCACGGACCCCTGCACCCCCTTCCCAGCCGTGCCACCTAAAGGGTTCCCCAGATAGTTCGCAGTCACCCACTGCTCAACCTCCCTGGGGCAGGCGGAGGCAGAGGTGTCTGCTGCTCGCTGTGCTGCTTGAAGGTGGCGCCGCGCCGCTCGCGGGCGCTTGGTAACTCGAGCTTCTCGCAGGAGGGAGGGAGAGCCTCCAGGCAAGCTAAGGGCTCCCTACCCAGATGCCTCAGGCCCCGCACGCCGCCACAGGTCCCCACCGCCCGAGCGAGCCTGAAGCCCAGCGCTGTTCTGCGCGGGCTCCCTCGGTGCCGAGGCGCCTGGGTGAGGCCTGTAAATCCGGACCTGTAGGAAGGACACCAGTGCGGGTGCGCTCAGTCTGCATAAATAGGAGGCACCATAAAGGTGCACGGTGATTAATTTTTAAACTTGCTGCCTCACCCCCCCAAAGAACACCACACCGTAAAACCCTTCCTGTCTTAATGCGGATGTGATTTAGCTCTAGACCCCAGATGAAGTGGCCCTGTGGGGTGAGAGCAACTCCTACACGTGCTCTGGGAAGTCCTGTCTTAGTTACCACAGCTGAACCAAAATAAAGGTATCAAGGAAATATGAGAAGCGAAAATTCTAGGGGATTGAAAGGTCCACTGAATCCCTGCTGCAGAAGGGGAGAAAAAGACACACGGTATGAATGCAGAAAACCATCCCAGGAACTGTCCACTCCACTGACGGATACCCCGCTTAGGCTGGGGACGTGCCCACGGCAAGGGGGACCGGAAGCCCCTTCTCTGGACCAAGGCCGAGCCCACCAATCCCAGGTCCTGGGCTTCCTTTCCTGTGTCTGGAGTTCGCTCCCACTTAGAAGAACACGTGAGTGCTGTTCTGAGTTGAAGGCCATATTTATTAGAGTGTTTTTATTAACAAGCTCTCCCCAGCGAGCTCTGAGTGCATCAGGACAGCAGGCACGGTGGCGACGAGGCGTGGCGGCTGGCAGCCTATGGAGCTGCGCCTCTCTCTCACAGTACT
Source organism: Octodon degus (assembly GCF_000260255.1). Lineage (NCBI taxonomy): Eukaryota > Metazoa > Chordata > Mammalia > Rodentia > Octodontidae > Octodon > Octodon degus. The sequence continues at coordinate 23,221,369 of NW_004524593.1, read as the reverse complement.
GCGGCAGCTCTGCGGGCTGCCTGGGCCAGGCGCACGACGCGCCTCCCCCAGGAAACGGTTAAGTAGGAGTTCTGGTTCACTGTGGCTGAAATGTCCTGAGTCCCCAGCTGCACCAGCCTGGGACAGGCTCAGCTCAGCCCTCTCCTCGGCCCTATCATTCTGATGCTGTAGACCGGAGACTCTGCTTTTGGTCCTCCTGCTGCCCTCCCTGTGTCCCAAGTCCCTGTCTCCATGGAGTCCCCTTTGGTTATTCTCAGCATGGCAGTGTGCTGGCCGGTCACAGCCAAGGCCCCTGCAGGCCAGTGGTGACTGCCCCATGGCCTGGGGGTCAGAGTCTGGCCTGCCAGTTGCACCAGCCTTGCCACAGTGCTCGGGCACCTGCACACGTGGTGCCTGGTGGGGGCAGCAGTTCCGAGGCGGGGTGCTCTGCATTGTGGGTGGTTTCCCACATCCCTGCAGGCAGGGACAGTTGTGCGGGTGCAGGTGTGGGAGGTGATGCACAAAGCCCTCAGGGGCCTGCTGTGGGGCCTGCAGAGGCGCCACCCTGTTCTGGGTCTGCACAATGCCGCCTGCAGCAGGGGAACAGTGGCCACACGTGGTGTCACCCCCCTGCTGATAAGAGTGTGGGCTGCAAGTCAGGAGTCTGTAGGTGTGTGGGCAGCACCGCTGATTGAGGGAGAAGAAGGGGTGCGTACGGTGTGGCTCGGGGCAGGGTGGGAGCAGGGCAGTGCTTGAGTCTGCCCTGGAGCTCTGGCCCTGCTCCCCAGCACAGGCTGTGAGCCAGGGCACCCCCGAGCGCCCCGCCGGGCTACCAAGCAGCTCAGCACAGAGGTAGGTCTCCTCTGGCACAATCTTCTCTGAAGCATGGTTTTGGGATGCCAGTGGTTCCAACTCATAAAACTCCTGCTCCCCTTCTGGCTTCTGGTCCTGGGGCTCTAGATGGTAGGCATGCTCAGGACGGGCTTTGCTCTGGCCACCAGGCTCTGGGGACAGGGTGTGGGTAAAGGAACTGCACTGGAGCTTCCGAGGCAGTGGGATCTGCCCACAGGAGCCCTGTGGCCCAAGGCACCGGCACATGCACTGGAAGAAGAAGGTGGCAAAGGCCCAGCTGACACACATGACGAGCATCATGAAGGTGCCTAGCTGCGTGTAGGCCAGCACGGTCGATGGCATCATCATGGCCCCAGCAACGAAGGTGGTCAGGGCGGCCATGGCAATGGCTGAGCCCATGCGGCTCAGAGAGAAGGTCACTTTGCCCTCCCGGTCGGGGTCTGGAGCCAGGCGGTATGCAACCCCGTAGTGAACGGCAAAGTCTACGGACAACCCCACGGCCACTGAGATGGTGACAGACTCCAGGACGTTTAGCTCCCAGCCCAGCAGGACCAGGGAGCCCACGGTGACAAAGATGGTGCCAGCAATGGAGACAATGGCATAGAGACTGATGACTGCATTCCGTGTGGTCAGCAGCATCACACTGAAGGCCACTGCCACCGACAGCCCCATGGCTATGAGCGTGCCATCCGAGAGGCTGTCCTGGAGGTCATAGAACTCCAGGTTGCTCACAAACCAGCCATTGCCGAGGCCCTCGGGCGCAGAGCGCAGCTCCCGGGAGATCCACGCGTCTACCTCGCTGTAGAACTGGTGCATCTTCTCGTAGGCCAGAGTGAAGAGGTGGGCACTCTGGAACTCCAGCACCACGGCCCGGATGGTGTCATTCACGTCGAAGCGCGGTCCCGGGGTCCTGCTGTCCAGATGGTAGCCTGTGCTCCTCTCCAGCTCCATGATGGCCCTCTTGATGCACAGCTCGAAGACCTCCTGCTTGTAGGGGAAGCTCCAGTGGCTGCAGCATGGGTACAGGGCCGGCTCATCACAGTCCTGGTTCTCCATCCACTGCTTGAAGGTCTCAATGAAGCAGCTGGTGAAGTCCTGCTCGTCTGTCTGATGGAAGAAGGTCTGGTTCCTCAGCTTCTGACAGAAGTGCAGAATCCAGGCCTGGGATGCAGGGCTGGCGATGTTGAAGCTGCTGTCCAGCGTCAGCTTGCCCTTGCTCTTTGGGTTGAGTGGGTTGCCATTGTCCTCAGGGGACACGCCCCAGACCACAGTGATGGGCATGTGGAGCTCCTCGCCATGGTGCACACGCTCGAACATGAACTGCTTCTTGTACTCTGCATCGTAGCGCTCAAACGGGTGGGACGCGCGGAATACCTGGAACTCCGACAGCTCCAGTGAGGGCAGCTTCATCTTAGGGTTCACACACACGATGTAGGCCCCGCCCACCGTCAGTGCGAGGAACCACAGGAGCCACAGGTAGCGAAACTTAATGACAATGCACGGCAGCACCTTCTCAAAGAAAATCCGGGAGGTCTCGGAAATGGCCATGAGCAGTTGGTGGCACTTCTGGCAGGCCACCGTCCAGCAGCTCTTGTCATCGTACAGCGGCTGCTGGGGTTTCCGGAAGCAGCTGAAGCTGTTGAGCAGGTAGCGCTCGTGTAGCACCACCGCGGCCGGGAGCCATGTGACCATGAGGATGTAGTTCACCAGGATGGCCGTGCCTGCGTACACGCCGAAGCACCTGATGGCTGTGATCTTGCTGACGTAGTTGGCGTAGAAGGCGGCGGCGGTGGTGAAGCTGGTGACGAACATGGAGAGGGCAGCGTGCTGCAGGGCGGTGCTCACCGTCTCTGCGGTCTCGGCGTGAGGCTTGTCACACTTGGTGTAGGTCCACACGTCACACAGCACAAATGCATCGTCAGCTCCAATGCCAACCAGAATGATTAGTGCAGTGAGGTTCATGAAAGGGAAAAACTCGAAGCTAAAGACAACACGATAGAGGAAGTAGGAGACGATCAAGGAGCTGAGGATGGCGAACATTGTCATCAGCGTAATGAACATGGACCGGGTGTAGACACACATGACCAGCAGGACAATCCCGATGGCGATGGCTGGGTACACAGTGTCCATCAGTAGATAGTCCTGGAACAAGCTGTGCTTGATGCCGAACTCGATCCCAGTGACGGCTGTCACGCCATCCGAGGAGTTCCAGTTTTCAAAGTTGTCCAGGTAAATGTTCATCATGCTCTTACCCTTCTCTGTGGGCGAGAAGAGCATGCTGTGCTTGAGCGCCGGGGGGGCATGGCCAGCCGTCCTGGGGGCGATGAAGTCCTTGTCCACCAGGTAGTGCAGGATCTGGTACACGGCGTTGTGCTTGGTGCACCTGCGCGGCACACTGGTGCACTTGAGCTGGTCCTTCCTGCGGGCAGCCGCGTCCCAGCAGTCCGGCCCCAGTGTGCCGTTCTGGTAGTGCTTGGCACAGGTGCGGAGCAGCTTCAGGGTATGAGACACATCTCGCTCCACGATGTTCTGACAGGACGACCTGTTGTTCAGGATGGCGATGTAGTTCCCCAGTGTCCAGCTGGGGCAGCAGGAGGCGGCCGTGGTCCTCTGGCAGAGGTCGCCGAACTGGGGGTGGGATCTGATCTGGGGAAGACACGCAGGACGTGGTTAGACGCTGCGCGGGGGCGATGCCCCCTGCTTCAGAAGAGTGACAGAAAGCCAGTGACGATCTGACCTTGGACCCCAGGATCAGTCTACACACTGGTGAGAGTCCCCAAAGTGCTTCCTGCGGTGGGTTCTAAGTTGCTCTATTCTGGGCTACACACCACTACACGCCTGAACACCAGTGTGAAGTGGGGCAGCCGGCACAGGTCTGGAGGATAAAATTAACACATGCAGGCTTTTCAAGCCCTTATGTAAAGCAGCGTGGACAGCCTGCGAAGCCCGTGTAGACTCAGGGTTAAGAAAGCACATCAGAAACAAACCTGTGCCTTCCATTTGCTTGTTATCAGCAGGGACTTCTTGGTGCTGCAGGTTCATTACCTCAAGCAACACAGTGGAGGCCAGGACTGCCTCCCAGAAGACAGCTGTGGGCCGCATGTATGCTCCCAACACTCAGGCTAACCGCTAAGCCCCAGGCCAGGTCACCACGAGGCCAGCCCCTGGGGAGCGAGGGTGCCCTGAGTGAGCCCAGGAGCCTGACTGTCCTTTCACCATGCAGGACACACCGGAGCCCCCGCTGGGAGGAGCCGGGTCCAGACACCCCCGCAGGCCCCACCTCAGACTTGTCATTGCCCGAACTCAAGGGGCAAGTTCACCGGGTATAAATCCCAGCTGCAGCAGCTTGAACAAACTGAGGCAGAAACTGCCCCATGAATGAAACACCCAACCCAGCACTAGCCAAATCACTGGTGTCAAGAAGCACACAGATTTACACTGATTTTTTCCCCCTGAAATGTGGATAGAAAGTGGAAAGGTTTCTAAATTAAAACATCATTTTTAATCTAATTTTAAATGATGTTACCGCTAATAAGCAGGTGTTTCTTTAAATTCTTACAAAGGTTTTCAGGACGGCAGAAACCCGCTCCTGGAGCCCGCTGGTAATCTGGAGCAGAGGTGCAGGATGGAGGAGGACTGCACTCCACGGGAAGCCACTGCTGCTGAGCTAGCAGGCACCACTCTGGCTGCTGGGAAACAAAGTGCCCAGGCCCGGGAATCTGTGGAGGGCCGCGTGCTTCCTGGGCTGGCCCTCTCCAGACAGCCAGGCTTGCAGCATGTGGGTGCTACTGCAACCAAGAGGCTGGTGCCGTCCACACTGACTGCTGAGCTCCGACGGCTGCTGTCAACAGGCGGCGCCCGTGAGCCCCGGGGAACCATCGCCAGGTTCCACGGTGGCACTGGTCACAGCCTTTGCAGACTGCTCTGAGGACTCTCCCAGGGTAAGAAGCGAGGAGTGAGAAAAGCCGCCGTGCTCGGGCTCTTCTGACCCCCTGGAGCCAGGTCCCACATCCAGCCACGGAGGACCGGACCACAAGGAACTGTCTGTGTTTCCGAGAGGAAAGCTTTATGTTTTCATCTGCCCATGCACACAGCAGAGAAAATAGCCCTGGCCACCTCCACAAGATGACCAAACACAGTGATCCTCGCCCTCAAGCTGCTCAGGGGGTACAGGCAAGCCCCACGAAAACTGTGGCTGAGTGCGGCGGGCACAGCACGTGCAGGCCCTTACTGCCCCCACAGAGGGAGTGCGCAGCCAGAGTGGTGCTGACCCGTGCTCCAGAGGCTGAGGCAGAGGACTGCGGCTGAGTTCAAGTCCAGCCTGGACGACAGAGCAAAACTCTCTCTAAATAAAGGGAGGGCTGGGGAGATAGCTCAGCGGCATAAGC
>NW_004524593.1:23191358-23216050 GCF_000260255.1 Octodon degus | reverse complement strand
AAAAAAAAAAAAAAAAAAAAAAATCAATGAATACATGGAAAGTGTTGTGTGATAGTAGCACTTTGTTATGTGTGGCTAAGGTGGAAAAGCAGAGCCTGGCATTATGCCGTGGGGTTAACAGGCAAACAGGTCTTGCCTCATGATGAAGGCAGTTACATATTTTTCATTTTTCTGGAAAAAAGACTCATTGGAATCATTTCCAAATCTCTGACCGGGGACTACAAAAGCAATCTCTGCCACTCTCCTGAGGACTGCAGCCCTTCGGGCTCCAGCTAAGCACGGGCGGGGTGTTTGAGGCAATCATCTGGTGTGTGGCCACCACACGTCCCTGCATACTTGCCCAGTGAGACAGCAGGAAAGGTGGGGGTGGCCTGCGGAAGGGGGTTACAGAAACAAGGGAGAGAATTGGAAGAAACCAGCAGGGGTTTAAATGATACCTTAACTTTTAAAACTACTGGCTACATCAGAGATATTTTAAGAAGCTGAGGAAAAAAAAGGGAGAAAGTTTCGGCCTTTAACACCCAGTCCAGCTGACAGACAGCTGGCTTCTACTTCTGAGGCGTGAAGCTCCCCACATATTACAAGTTGAAGGGGAATCTGGGGAGAAGTTCAGGCGCAGTGATGCTCTTAGAACAGGGGCCCAAAAGCACCCCTCTGCTCTCTGTGACCAGGACACAGAGGTCCACCTCCCCGACACTGGATGCCATCCTTTCTCAGACTCCACCTGCTGCCAGGGCAAGGATGGGCCCAGGGAAGTGGCTCCGGTGCAGCAGATTACAGAAACCCACCCGGCCCCTGTGACTGCCTGCCAGCATCTCTGAGCCATCAAGGGCACAGCAAGTGCGAGAAAGCCCTGCAAGTCCACGGAGGCCCCGAAGGAGGGGTTCCCGTGGGGGCGGCGGCACGACAGAGCACCCCTGCTTGGAGCCTGGCCCTTGGCGTTCTGAGTGAGTGGCACTCATTCAAGTGAACTTTGAGTTTGAACCAAGAGTGTCACGTGCACAAGCAGGAGCCGCGGGCCTCCCTGATAGCTGGGCACCTCTGGAGCCGCCACATGCCTCTTCTGCTGTCCTCTGCTGTGTCCACCTGGCCTGAGAACCCCCAACTGCTCCAGCACAAGGCCAGGGAAGGGCCTCACACGCTGTCTGCTCCCACCACCAGGAGACAGAAGTCCTGGCTGCAATGTGAGCTAGCAGACTCAGAAAAGCTGAAGTGACAACCGAGTGCCCAGCAGGCACCACCACCGTGAGCAGAGATTCATTCTGGGCCCACAGCCTAATGTGAGACTAGAATAAAAGATGGCCGTAATTGGCAAAAGCCCTATGAATTTCATAAGTTAAAACTATCAGCATGCTGAGGCAGGCCATCAGGCCTTGCTTATCCTCTTGCCCGTGTCTGACATGGGGCTGGCTGTGTCTTGGGTCTGGCCCTCAAGTCCTCAGGGAGGACCTAGGGGACTACTGCGGCGTGTGGCCATGCTGTCACCTGGGGCCTGGAGATTGTACTGGTCCTGTTCTTGCTGGGGACTAAACGCTGAGCCCCTGTTGGCTCCTCCTCCTCAGGAACCACGTAAATGCCCAGACTGCAGGGTCCTTCTGCTGCTGTAGACAGTCTCCACCAGAGGGGGCGAACCCTCGGCACACCACAGCAGGCTGTTGCTGTCATTAAAAGCTCTAAAGGTTCACTGTCTTTGGGCTGAAGGGTACAGAAGCGCCGCACCAAGCCTGGTGGCAGAACGAGGTGGCATCGTCAGGCTGGCTCACAGTGGCCGATGCCTAGAGGTTTAAGGCGCCAGCGACTGCATCTCAGCGGCACATCTGAAGCTAAGAGCACACGAGTCCCTCTTCTGCCTGGACAGCAATGCCATGAGACGCTGCTCCCTGGCGAAGCGGAGCCCCTCGGACCTGGGGCTGGCTGCACATCTGCAGGTGCTGCCACCTTAGCCGGTAGCTAACTGCACGATCAATGCCCATACCTGCCCTGGGGCAGGAGGAGAGAACATGGGATGTGGATCAGAGAAAAGATGTACTAGAAGAAAAGAGTCAACTGCTAACTGGGACGGGACGTGCTGTGAGAAGAGCGTCTAGGTGAGAGAAGCTGGGTGCAGAGGAAGCCAGCTGGACTCCGGCGGCACGCAGGGTGCCCTGGGCTGGGCCCCGGCACGCCCACCCGGCAGACCCAGGTCAGCTGGGCAGGGCTGGCCAGGACGTCACTATGCCTGTGCCTGACACTTCAGGCTTGTTCTACATACCCTGGAGTTGTCTATGCGGCACATGGACTGAATCGCAGATAGACTCCACAGGGTCTCCCCTCCCGCCGAGGTGAACACAACTCTGGAATATCGTTCACCTGGTGATAACAAAAGGACAAAGAAAAAGAGTTAGCGGTTATTCATTCTCCCTAAGACTCAGACCTCAAAAACAATTCCAAGTGAGAACTACACTGCAATTCGTTAGTAGCAGGGAATTCTCTCCTTTCATAAATCCCTGGAGAAGCACTCCACAAGGGCAGCACTGTGTGCCACGTCAGCACAACCTTGAGCAACAGCACATCACAGCCCCACCTTCAGCAAGACTTTAAAGACGCATAAGAAGTTTCAGCAGGACATTAACTGAACGCCTCCCTCTTCATTTCACAGCACGCCCCTAAGGTTGTACACAATCAGAGTGACACGCTCAGGCAGTGATGGCGAACCTTCAGAGCTTCCAGTGACACAAACAGCCCGCTGTGGCACGTGTGTCGTGGGTTCACACCAGCGCACCAGGGCATCCCAAGGACAGATGGTAGAGACGCTGTCCCTGGCAGCTGGAGGGAAGGCAGCAGGTGATGGATGTGAAGGCAGTACAGTCCGAGTCTAGCCACACGGAATGCTGGCGGGGCCAGGATGGCAGGTGCACTGCGTGCTAGAGCGTGTCTGCCGCCCCGGTACAAGAGAACCTGAAGGCGGACACGGCAAGCCAGACTCCGCGCTTGGGTGAGTGAGGCTCGGGAGGAGCGCGGGCGGTGTCAGCAGGCACACACGGCCACAGCCAGGCGGAGGCAGGCAGGCAGCATCTAGGCATCTAGAAAGGGCTGGGCCCTTCAGAGTGACAAAGAAAAGATAAAGATTCATCTCCACTGTGGCTGGAGGCGCGTATGTGGAGGGCCAGGCCTCCAGATAAAGACAAAACGACCAGGCCTGAGGTGTGCTAAGACCTGGTCTAGCAGTACGTAGACGGCCACCGGTCACCTAGGTGTGTGACCCATAGCCCGAGACTCACCCCTTCCTACACAGTAGTCTGCTGGTTCTGTGTGACTTGCTTGCCGCTGCTCAACGGCAGCTAAGCAGCCACGCTGACAACTGTATTCATTGATCTCGGCTATAGTCCACCTTGTGCCTACCTAGTTGTGCTCTGTATAGCTCCCCTGAGGAGTGGAGCTCTCAGCACCCCACTCGGGGCTCCTCCTGCCTCTCAGCTGTACCTCTCCCCCTCAAAAATACTTCCTACTCTTAACCTCTGCTGTTGCTTAGAATTCATTCAGTTTTGGGGAACACAAATGTGGCGGATCAGACATCTAGCAGGTTGGGAGCTATAACATTCCCTTATATCATTTAGAGGTCCTGTGTCATTCCCTCCATCACTGTCACAATCTGGTGACTGCAGCTAGAAGATTTCCAAGCTGCTTCTTCCTCTGAAATGGTGACAGCAACATCTATTTCACCCAGTCATGAGGACTAAATGACAATGAAAAACGGGTGTTCAGTAAGTACCACTTCTGCCTCAGTCATTAAAACTGAATATTTAGCAAGTAAAACCAAGTAATTTTATCTAAAATGCACTAACAAAATTAATTGCTAATTTTATGAACAAAGTTTTATTACAAAAGGTTTTATTCAAGGTCATGAAATTGTCTTCAATACACTTGTCTTCATCAAATAGCTACTAGCATCCTAGGTAGGCACACTGGTCAGCAAAATCGCCCTGGTGGAAGCAAACCTCCTCCACAGAGATTTAACAGTGGCTTTGGTCAGAGAGGAGCCTACTACCTCGAGACAAGGGGGGTGCTGAAATACACACCTGACTGTATTTCACCAGCCTGCTAATGTCCTTCCTACTTAAGACAGCAACCAGCACCGATGTTGGTGCAGCAAGAACGTGCTGGCCTGAGCGCAGTGAAGCGGCCAGAGTGCACACGCGCCACAGCTCAATTCTCCGTGTTTTAAGAGAGAAAAGGAATCTTCAATTGCTTTCTGAAGTCCACATAAGATCCTGCCTAAGCTACCTTCTTTGCAGGACTACGTAGTGAAGCAGGGTTCAAAACAAAGATCCTGAGGCTTGACAAGATCTAGAAACATTAAAGACCCAGGCAGGTCTGCCAGGGTTCTACCAGGAAAGAAGACATATTTAAAAGAGCTCTTCAGCAACAACAAAAACTCAAAACCAAAGGGCTTGCACCTTAACACTCAGTCAGAAGCTGAGATTATCTGCAGCTCCTACCAGCGCTTCCAGGTAGTCCGTGCTCCTTCCTGGCTCCTCTCCCAGCAGCAGCTGCTCAGTAACCAGGCTGACCTGGTGACCAGGCGACATCTGCTGCCAGTGTCTAGACAGCTGTGGCCCTGGGGGCTCATTTCTGGGGTGTTCCACACAGGACAGGGCCCGGTCTCCACAGAACACGGCACCACCGGGCCCAGCGCGCCCTGCCCTGCCCTGCTCCGCCTGCCCTGCGGCCCTGCAGCGTGCTCTGGGCCTCTGGAGGTATCTTGTCCCTTTTTCCTTCGCTATTGCTCAGTGAGGAAGCAGGCTCGTGGATGGCCCTTAAAAGTTTTTCAGATGAACCAAAGTGTAACATATTTTTTTGATAATGCAATAGATTATGTCAGGTTTCAATCAAAACCATGTACTGTTGATTGATCTAGAACTTGATAAGACAAATAATTTGAAATGCGACTTGAAAGTTTGGACAGGGTCAAGACTTTTATTAGATTTATATTTTCCTTAAAATTAAATCTAACTCGATCATCTTTTAATTTTTTTTTGGCGGAACCAGGGATTGAACTCAGGCCCTCGCACTTACCAGGCAAGTGCTTATTCTACTGAGCCATCTCCCCGGCCCCTCCATCTTGTAATTTTTATTACAGATAAATTCAGGCAGTGGTTGGCCAACCCAGAGAAGTTAGGTCAGTTTGCCGGCGCAGTGCTGGGAGTCCAGAGGACCCGGGGTGCCCTGCTTCGCCCAGTGCAGGGGACACAGCTGCAGGTCCTCCCCGACACTACTCACTTGGAACATCGCAGAAAAAGCTGTCTGTGTGGAAGTTCCAGTCCACATCTCTCTTCTCTCTTTCATAGTGATCATCCGACCACCGATCATCCCGATGGCTGAAACGGAATGACAATTTGGCTTTCAGTCACGTCCTGGCTATCTCAAGGCGATAAGTGCGGCAACAGTACGGCTTCACAGCCACGACCTGTTCAGCAATCGACAGTAAGCTGGAAGGATGAGCAGAAGCAGCCAGCATTCACTCCTTCACTTCAGACAAAGAAAGAAACATCATCTCTTCATCCTGCTACAACAGAGCTTTTAAAAGCCCGTGCTAAACAACTCGGTGCAAATGCCTTTGAGTGGCATATTGTACACTTAACCTTTTTGCCCCTAATCTTTTCATATTTAACCTTTTGCAATATTTAAAGAGTTTATTAAGTATTATGTAAAAATACATGATGATTACCTTTTGGCTTGCTCGTCTGCATATTTAAAAGGGTAATTTGCCAGCGTTGCTTTATATCCGGTATTTTTGACCATGTTATTCCACGTGACCAGTCTCTGGCCGATCGTTGTCCCTCTTGGTTCAAAACCCTAGGCAAAATGTCACAGGTTCCCATGAGCACATTTCATTCCAGGCTGAGCCATCACAGTGACAGCTGAGGAGGCAGTATCGGGTGACAGCACAGGTGAGGTACAGGCCTCAGGGAAGAGGATCCGGCACGGCTCCTCCAGGGCTGAGCACACATTCAGTGAGTACTTATGTTCACCCCAGAAGCACAGCGCTGTGCGGGTGCCCCCAAAGGGTGCAGTGCTGTTCTGGACCACGTTTTTCTCCACTTCCACCCCAGCGGAGCAGTTAATTAAAAACAGACGACTATGAGCAACAGTGACACTCCTTCAGCTTCTTTTGGGATGAAAAAGAAGTCAGTCTTAGAGCTTCATTCAGTCTTAGAAGCTCTATGAAAATATTTTTATATGGCATGCAGGTTCTGTAGTCTACTGCTTCTTAGCTTAAGCACGAGGACAGAGAAGGACAATATTCTGGTTTTGAGGGTGAGCAGTTTCCCTGACTTTTTTCTTCAGTTAGTGCAAACTTTACTTATAAAAGACTCTTAAATTAGCGTCTTGCTTGGCGTGGTGGTGCACACCTGTAATCCCAGCACCTGGGAGGATCACTGCTGCTTTGAGGCCATCATGGGCTACAAAGTCAGTTTAAGGCCAGGCTGAATTGCCTAGTGAAGCCCTATCTCAAAAAGACAAAGAAGGAAAGGAAGAACAATTAGTTGTCTCATGTCCTTCCTAAACTTCTACAAAGCTGAGAATACAGATTACACACATCTTTATCTTTCAAAAAGAGCCACATACTTAACCCAGGCTGGGGGTGGTTTCAAAAGAAATAGAATATTAAAAAAGAGATTGAGACTTGCATTAGAACACTTCATTCACGACGACAGCTCAGCAACGAAGCACAGATCGACTGTGGGCTCCGCTCTCCTTACCAGTAGCGGGTCCGAGAAGTCTGGCAGCTCCAGCACCAACACGCCCACCAGAGCACAGACCACGATGAGCAGGGTACACAGGCCCAGGACCACCACGGGCCAGTCGGCTAGCAGGGCTGCGTAGCTGCAAATACAGGGCACAGGGCGCCGCTCAGAGGCAATGTGGGATGTCTGCTGCCCACGAGCGCAACTGGTTAAGTCCTCATGGTTAGGCCTGGTACAGGTGTTGTCAGTGTGAGATCTGATGGAGTTCTGAACACAGGCACACAGGCAGCCACACACAGGCACACATGCATACATACCTGCACACACACACGCATGCCACGGGCACATACAGAGGCACACAGTCACACACATTTGTGCACACACGCGTGCACACAGACACATACATGCGGTCTGGCTCCAGCCTCTCCCTCCCCTCAGGAACTTCTCTCACGCTGAGCCTGCCGGGTGGTGCCACCTCGTCCTGGCTGCATCCCTTAGCAACCCCTCCAGGCCCTCCCAGAAGCACAGGGCCCTACAGAGACGGCCTCCGGCTCCAAACGCACTCAGTTCCTGCACGCCTCCTCGCACATCTTCAGCACGCTTGTGGCACGCTAGCTAGCACTCCCTGCGGGGAGCTGGCGCGTGCTCAGAACACGTCCTTCTAGACCACCTCTCAGGCCCCTTCCCATTTCCAAAAAGAAGAAAAACTCAGGACACTCGCTTGTGGACCGCACCTCTCTACCCTTCACTGAGGCCCCTTCTGGCTCATGTCAAGTTGGCTTCTCACTGCTAGGTCGGTGAACTCGTTCTGCAAAAGCATGCAGCTGCCAATAAAGCTGGTGGCTCTAGGTGTGTGCAAGAGCCAGCCTGTCTCTGAGAACAGGCTGCCAGCCAGCTTATGCTCTGCTCCCCTCACTCACTTCAAATCTAACTTCTGATAGGGATCCGACATAACAGACCACACTGTGGCCCCGGACGTCTGTCGCAGCTGTCCCTGCACAGTGATCTCCCAGAGACGAGCGAGCACCACAGCTCCCTGCCACCCTGAGCCCATCCGGGCTACGTCCACTTCTGGGAGGAGGCTGCGGCCTGGCCAACTGCCCAGGAGCCGCAGACACCAGAGGCAGGTGACCCCAAAACACATCTGTGCCCCCAAATTCACAGTGAGACTCTCAGACCCACAAGCAGTTCCTTTCTATGCGCATCATACCCACAGAACTGTGGGCTGAACTTTACTGACTGGACTGCAAGGCCTGGATCTAAGCCTAGGTAAGGAAGTCTGGCTGTGGTGGTGCACGCCTGTGATCCCAGCAGCCTGGCAGCTGAGGCAGGAGGACCCCAAATGCGTGGCCCACCCACCAACTGAGCAACTGAAATGAGACCTTGCCTCAAGGTACAAAGCAAGCAGGGCTGAGAGTGCTGCTCAGTGGGAAGGCCCTGGTTGAGGCTCAGTCTCTCAGTCTGTCTCTGTCTGTCTGTCTGTCTGTCTGTCTGTCTGTCTCTCTCTCTCTCTCTCTCTCTCTCTCTCTCACACACACACACACACACACACACACACACACACACACACACACACAGACTTTATGCTAAACACAACAGAATCACTCAGTGACTGACTGTAATGAAAACGTGAATCTCAGAGGCTCCCTGTGCTGTTTGAGTGTGCCTGCTGACCAGGTGTCATAGCCGCGCTGCATGGGGTCCCCTTGGGAGGTCCCTGAGACACACTCCGATCTCAGTCACCTTCTCACCGGGCTCCCTCTGGAAAATGGTCAGATAACAGCTTAAGCAAATTCGCCAAGTGTCTCAGGGCCAACACATGGTCAAATGCATAAAGGGGTCGCTGCTAGCACAGCGACACACAGCAGCCCACAGTCTTGTCTTCTTGGCTTACACACTTCTCCCTCGTGCTTCTGCCTCTGCAAGCACGTCCTGCACCTCTTGCTCCGAGCACGGCCAGGCACAGAGCGCACGCCCTGCACCTGGCATGAAGGCCCCTTTCCTGCACCCTGACCCCAACCCTGGCAGGCTGCCCTCGGCCCCCAAGTTCTCTGCAAGCAAGGCGTGTTGGTTTTCACGTCTTGCTGGAATAATACTACACTTTTTAAGTTATCCTTTCTTCCTAAAAACCCGCTTGCCTGTACTTTATTCCTTCTCAGTACTTCCTTATTCCTGAAGGTTAGGCATCTCAAAATGAATCACATTTCCTGTGCATCACGAATTTAGTGGGAAGAATGACTACAGGCCAAGAAATTTCACACAGAAAACAGGATTCCAAACTCTTTCAATTAACGTCATGAGGACGTTAAGCTGAGTACCATACGCTAGTCACAAGAGGCCAAACTGCCGCTCCTGCGCGGGAGGGACGCGAAGTCCAACGCAGGTAGCATGGCGGCACCAGGACTGTGGGGAGTGCTGCCGGCGGCCCCTGCTTCATGGGCTCAGGGTTTCAGTCTCACCAGGTGAGGTGTCCCTCTTCTGCACAGACTCACATGGTGACACTGGCCACGACACGGCGAGTGCGTGTGACGCCAGGGAGCACACACGTAAGATGCAAGGCACACACTGCACCTTACGATTTAAAAATAGATGCTATTTTAAAAGGAAAAAACATTTATCAATGGAATGTATTTTACTACAATTAAAAAAGGATTATTTTTAATGGAAGAAGTGTTTTTTTTTTTATTTTTTGGAAATAGTGTTTAAATGGAAGAAGCTACTTATGTAGCAATTTTGCTTTAAAAAATAACTCTTGAGGCAGGCTTTGGTGTTAGGAGGAGACTAGCCTCTCTGGCAACCGAGTCTCAAAGATCACTCAGACTTTCTGAACCGTAATGACACCGCGTCTCAACCCCAAACGTCGGGGTAGCCGAGTGTGATGAGCCGATGCTGTCGGCTTGGGGAGAAACCTTCGTGCACTTAACGTTCCCTCAAATAGATGGACTTCAACACTTCCACAGCTTCCTCTTAGCATGGCTACACAGCAGTTAGAAAGCCAGGAGCACTCCGAACAAGCTGCCATTCCTGGAGTCTAGCTGGCAGAACAGGAGGGACACAAGCAGTTAGTACAGGCGATCGGACGGAGACCTGCACAGCAGAGCCTGGAGGATAAGCATCTACCTTAAGGTTCATGACCACTATGGACGCAAGCGCTGCCTCCAGCAGTTACCTCAGGAAAGTTTTTCCTTCATAAAAGTATGAAAGAGGAAGGTGGAAAGAGCAGCAGCTGTGGGTGAGGTGCGGGGCGGGCACACACACACACACACACACACACACACACACACACACGGGAGGTCACTCTGGCAGCATGACCTAAGTGCCTTACCTTTTTGGCAACTTGAAAGGTCTGGGTGGTCTGGAAAAAAAGCACAGAGAGACAATCAGAAGCCAAACGCGACACCATGCGCAGAAGCTTCCGGTGCAGACGGACGCTTGCTTCTGTACTTCCCTGCAGCTCCTAGGAGACTATGTGGGCAGCCAGCCTACTGGCCGCGCCACACGGGCGGGCGGCAGGCGCGGCACACCATGCCATGTTCCCGCGGCCCGCCCGCCCCCAGCCGCAGGCTCTGGGGACCTGAGGCCGCCAGGGCCACAGCCCTCTCCCTCCTCCTGCCCATGGTGGCTCCTGCCTTGAAGGGTCTCCCAGTACTGTTTTGGCTTCGTTTGAAAGAGAATAATAAAAAACAAAAACGACACAGAATTTTGAAACAAGATGACAGGAAGTGAACAACAGTTATTATACCGTATATTGTTATCTTCAAAGCAGCTGCTCAGATTACCACAGGCACGCGGCATTAACTGTCCTTTTCAATGAACTAATAGAAATTAGTAGTGCAAGTATCTCAGCGATCGTATGCGCACACATGCACGCACGCACGCACACGCACGCATACACATAACGCGTTGCCCTTCCTCCTTTGCTCCTTTCTCCCATCCCAGTTGCTCTTTCTCTTCAGCACTTTCCTCCCCTTTCACAGCATTTGCTGTCCTTCTGGATCGTATTTAGCCCTCCAGATTCTCAGACTAGGGAGACAGTATGGTGTCACACCTGTGGGTTGGACTTACTTCACTCATGAATATGTCTCCGTCGTGTCCATTTACCCATAAAAGCCTCAAGCTGTTTTGGTTTTTAATTTAAAAGGACAACACTTTCTGTTATCAGAAACATCTTTTCTCTCCGTAAGGCCCAGTGAATCTTGTAAGCTTCATTTTTTTTCTTGAGACAGGGTCTTACAAGGCTGTATCCCAGACGGCCTCAGACTCACAGTGATGACCCCCCTGGATCAGCCTCCAAGAGCTGGGGCCAGCCAGGCGCCACCACGTGCAGCTTCCAGCTTTGATCTCCTAACTTCTGCCTTCACAACCCCCTTGAACAAGTGTGGGCCTGCATGTGAATCCTGCTGCCCCTGCCTCTCGTCCTCCCTGCCTGCCGCTCAGAGACCCAGGCCGAGCTAGTCAAAGGGACTCCGAGTGCAGTCGCGCTTCCAAGCTCGACAGCCCAGCCGATCAGCTCCCTGGTTGCTGGCTTGGTGAAGCTTTTAATGCAAGTCTGGTGAGGAAGCGAAACCCACTGCTCACCCTCACCCTGCCCAGGGCATTCTCCAGAGGTCTGCAGGCCCCGGGGGATGCCGGGCGCTGGCAGCGGCCAAGCCTTCCTTCCCAGTCCTGGGCAGGCCACAGCGCACTGCGTGCAGCCAGCAATTCTGCTGTCGTCCACTGAGCCACGTGCCAAAGAGGTCTGCAGATGTGAAGTGACACCTCGGAAACCTTTTTCAAAAAATGTCATTATTTTTCACAAAAATGTTATTTATCTTAACATATAACTGGCTTATTATTCTTTAGTGAGTCAAACACAATTTCTTAGCTTCAATTCCCATATGGTATATATGAACTGTAAATGAAAACATAAACAAAAGCTCTTGGAGGTTTTCAACAAACTTTGGAAGTGGAAATGGGTTATGAGCGCAGAAGGCTGGGAAACCAAGTGCTTCCTTTGGTCCGGGCCGTGAAACCCCGTGAGGCCCAGTCTGCTGCGCTGTCCCAGGAAGGGACTTGTGCTTTAGTAAGAGGGGACTCAGCAGCCCTCAACAACGCCCCCAAATGCACCGTGTGTACAGTGCATGCAAAGTCTTCTCATTTCTAAAGACACTAAGTACACAAAGGGGAGCCGCGCCTCATTTGTGTTCACGTTTCCATAACCGCATAATGCATGGTTCTTGGTAATGTCAAATCAGTGTTTGTTGGATTAATAAACAGGTATCAAACAAAAGTAAATTTAGTTTTGTTCTCTCTCTCTCTCTTTCTCTCTCTCTCTCTCTCTCTCTCTCTCTCTCTCTCGTACACACACACACACACACACACACTGCAATTTCAGCCCACTCCAGTCACACCTAAGGTCCTTCATATTCTACTAAACTTTCCAATTTGCTAGTGCCTAAGAGTCCTAAGGTAGGGGCTCTCTCATCTGGTGCCGCAGGAGGGTCACTCAGAAAGGTTAATTAAGCCAGCGCGTCTTGTGCAAAGCACAACCCTCCTTCCCCTGGTGTGGAACTGAACCTCCAACGTCCGCTCGCTGGTCTTTGCTCAGATGCCACACAGCTGTGGTCCTGCCGAGCTGGGGAAGTCGAGCACGCTGGCTCTGACATGCCCTGGCCAGACGCCACCTGCGTTCCCAGGGTCCCCCGCCCCTTCATACCGGACACAGTTCTCCTGGGTCTAATTCAACAGTGACTTTTGGTGGTACTTCACTGTTATCAAATTTTCTTAAGGCTACAATTTTTCCTCATGAAACAGCCTTCTTTGAGCACCTATATATGGACAGATTTCTGAAATGTTCTAGCTAGATGACATAATTTCACTGAAGCAGCACTCCGGGCTCGGCTGGCGTTGTGTGGACAGGAAGAGCAGGCAGACAAGGCTGGGATCTCCCACCCGGGGCCTCGGCCACGGCAGCAGAGCGACAGGACGCACCAGCAGCTGGGGTGAGCCTTACACACTGCCCACACCACAAAAATGACTGCTCCTGAACACTTGCTTTTTTTGATAAGTCCACCAAGAAACCCCCAAAACCTATACTGCCATATCAATTACATATTGATTTTTTGAAACAAGGTCTTGCTCTATAGAGTCCAGGCTGGCTCTGAACTCTGTGTTGCCCAGTCTGGCCTCAAACTCACTATCTTCCTGTCTCAGCCTCCTAAGAGCGGGAATTACAGGTATGTACTCCAGTCCTGGTTTCCACAGTGATCTCTTATAAAATAGTATTATTGAGATACAATTCCCATACCTCACAACCCGACCACTTAAAGTACATACTTAGGTGGTCCTTAGTATTTTCACTTAGTACTTGGCAGCCAGTACCACACCCCATGATGACGCTGCCCTTTGACACTAAGGGTGAAGCTAGTAGCTAGCTATAAGGAAAAAGTTATCTATATAGAGAAGGAGAGTAAGGTCTGGAAAAAGGCAAGCACCTGCACATATAACCTTACATTTTTACTTTTAACTTTTTCCAGTTAAAAGCACCTTCTGGGTTTCGGGAAAAGTTAGTAACTTTGCCATGTTCAGACCTACAATGGCCACAGTCCTGGACTATACCTGACTAGATATTTGTAAAGGAACGAGATTTTGCTGTGTCTGTTCTGGGCTGTAAGGAGTAGGAATGCTCTCCTTGCTCGTCCCCACAAGGCTTTCTAAAGCTGCAGGCCCGCGACTGACCGCTCACTCTCTAGAGACAGAATGACTACGGAGTCACTGCCCTCTTCCTGCCTGAGCACAGAATTCATTCATGTTACATGTGAGACAAAAAAGAGAGTGCCAACAGGGGCTGGAAAAGAAAACTGAGGTTACTGCAAAGACCCTCAATCCCTGGAGTGTGCCACTAACAGCCACGACAAGCAGGTGTAGAGAGCGCGCAGGCTCGTGGCAGGCAACACAGGACGGCTGTGGCTTGTGGAGCTGCCTACTTTAACTCTGCCTCTGTGTCTCTTCCCAGAAAGCATCTCTGAGAGTACACAGGCCAGTAGGGAATCAGCTCTGCCCTCGCAGACAAGCAGTCTCCTTCCATGCGCCCGTCCCTCTGGTATCTAACCAGAACCACCGCAGGGGGCCTGCACTCACTTCGAGCCTTGTTAACCAACCGGCTCGCGGACACCTGCTGAGGGAGCAGCTCTCTTCCTCCTGGGCTCTCTCACCTGCTATGCCACATGGCTCAGACACGCTGGCTTCCCAGCAACTGTACCATGCAGATGGGCAGCTGTCCCCTTGTGGAGCCACCTGCAACAGGGGAAGGCAGTGTTTGCATATCTAGAGCCACGCCCACTGTGGCGCAGGTGGCTGGGCTCCCACTGTGGCTGGGTGCCTTTGCCATCCAGGGACCCGGGCATCTCTGTTTGCAGGGGTGACAGCGGCTGGGTGACCTTGCTGCCCAGGGACCCAGGCATTTCTGTTTGCAGGGGTGATAGTGACATTATCTTAGGACTAAGCTCAAACCTGCTTTTAAAAATAACAAAGCACATATAAAGTGCAGCGCTCCCCGCCCAGAAGGATACGCAGTAAGTATGTGGCCAGACTGCTGCATGCTAGTCAGCCGGGAGGGGAGGGGAGGGGAGGGGAGGGAGAGTGGGAGGAAGAGCGCAGAGACCACAAGGGTGGCCAGAGCGGGGACAAGGGGAAACCCTAAGAAGAGCAACGGAAGAGAACAAGTACAGGAAGAGAAAGTTAGCAAGAAACGGGGAAGAGGTTGACAGGGCGCAAGCTGTCTGTGTCTCTCCTTCCTTCCTTCCTTCCTTCCTTCCTTCCTTCCTTCCTTCCTTTTCTTCTCTCGTTTAAGAGCTGCTGGGCCAAGAAAGGGAGACTACAGGGTGAAGGATGCAAGAACAACACCACAGAAAGCTTTCCATCCACCTGCAGCCTTCTGTCTTGACAGCTGCAGAATCAGCACTGCAACCTACAAAGGCATAGTTCCAGCTCTGAATTCCAACCAGCTTCTCGTAACATCTAAGAAAATAAAACCCATGAAAACTGGCTTTTATATTTCTGAACAACTAAAATACAAGGAAGGAAATGTACCTTGAGCTTTACAGTGGGGAAACTGAACTTAAGAAACAAACTGCTTCGCGGGGCCTGCCTCAAGCACAACAGCAGCACTGCCTTGCCGCGCTGCCCCTCAGTGGAGGCGGACACTGAAGGGATGCCTCGGGCTTCGCGTGGGCGTTGTAGAAGGGAGAAGCTGAAAATAAAGCAGCACACTGGATGAGCGTGCTCTAAAACATGTCCAACAAAAGCAAAGCCGTCCCTCCTCATGACTGCTTCCACGGGTTCCACCGAGAGGAAGAAACAGACGCGCACACAGGCTGGCGTGGCTTCCGCCCCCTTGTAAGCGTGAGCTGGATGCACAGGGCCTGCGCTGCGTGAGCTGAAGGCCGGCGACAACTGCAGAGCTGGCACGAAGTGCTTCCTGAATGCTCAGAGGTGTGGGCTCGAGGGCGTGGAGCACCCCGAGTGCCCATGACACAAAGAGACCAGGAGCAGGGAGGAAGTTGGCCGGGGCCTGAAGTTCAGACAGCGCCTGGTAAACATAAGCACTTCGTAAGTGTTAGAAAAGCTACTGAGCACTGGGCCGATCAGCGCTCTTGGCGAGGAGAACAATGAGCGGGAGGCACAGGCAGCCCGGGCCTCCATGCAGCAGGCGTGTGAGCTGCGTGGGTCTGTGCCCTCCTGCTCCCCTCTAGAAAGAAGCCTCCTCGCAGAAGGCTCGCCTGGGATAAACCATGCTGCTCTAAGCAGTGTTTGTATGATTCACTTGCAAGATCCAATGGCACCTGCTGGGGGCTGCAGAGCACTTCCTAGGCATGCAAGGCCTGGTTCAGCTCAGTTCCACAGTGCTCCTTGGAGCCAGATGCACAGAGCTGTCACCCCTGCACCCTTTCCTGGGCCAGGGAGACGGCGCCAGGCTCTGCACCTGTGCTTTTCTTGGCCCCAGTGCAGCAGAGAAGAGCAGCTCACCAATGAGCACCATGAGCCACTACTGTGACCTGGGAAGGACCAGCAGGCAGGGTGGGGAGTGAGCAGGGCAGGGCCGGGAGCAGACAGGATGGCAGGCAGGGCCCTTACTGGGGAGGCTCTGACCAGAGAGAAGCTCCAAAGAGGAGGAGGAGGAGGAGGAAGAGGAGGAGGAGGAGGAAGATGAAGAGGAGGAAAAGGAGGAGGAGGAGGAAGAGAAGGACAAAGAGGAGGAGGAGGAAGAGAAGGAGGAAGAGGAGGAGGAGAAAGAGGAGGAGGATGAAGAGGAGAAAGAGAAGGAGGAAGAGGAAGAGGAAGAGGAGGAGGAGGAAAAGGAGGAGAAGGAGGAGGAAAAGGAGGAGAAGGAGGAAGAGGAGGAGGAAGAGGATGAAGAGGAGAAGGAGGAAGAGAAGGAGGAAGAGGAGGAAGAGGAGGAGGAAGAAGAGGAGGAGGTGGAAGAGGAGGAGGAAGAAAGGAGGAAGAGAAAGAGAAGGAGGAGGAGCAAGAGAAGGATGAAGAAGAGGATGAAGAGGAGGAGGAAGAGGACAAAGAGAAGGAGGAGGAGGAAGAGGGGGATGAAGAGGAGGAGGAGGAAGAGAAGGAGGAGGAAGAGGAGGAGGAGAAGGAGGAAGAGAAAGAGAAGGAGGAGAAGGAAGAAGAGGCAGCGGAGAAGCCAGACGCGGGAACTACCCCTCAAGGAGGGATCCACCAACACAATGCCGACTAATAGCCAAGTGGAAAAGAAATAAATGGAAGTTCAGAAACGTCCTTTAAAACCCAGAGGGGGATATGGGGCATGGATAGACCTGCTTACCACAGAGAGAAGGACGGTTCTGGGACAGTGACTGCGAGTCAGCCTAACTTCATATGCTGAACTCTTCAAAGGCCCGTGTGCACCAAAGAACCACACAGTAGAAGCATGAAAGGAAGCTCTAAAACGGCAACAGTGCACACATTCAGACCCATGTGACTCAAGCCTCTGAAAATTTCTAACTGCTGAGTGTGGGGTGCTGTTCACCACCACGCAGGTGGGGAGCAGCGGCACATGCCTTAATGCACTTTTCAAGAACTACAAAGCAGAACACTGTGGACACTGCAGAGCTAAGTGCCACCTGCCTTGCGCTTCCACATTACCAGGTCTCCTGCGCAGCTCCCCCACTCTTCCCTCCACACCCAGGTCTGGGTCCTGAGTCCCAGGGCGGAAGCAGAGCCTGCAGTCACAGCCTAAGCCACCACTCTAATAGGCTGCCAAGAAAAAAGTCCTGCAGATGGGAGACAACCGTGGGTGCAAAGCCCACAGCACAGGAGCGAGGAGAGGGGAGGTGGCCTTGAGCCACAGCCACCTCAGAACCCCTGATCTTGACCTCAGAAGCACACCTGGAGCTACACCTTGGAGAAAGGTGGTGACCAGGAGGCAGAGAAGGGCGCAGCCCCGGGTCATGACCCACATAGGCATGAGCAGAGTGGAGCGTGTAGAAGGGCTTGGGGCTTGTGCTGGAGAGCACCGGGTGTTCTCAGGGAGGGCCACACCCAGGTGGGCCCGCAACAAGGACGAAGCAGGTGGGCACTGAGGACGGAAACACCAGCCTGGCCGCTACAGGTGCCGACGGGCAGGAAAAGCAGGCTCCGATCTTCCTCACGGCTCAGGAAGCCTCCTGAGAGCCTCACAAGAACACAAATCAAAATTACAAGTGTCTATTGTAAAAATGTACACTTTTACCAGGAAAACGGTTGATGACTTTGTAGGTAAACGAAGGTTAACTTATTCCATGAATATTACAACCGTCCCAAACTCGCTGCGGAATAATGTTTATATGGAATGATACAGTGTAAGTACAGTTAGAAATGCCTAAGACTATGCTTAATATAGCTAGGCTTTCCACATGAACTAGAAATAATACAACTGTAACATCGACTGAAGTGAAGTCACTGATAAAGTGGAGTCTAGCAGAGAGGTTAGGACTGACATTATGTAACCTGGATAGTTTGTATGAATTTTAAATTCTTCAAGTTAGGACTTGCATTAAACCTGACTCACCTATATGTTTTTTTACTTCATTAAGAAAGAAACGGGCTGGGGAGATAGCTTGGCAGCAGTCTAAGTGCCTTCCTGGCAAGCACAGGGACCTGAGTTTGATCCCCTGGACCTTATGTTATGATGGCCCCAGAGCCCCCATACACTGTGCTGGTCCCGAAACCAGAAATGGTGGAGAACACCTGTCCAGAGCTGGGGAGGATGAGCCAGGAGGATCACCACAAGTCTGAGCTGCACAGTGAGACCTTGTACCAAATAAATAAATAAATAAATAAATAAATAAATAAATGGTTTTTAAAAAGAAATGCAAATGTTGCTCACATTTAAAATTTTATGGATTCTAGCTATACATAAAAACTAAAACTCTTTTCAATTCCCATCGTAAACGATGCACGTTACATAAACAAGAACCTCTGTGTTGGTTATAATCACAGTGAAGACATTTTTGAAAGTGAGTTCAAATTATGCATTTATTTTAAGTCTATAGTCCAATCTCAAATTTACTCTTTTTTTTATTTTTTATTTATTTTATTTATTTGTGTGTGTGTGTGGCCAGCTCAGCCCACCAGGGGGTGGGGCTGGCTGGCATGTGGTGCTGGGGGATTGAACCGCAGTCCTGTGCTTTGCTAAGCTTGTTCTAAGTAGGTGCTTTAGACCACTGAGCCATCTCACCAGCCCTCAAATTTACTCATTTATTAATAGAAAAAAATTTAGGTCAGACATCAAAAGTATAAACACTTAATTCCCAAATTTAACAATTACCTTCTAATCCAACATTGGCTTATTTTCAGTTCTTGGGATGTCTACATTTGACTCAACAGAAGTATCACTCAAGCTCAAAAATATGAGAATCATATTTAATCTTTCTTATAATCCCCATAGTTTGTGTTATTTTGCTCTTACAAAATTATTGAAAATTGTACAAGGCTGCCCCTAGAAGGTTAAATGTTACATATCCATATCCATATCCATATCCATATCCATATCTATATATCCCTTTGGGGCAGAGAGTTAAAAAGTCAGGGAAAATCTACTGCATCAAAGTGGATTCCAGCAGTGAAAGCCTCACCTTGCGGCTGCCACGACAGCTTCATCCGTGGCCTGACGGCAGCCCTCTTGGCAGCCACGGGGACCCCTCGGTACGCTTTCAGTAGTAACAAGAGCGAGTAAAGTGGACGTGCCTGCCCTGGCTGGGCTTCCCATGTTTATCCTTTAACTTGAAGATTAAGTTCTGGGGAGGTGGGGGCTGCCCAGCGTGTGCAGGCCCAAGTTCCCTCCCTATCCTCACACACACAAATAAATTTCTGTAACTCAAATCATGAATAACGATCAAAACCTTAACAAACAGGGTTAAGGCAAAACTGCCACCATTGGCTTTAATAAAAAATAATACCCTTAAGGGTTTTCTTCTCAAAGCCTAATATTAGTAAAGGAAAGATACATCAACATAGCTAAAATAAAAACGAGAATTTTCTGCTGAAAAATAAAAACGTCACCATCCTGGGACCACATGTGTTTGAGCTGTAGTGACATTCTGGTCGCACAGCCACGAGGGCAAACGGGCCCACACGGTGCTTGTGCAGGGCCGAGACCCAGCGCACGCTGCCCTGGAGTGGGGCCCTGGCTCCACCCTCGCTTTGGGAGCCTCAATGCCCTCGCGGGTAGAGCTCGATTATTCCTGAGCCCCTCTGCGGCTGTGAGACTCTGCTGCTTCTGATGAATTTCAAGGAGCCAGCCTCCTCTAATCAAAGCTGTGCTGAAATCCTTCCTGGACAGAGATAGCACTAAGCATGCCCAAGGAGGTAAGAACTAGTGTTTTAGGACACTTTGAACATGATGCTGGCTCTTTCTGAGGACAGCTAGCGAGGTGGACTAGGTAAAGGCCAGGTAGGAAAACTGCTCTGAGATCCTAGGTTGGAGGGCAGGGCAGAGTCCTTGGTCCCTCAGTGTCACATGAACGTGAATGGTGAGCAGGTGCTGCCAACCATACACTGCACTGGGGGCAGAATGTCGCGGGCAGAAGTGTGTGGGAGGTGGCAGCGGTTTATCAAAGACCCTGGGCAAGGCTCCAGAACCAGCCAGGCTGCCCACCCAGTGGGTTCTCCTGGAAAAGTAAAGAGCTCAAGTTGAAAGGACTGTTTCCAGCTGCCAAAGCATTTGTTTGTCCATTCTAAAATATAAACTTTAGCTTTTAAGGAAGAACCAAAGCTTTACTCAACAGACGTATTTTCTGTTTTAAAGTTGGTTTTGTTTTCTGATTTGCAAATTAACATTTGTTTTCTTGAAGTCTGAAAAAAAAAAAAAGACTATTATAAAGGAATGTAACTATCACCCATATTCTCACTACATGGATAAAACCTATGTAATTCTTTTTTTTTTTTTTTGCGGAACCAGGGATTGAACTCAGCCCTTGCACTTGCCAGGGAAGCGCTTATTCCACAGAGCCATCTCCCCGGCATATGCAATTCTTTATGACAGGTTTCCTTTCAGTATTTTTCCTTTGAACCAAATACAGGCATAAAGTATGCACACATTTAGGCTCACAGTTGAGTATGAAGTGCTATCACTCGGGACCACAGGGCTTTTCAAGTAATTGAAACCTGAAAATATGGCTGAGTGCTACAGACTGTGCAGTTTACTTAGAGGTATATAACTGTAACCACAAACTGTGTTGTGACTCTGAAATTACACGTGTCTCTCCTAGTTCTTATGCAATGCTTCTACGGAAGCTGTGAAACACTGCAATTGGGGCAAGTACTTTTCCTAATTGGTGGCAGAAATGTAAATTTTGGGGCATGCAATTTAAACTCCTTCACAGTTGTGACTTACTTTGTAATTTCTATGAGTAGTGTCACAGACATCTTGATCCAGATGTTAAGTACACCCAGTAAACTTCCCGAGGAATCTAGGCTGGTCCTATTTCTCTGCGACATTTCATTCACAGTCTTCTATAGGGGTGGGAGGAGAATCCCAAGACTTGCTTCCACAGACTATGCGGCCCAGCACCTACCAAGAGCTGACCATTCTTCTGGGCTGCAGCCAAGAGACTTCCTTTTCAGGGCCCACAGGGCACAGGCAGCGGCCTGGGCCGGCGGGTCACCACTATGTAATCAGCAGTGGGAAGAATGAAGGTTCTCACGTTGTTCTTCTAGGACGACCAGAGGGG
The DNA here is from genome assembly GCF_000260255.1 of Octodon degus. NCBI lineage: Eukaryota > Metazoa > Chordata > Mammalia > Rodentia > Octodontidae > Octodon > Octodon degus. The sequence continues at coordinate 23,195,118 of NW_004524593.1, read as the reverse complement.
TAACACATGTCTCAGTGACCCGGCTCCTGTTCTGTCAGCCAGATTTGGCAGCCTTGGCTAGGCGAGCGCAGACTATGAGGAGCACGTCCTTTCTATCCCTCACTGCCCGAGAGGGAGCTGCCCACAATGTCCTGGCTGTGAGAAGACAAGGATTTTAGTCTGGCCCGGTCTGGGAATGGGGTCTGGGAAAGACAGGAGCCTATTAATGGCATGTAGAGGTTTTAATTATGTGAGGGTCTGTTTCACAGAATCATTCCATTTTATTTTGACATGAAAACAGGAAGGTCCCAGGATAGAATCCCTGTAGGAAATCTTAATTCGCTTTCACGTAAAGCATAACATAGGGTTCCACAAACCTATCTCTTATTTTTCTACTGTACATTTTTACTTTAGCATAAGAACGGCTGTTCCGAGGGCTACAGGAAGCAACCTTTTTTATCCACTTGGTATGATGAAAAGCAAGGTGTGTGTACCTGTGCAAAAGTGTCAAACCAGGGTTTACACTCACGTAATGCTCTGTGGCAGTTTTTGTATATGTTTGCCTGCACATTACAGAGGGTGTAATATTCCACACCACTCCAGGATTTGTTTTTTTTTTTTTAAGTTTTCTTTAGATTTTTTTTTTTTTTTTTTTTTAATAGAAGTAGCCCAATTCAGTATAACAGCACATGAAAAACCAGAGTTGCAAGTTTTGGAAGAAGTCAAAATTGAATCACTAGATTACTCATGCGTGGATGATGAAGATGATCCGTTAGGGTCACATATATATCTTTATAACCGAAGAGGGCTGCGGGCGGGTGATCGCAAGAATGACTCTGACACTGGCCTGGGAGCCGAAGTGCCGACGACAGCGAAACGGAGCAAGAAGCACCGACACAGACATGGAGTGCAGACCTCCTTTACTCAAATAACAAAGAAAGCGGTAATGTGAGTACATGTAAGACTAGTCTAAATCTTGGCAAATGGCCATGCATTTCCCACCATGAACGATTTAGAACTAGGTCTAAAAGTTAATGACAGTCTTGGGTGAAACATCTTAGATAGAATGCCGACACTGCAATTCAGTGTTGGAAACTGTAACAGACAAAATGCTACAAGATGCTGTGAAACATACAAAGACTGAGATACAAGTAAAATGTTCTGTGCGCACCAATAGCCATATTCAAAATGCATTCATGATGACAGCTCACTAGCTGATGTGAAAATATTCACAGGCCTTCTGTGCTTAGCAGGGATTTCTCATTGCAGCGGTGAGAAAGACTGAGGGCAGCGATGCCGCCGCAGCGCAAACACTTCCCATGCTCTCAGTTTAGAATGTATTCTGAAACGCAGCCATCGGGTCCTTACTCATATATTAAGAAAGCAAATGATGTTGTGAACAGCCTTGTTGCTCCCATCTCCAAAACTAATAGGCACGTGACATTCCACAATTGGTTTACCAGTGTCCAGTTGATCTAACATTTGCCAACAGAGCACAAGATCAGCGCAGGAACTGTACAGAGGAACAAAGCACAATTTCCAAATGAAATGCTGCAATTTCAAAACAAAGAATTGTATAGTACAATCTTTAGATTTCAGAAAGATACAACAGTGGCTTTGTATATGGCAAAGAAAAACAACTGGTACTGCTGATCTCAACATTTCACCACGATGAAAATATTCATAGCAAAACCTTGACAAGGGGCTGGGGAGATAGCGCAGTAGAATAAGCGGTTGCCTGGCAAGCGCAAGATCCCGAGTTCAATCCCTGCTACCACAAAACACACAAAAAGTATACAGTTGATGTGAAAATGTTAAATGTCTATTCTAAGCACTTATTACACATTTGATGTTTTATTGACATCTTATTTTCTTATTATTTAGCTGTGGCAATGGCAATTGAAGTAAAGATGTTTTTGTAGAATGCTATTGATATTTCCTTTGTAGTTCATATAGAAATTTATTTTTGATGTTATCTTTTAGGCTTTGCAGGCAAATATACAGCTGATGCAAAAATGTTGATGTTCATTCTAAAAATATTCAAAATTTAAGACTTTACCTCATGTTCCTGTTAACGACACACTGCATAACGTAAGAACCTCCTGACAGGACAGCAGGGCCAGCCACACGGCAAGAACGCCCCACAAAAAGGCTGGGAAATCGAACACTGGTGCTGTCAGTGCACGAGACGCCTGCGTACGGAAAACACGCGACGCCACGTCTCAACCTGCCTTAGGTGTGCTAAGTGAAGTAAAAAGGTGTTGGTAGTGTGCCACTGGTAGTTTCATTGTTGTTCACGTAGGAATTTTTGTCTGTTGCTCTTTTTTAGACTTTGTACACCAAAAATAGTTGGTGTCAAAATTTTTTTTATTTTTAAATGATATTAAAAATAATATTTTATTTTTATGATTTTCCCATTAAGTACTCATTGTTTAATATAATGAAACTCATATGATTAAAATTAATAATTCATCAATAGAACTATTCTAAAGAATGAGCAAGGATGCAACAATCCCATGGTTATACCTCTTTATGACAAAAAGTATGTTATGTTCCTTAAAAAAAAAAAAAAACAACGACAGACTCAAGATGGTGCAGTGGTCCGCAGCAGCGAAGTCTATCCCCACAGAGACCTGGAATCCACACGCCCAGAATCGGGAAGGACCTAATGGGGAAACTGAAAGCTCCAGAAGTCTGAGAGATGAGTCACAGTACAGAGAAGGACACAGCAGTCTGGACTCTCGCTGGCTCCCAACACACTCACGGGGAGGGCAGCCTGGCCCTGCATCATCAGGTGAACACTGAGCGCTCCAGGGAGGACGCAGGGAGCTGGGTTAGTGACGTGAGTGCAATCCACAGGGAGGGTGGGGGTCTTACTCTGCGAGGACTCCCTACATACCGCAGGAAACAGCTGCACAGGTGCCCACCACACGGCCAGAGCGTGCTTAGCCAGGCACCATTCTAGGGAAGGGCCGTGTGCTTCAACTGGGACTCAGAGCCGCTGCGGAACGGCTTTGCTTCTCAGTGGCCAGCATTATCCACCCAGTGAGTTGGTGAGGTCAGCCACAAGAGACAGCGGCAGACAGGGAGCAGGCTGGAAAAAGATCCCGTGAGGGGTCTGAATTCAGGCCAGGAGGACACTGGCCCCATCCCCATGGTGACAGGCCAAGCCCAGCCCGAGCTGAGCTGGATGCGAAGTGCTGGCATTGAGCACCTGAGCCCGTGTCTCACTGCCTGCGTCCAACGTGGAGCTGAGTCCATCTGGCTTTTTTGTGCACTGGGTGGACACGCCACAGCCTGGAGTAAACAGGAGGGTCCCACGGAACAGGAAGCATCTTATAAACCTACAGACTACAAGACTACTCGGACAAAACCATGGATTGCTGGACTCCACGGCTGTGGCTCCTGCAAGAAAGCCACTTGCGGATAAACACAAGAGGAAAATTTGTGTCGTGGTTTTACTCTTTCTTTCTTTCTTTCCTTTCTTCCTCCTACTCTTTTTTCTTTACTGGTTTATTGGAATCTAGGGAATTTCCTTTTGTCCTTCTTGGGATTTTTCTCTGTTCTTTTTCTTTTCTCAATTCCTTTTAATTTCTTCTTATATTTATTCTCCATATTCTTTCTTTTGTATTCCTTACCTTCCTTTTTCTTTGACCTTTTTTAAAATTCTATTTGCTCTGGTAAAAGCCATTTATGAAAACCCAATGGCTAACATAATCCTAAATGGGGAAAAACTGAAATTTTTTACTCTTAGATCTGGTACAAGACAAAGATGTCCTCT
>NW_004524593.1:23169630-23189543 GCF_000260255.1 Octodon degus | reverse complement strand
CCTGAGACTCTCCAGAAGATTTTTGAATCTAGTAGTTAATTGGAAAGATTCTCACCCTGACTAACTATATATACTGATACCTGTGAACTAAGCAATTGCACTGAAGTTGGTAATCTGTAATAGTAGTTTCATGCGTGGAGTGCCTGTCATTCTGGTCTTCTGAATATGGGCTGCTTGTCCTGACATGCCAGTTCCTGTTGTGCTGTCTCTCAGGCAGATGACTGTTCAAAAAGAAGGGGCTAGTGAATGAAGGCAAGAGATAGGAAAAGGAATATTGTGGGACTGTCCTGCTTCAAGGTTGTATATGGTTAGATTTTCGGACTTATGCGTAAACATAAGAAGTATATAATTCTTTATGCCTATTTTTAAAAATATATTCTAATTTTTAAATGTCTTTTCATCATATTCTTAAAGTTCAACAACTTTAAGAATATGATGAAAAGACATTTAAAAATCAGAATATAAATTTTTCAACTTAAAGTTCAACATATCAATACTTGATGAAAAATACCTGTTCCATGTTATGCCTAAGATGTTTGATATGCAGACAGATAGTGAGGTTAAGCTTAACAGCCTAGGTTGTATGGTAATAACAATAAGCTTCTCTTCTGGAGGGTTAACAACCTAAGTTTGCAGACCAAAATTAGAGAAAAAAGAGGGCCGCAAGGAAAGCCAACATTTTGGCCCTAGCCTTCCAAGGTCAATTAAGACTCAGAACATAGGAGAACTTGTACTGTAACGTCATGTAACTCAGTAGTGTCCCAAATTTTCTGATCAAGGAGATTATGGGGCCAAAGAGGAAAGTGATCGATGATGTAGAGTGTGCCTAAGGAGAGTCACATGGAGAGAAAACATTCTCTCAGGCTTTCACAGAGAGCACATTGGCCAACCAATGGCTGTGACACATCCACATGGCTGACACTGACAAAAGTTCTACAATCTGAGGTACAGGATCTCAGGATAAATCCTGAGGGGATTTCACTGACCTTATCAGACCCAAAAGCTACAACTTTTGTTGCATAGGTCCTGCTTTACCTTGGTCTTAACCATCCAGCAGTATAAGAAGTAAAGCCGTGCTGTTATGTTGAGCTGTAGGGGACTCAGGTCAACAATTTCTGACACTGCCAGTGAAACAGAAGACCCAATACTATTACGGACTACTGAACTCTTTTAGAATATTTTGCTGAGTTTACACACCTATCATATTTAAATGATGGAACTTAACAAAAAAAAGGGGATACAGGGCTGGTGAGATGGCTCAGTGGTCTAAAGCACCTACTTAGAACAAGCTTAGCAGAGCACAGGGACCGCGGTTTGATCCCCCAGCACCACATGCCAGCCAGCCCGCCCCCTGGTGGGCTGAGCTGGCCACACACACACACACACACACACACACACAAATAAATAAAATTAAAAAAAAAAAGGGATACAGATGAATGTCTATTTTGTATCTGTGTATTCAAAGTGGTTAGGATAGATATATAGTTACATTCTCTTAATGAATAGAGGGATTTGTTCTGATGGTGTTTGTAAATAGGATATCAAGTCCGCATCTTGTACAGTAATTAACCACTAGGAAGAATGTACGCAATGTGTTAATTATTGAAACTGTCCTACCATTTTGGTTTGAAACTGTCTCATTGCTGTTTCTCAAGAAAATTATGAAAAAAAATAAAATAAAATAATAAAATAAAATTGTATTTGCATTTATTTTATGCTTCATTTATTCCCGTGCCACAAGTCTTTTTTTTCCTCAGTCTCTTCTGTGGGCAAACTCCTCCTCTCCTTTAGGAGCAATTTGGCCCTTGCAGTGAGGATGACCTCAATGTGGCAGGGAGCTTAGGGATGGGTTAATCCAGCCATGAACCCGACACGCCCAGCAGCACATCTTGGGTGCTTTGTTCACCTGGATATGCTCAATAACCAGAGAATCTACATCTAAACCCTTAAGCTCAGCATTACTCTCTGCATTTTTAAGCATATGCAGCAAAAATTCAGGACTCTTTTTGGGCCCCCAACCCTGCGTCCAGTCCCACGGTTTGGCCTGGACACACCTACCAACTCCACCATTGTAATGCCGCAACGGTACACTTTGCTTCTTTAATGTGACATCCTTCAGATACTTGGTAGCCTTTCGGATACGCAAACCCTGGATGGCCTGGGCAGTTTCACATGTTCTTAAAGTGAACCCAAAGATTTGAGCCTTTTGATTTACATGATTTTGTTGGGTTTTCTGGGTCGAAGGAGTTCAGAACCATTTTCACAGGTCACCTCGGGCCACTCCCAGGAAGAGGCTTTTTCCTTATTCTAGATCTTATCCTTTTGTCTTTAATTCTACAAATTCTATTACTTCTTAACAGGAGCATTTGTCATGCTGCTCACTCCTCCTGATCTCTCATTCTTTAATAGTATAACCATTAAGCTTTATTAAACTTTACATAGCTAACACCGTGTTGTTATTGTTGAATTCTTTTCTATCAATAGTGAAGGTATAGTTGTTGCACTTAGTACATTTTTTTTTTTTTAATTTTAGTGCAAGGTCCAAAGGGTCTTACTATGTAGATCAGACTCACAGTGATTCTCTTGTTTTCAGGCTCCCAAGTGCTGGGATTACAGGCACATGCCACCACGCCCAGTCTCAGTCGCTGTCTGAGCACGCCCAGTGGCAGGGCTGCTGCACTCTGCCTAAGCAGGCCCTTTAGTCTGCTGAGCTATCTGCCCCCACTCTTTTCTTGGTGGTACCAGGGATCGAACTCAGGACTTTGTACTTGCCAAGCAAGCACTTACAGTACATATTTTTTATATGTCATTATCTGGGTTATCTTACTACTTGTACTATGAATGTGGATTTCTTTTCTATGAAGGGTGGTACATTATCATTTCTCAAGGTATGTCAGGATCCAAATGTTTGGATAGTATTACTGTTGCTGATTTGTTTGATGTCACATAATTGTTGCTACTTATGGATTCTCACTTTATGCCAACACCTAGATCACTTTTGTGACATCAATAACACTGAAATCCATTCCTGGTGAGCTGAATGCTGGGCCACCTACACTGCGTCCTCCACTCTCAAGTCAACAGAGGCGGCTGGATCATGAAACAGAGGCAAAGGACTATAGTCACAGCCTGAACATGTCACTGAAAACAGCCAGCCAGCCATACCAGCAACACAATCTGTCCACTGGGGCCTGGGGGATGGCTCAGTAGAATAAGTGCTTCCCTGGCAAGCACAAGGGTCTGAGTACAAGCCCCAGTTCCGCAAAAAAAAATAAAAAATAAAAAATAAATAAATAAATAAATAAATCTGTAGTACCCATGAACCTAACCACAAGACCAATCATCAAAAGAAACGATAGAAACATGAGACGACAAGGGAACAAAATGTTTCCCAAAACTTCCAACTGTCTGCACTCTGATCCCCTGGGGGCACCAAAGGCAAAGGAAAGTAGAAGCTACAAACCTGAATTATTTGAAAAGTACAATGAGGTCCTCATTGGAATCACAGAAGATATAATGAAATAGATAATGGAAGTATTAAAACAATCAGGGAACTTATGAGAATTAATAAAAACCTAGCTGAGCTAACTAAAATGATACAAAATGTGGATGACCAGTTCAATAAAGCATCAGAGTTGATGACAAGGTTCCAAACATAAATCCAAGGAGATTAAAAATTATATTGAATGTCTGGGCTGCAGAAGCAACCACTGCGATGACAGAATTTCAGATGTAGAACACAGGGATGCTTTCAAAGACTGATTACTCAGAGATGTCTTAAAAACAAGAGAACATGAAAAAATAGCTCCAAGAGCTGTCAGATGACACAAAGAAGACTAAGATCATCTGGATTATGGGAGGAAACTGGGAGAAGGCACACAGGGTATAAAAAAACTGTCTGCAGAAATAATAGCAGAAAACTTGCCAAATATAGGGAAAGAATTAAACACACAAGTAAATGAGGCAAGTAGAACCTCAAAGAGCTATGATCAAGAGAGAACCCTCCATGCCATAGTAGAGTAAAAGTATCAAAATTCAGGGGCTCCATCACTTTATATTCTCCTCTTTTTTTTTATCAGTGTATTCTTTAGAAGCACTTAGTACTTCTTTGATTATAGTTACCACTACATTTTTTAGTTCTGAAATTATTTCTGATTCAACTCAGGGCCACAATCTCAAAGACTGGTGGAGGAAAGCAACAAATGACTTCTAAAGCTAAGCCCAAGAGAATTACAGCAGACTTCTCAGCACAAACATTAAAGGCCAGGAGACCTTGAAGTGAAGTGTTTCAGTCCCTAAAGATAACAGTTTCCAACCCTTTGAAAGGAATGCATTAATAAGGTATTGCCACAAGGAAGGACATCTCAATAAATTGATGACCACAACACTGACAGTCCAAACATTTCTGAATGACATTCTAGAAAGAAACAATGAAACCAACGATGCCAAACAACTTAGTACAATGAGTACAGCAGGCCGCGTGAGCAGTCAGTGCGCTCCCTCCAGGCCCAGCTCCTGGTGGCACAGGCACACTGGGGCAGCTGAACAGCCAGCGGGGCACACGCACAACTGTACCGCTGGGCAGTCTGTACCACTGCTGGTCCAAAGGACCTAATTAATCACTTTCATCAGTCTTTTTACAGTATATAAATGAGTAGTTTATCAATAATTCTCTAAATATGGAAACCTTACAAGTACACCACTGCTGATGTATAGCACAAATTAGCTGAATTATAATTTTTATTACAATTTAATGTTTTCCTTTAGGAACTGTAATATGTATCTGGTTTGCTAAATCACTGTCTTCTTTTTTAACATTACTGTAATCAAGGACCTCCTGATGAGAAAGTCATACATGTGCCACTGATGGTTCAACCTAGCACGAATGACTGAGTTCAGACCAGAGTTGCCCAGCAGTAGTGAGACATAAATGGCAGCCCCAGTATGAACATATGAAAGGAGAGGGAAGGATGGAGGAAGGAAGGAAGGGGGAGGAAGGAAGCAGGGAAGGAAGGAAGTCAGAAACAGGGAATCAGCAACGATAGGGAAAACTTGATACTTTTCAGTAATAACTCTCAATGTGAATGTTTCAATTTCTCAATCAAAAGACATAGACTGGTGCTGGGGAGATAGCTCAGCAGTTTGAGCATCTGTCTGGCAGCAAGTGCAAGCAAATGAGTTTGATCCCCAGTACTATATGCCATGCTGGCCCCGGAACTGGGCGTGGTGGTGCATGCTTGTAATCCCAGCGCTGGGCAGGCTGAGACAGGAGGATAATTGTGAGTCTGAACTGCATAATGAGATCCTGTATCAGACAGGTAGGTAGGTAGGTAGGTAGATGGACGGACGGACGGACGGACGGACAGACAGATAAGTTTTAAAAGACATAAACTGGCAGAATGGCTCAAGAAGCAACACCTAATGATATGCTGTATGCAAAAAAATTAATTCAAAACAATTTTCACAGATTAAAAAATTAAAGGATGGAAAACAACACTCCATACAAGAATCAGAACAAAACAGGAATGGCTATCCTAATTTCAGACAAAGTAGATTTCAAGTCAAAACTGGTCAGAAAAGGTAAAGAAGGTCACTGCATATTAGTTAAGGGAACAACTCAATAGGAAGAGGTAACAATTCTAAACATATATGCACCAAATGCTGCCTCATAAAACAAATACTACTGGACACACACACACACACACACACACACAAAAAAAAAACAGGTAAATGCAATGACAGTGGGACACCTCAATACCCCACCATCACAAATAGATCAACTGGACAAAAAAAATCAACAATGAAATACCAGACATGAACCAAACCTCTGAACAAATGGATCTGATAGCTATCTGCAATGTTCCACCACCAAACCGCTGAATACACATTCTTCTTAGGGTCACATGAGACTTTCTCCAAAACAGATCCCATACTAGCCCAAGAAGCACGCTGAAGTAAATGAAAAGAATCAAAATTATCCCAAGCAAATTATCAGATAGAGTGTAATGAAATGAGGTCAATGGCAAAAGAAACCACAGAAATGATACAACTGCAAAAAAAGCAATTATATAATTGCATGGAAACTAAATAATAATCTATTAACTAAGCAATGAATCACAGAAGAAATCAGTTCACAAAATCTAATGATAATGCCAGTAAAACATACCAAAACCTTAAGGGACACAACAAAAGCAGTCCAAAGAGGGAAGTTTATACCTGCAAATGCTCACGTCAGAAAAACACAGCAAGGGCCAGCGAGATAGCTCAGCGGTCAAAAGCGCCTGCTTAGGCAAGCTTAGGCAAGTGCGGGGACCCTGGTTCCATCTCCAGCACCACACGCCATGCCAGCCCCACTCCCAGGGTGCGCTGAGCTGGCAAAAAAGAAAGAAAGAAAGAAAGAAAGAAAGAAAGAAAGAAAGAAAGAAAGAAAGAAAGAAAGAAAACAGCAAGCACAAATAAATAACCTACTGATATATCTCAAGGTCCCAGAAAAACAATCCTAATACCAAACTAGTACACAAAAGGAAATTACAAAGATCAGACCTGAAATTAGACTAGAAAAAAGCCCAGAAAGAATTAATAGATCTAAGAGCTGGTTCTTTAAAAGAATAAGTAAAATAGATAAAACCTGGCTAATCTTAGCCATCCCAAACTTTTTTAAAAGGAAGGAAGGAAAAGATCCAAATGATACATGCAGTTAAAAAATGAAAGATAAAACCACAACAGACTGCTGAAATGCAGAAGATCATTAGCAACTACTTTGAGAACCTGTAATCTAATGGAGAATTCAGATGAAACAGATTCCTAGGTACATATTAACTACCAAAATTAAACCAAAAAGGCATAAAAATCATCCAATATCAAGCAATGAGGCTGGAGAAGTAACAACAACAAAAAAAAACCCTACCACCTAAAAAAAGCCCAAGTCCTGATCTTTAGAGAATATCTAATGCCAATACTCCTCAAACAATTACAAAAATGAAAGAGAGGCTGTACTCCCAAAGTCCTTCCTGGAAACTAGAATTATCATGATTATAAAACCAGACAAGCACCCAAACAAAAAAGGGAACGACAGTCCAATCTGTTTAATAAATATAGGTGCACAAATCCTGAACAACACATTGGCAATGACTCCACAAAAAGATCAAATATCATCAACAGGTAGGAACACAGGGATGGTTCAAAGCATGGAGACAATAAATAAGAAACACCACATGAACAGAAGGTAAGTCAAAAATCACACAAACATCTCAATCAATGCAGAAAAAGTCTGACAAAATCCAACATCCATTTATGATTTTTTTTAAAAAGTGAAGAAAATAGGTATAGAGAAACTTTATCTCATTTTGATAAAAGCCATTTATGCAAACCAATTAATGGAGAGAAAGTGAAAGCTTTCCTTCTAAAATTAGCAACACGACAAGGATGTCCACTATCTCACTCCTTTTCAATACTGTTCTTGAAACATCTGTCAGAGTAATCAGGCAAGAAAAAGGAAGAGAAGGGACATAGGAAGGCAAGAAGTCAGATCAATATTATCTGCAAATGACATGGTCCTCTACATAAAAGACACCAAAGATTCCATTAAGATTCTTAGAATTAATAACCAATTCATAGCAGGTAATAAAATCAATACACAAACATCAATAGTGTTCTTATAAAGCAATAATAAACTCAGTGAGAAAAAAAATCAGAGAAAGAATATCTTTCACAATAGCATCAAGAACAATTAAATATTCAGGAATTAACCTAACCAAGGAGCTGAAAGATTTCTATAACAAAAACTACAATACTCTGTAAAAGGAAATCAAAGAGGACATCAGGAAATGGGAAGATCTTTTGTTCCTGGATAGGCATAACCAACAGAGAAACAAGGTGTCCACACTTCTAAACTAGGGGCAGGGAGTATTAGGGATCAAACTCAGAACCCCATGCCTGTCAGGCAGGCAACATTCCACTGAGCTATATCCCAGCACCTTGATACACAGATTTAATGCAATCTGTCTCAGTAACAAAAGAAAAGTAACTAAGACGAAGTTCATATCCTGCCTTGGAGTCACTTCATTGGGGACTGAAACCTTTACAAACTCCTTCTTTAACCTTGGGTGTCAGGTATTTTGCCTCAGCAAAGAGAAAAGTAACTGAGACAAATCCCAATGCAAATATTAACAGCATTCCTCACAGAACTAGAGGAAACAAAACTAAAATTGACATGGAACCAGAAGAGACCTGGAATAGCAAAGGCAGCCCTGGGCAACAGAACAAGTCAGGACGCACCACACAGTCCTGGACTTCAAGTTACACTGCGATGCTGGAGTGGTAAAATGAATACAGTGCTGCCCAAAGCAGGCACACAGATCAGTGAAACAGACCAGAGGTTTCAGAAACAACTCCAGGCGTACTCAGCTACCTGATCGTTGACAAGGGGCAAAACCTTATGCTGGAGGAACGATACCTTCCTTAACAAGGGGTGGGGCCGGGGAGATAGCTCAATAGAACAAGCACTTGCCTGGCAAGCACAAGAGCCTGAGTTCAACCCCCGGTTCTGCAAAAACAAAAACAAAAACAAGTGGTGCTGGGAAAGCTAGTTAACCACATTTAGGAGACTGAACCTGCATCTCTCACCATGTACTAAACTAAAATCAAAATGAATCAAAGATCTAAATATTAAAACAGAAACACTGAACCTGACAGAAGACAAAATAGCTAAAGCTCTGTAGACACAGACTTAGACAAGGACTCTCTGAGTAGAACGCCAACGGTGCAAGACATCATACCAAGAATTAACAACTGGGATCACATCAAACTAAAAAGCTTTTGCACAGCAAGAGAAGCAACCAACAGAGTGAAGACACAACCTACAGAATGGGGAAAAAATACTCCCGGCTATTCATCAGAACCTAACTCTCCACAGCAAATACACGTTACACTCCAGACAGAGTGCTGATATCTAAAACTTAAAAAAAAAAAACAAAAACCTCAAAAAAAATTAGACTCCTAACTAAAAGTCCTGACAAAAGTGGGCAACTGAAGCGAACAGTCACTCCTCAAAAGTACAAATGGCCAATAAACATGAAAAATGCTCAACATCACTGAGATTTTATTGCCATCACCAAGAAATCAAAGAACAACAAAGGCTGTGGGGCTGTGGGGAAAAAGGAAGCCTTCTGCTTTGCTGGTGGGAGTGTAAATGAGGACAGCCACCGTGGAAATCAGTACGAACAGCCCTCAAGAAATGAAACTAGGAATTCTATTTAACCAGCTGTTCCCCTTCCAGCTGTCCTCCTGGAAGAGTGAAGGACACCACGTGACAGTACGCCCACGTTCACAGCAGCACACTTCACAAGAGCGAAACCTTGGCAGTGGCCCGTGTGCCCAGCAACATAGAACGGCTAAGGAAAACGTGGCATCTGTATACAACAGAGTGCTACTGCATCATAAAGAAGGAAAATGAGTCACTTGTAGGTAATGAGAGCCTCCTGAGACCATCACGTTACATGAAATAAGTCAGACACAAAAGCTTACATACCGGACTGGAGAGATAGCTGAGTGGGGTAAGCGTCTGCTTAGACGAGCACAGGGACCTGGGTTCAATCCCTGGCACCACATGTCATGTGGGCCCCATGCCTGGGTGTGCTGGGCCAGCCACCAAGACCAGGCATGGTGGCACGCGCCTGTAATCCCAGCACTGAGGACACTGAAAACAGGAGGATCACTATGAGTCCAAGCTGCAGAGTGAGACCCTGTACCAAATATATATATTTTAAAAAGCTTAAATATCACATGGTCTCACATGAAAAACCCAAAATATAAACAAAAATAAAATAATGGATAATTTAAAAAGAAAGTTTCTTAGAGGAATTCTTGGTTTATTAATCACAGCACTATGACTTTATTTCTGCATTTTGCAATATTTGTAGCATTTTATGGCACTTCAAACTGCATAACCCTAGACTTCACTAACCAAGGTTCTCCGTTATGGTAACGTCATTTGTATTTTTGTCATGTAAGTACACCCTTGGATGTGGAGAAAAAGGACTAGAAGGGTTTACAGCATTACTCTTATGCTGGAACTTGAAAGCAATTGTAGAAGGCCAGCGGAAATTGTTACATGGGCCCTGAACAACTCTCCTTAAGCCCAAGCAAAGATGCTGAGGGAAGTTCCTGAAGCCGTTCTTTCGGCTCAGCTTCCTACAGCGCCTGGACAGATCCTGGGCGCCCTCCTGGCACACAGCTGTTTCCTACAAAGTGAACGCCCATGGCTCCAAGTTGGTGAGCTCGCCCAGCACTTCCAGACCTGCATCACGAGCTGCAGCATCTGGGAGGAAAAGGTTTGCAAAGGCTCAGCCCAAGGGGCCGTGGGTCACAAGCACGCCATCACACTTCCCGTGCCTCCTTTCTGACCTGAAACCTGGCTCTTCCACTGGAAAACTCTCTCCCCTTGGCTTCCCTCTACTGCAGCATCTTGGACAGAGAGCTGGGAACAATGTGTTATACCTTCCGGAGGAGGGCTCTAGTTTTCTCAGCATTATTAAATCATTCCTTTTGTCATCTCTTCTCCACCCTAAAAAATTCCAACTCACCAAGCACTTGCTGACTTACAGGCAGAATTGATATCTGCTCCCGAGTAGGACTCAGACTGCGTTGCAGAGACACAAGTGGTCCAGGTTGGCCAGGCTGCTGAGTCCACCACTGTTGTCTTGGATTACAAGATCCAAATGCTACTTGGTTTGTCCAGCTTCAAATCAAGGACACACATGTACAGTAAAGTGGCACCTCAGAGGGCAGCTGGCTCACTAGGAAGCTGCTGGGAGGTAAGCAAGTGGGCTGCAACGGACACCACCCATCCCTTATTGCCTGCATCCCCTCAGCCTCACAGCAGGAATGAGTCAGGCTATATATGCGGCCTCGCCTCTCCAGAGTATAGGGCAAGATGGAGCAGGCTGGTGGCTTCCTTACTGTTCTTTTAGACCCTTCCATTCAGTGCAAAGAGGCGAAGTGTACAAGCTGGCGGAGTTTTACACATGTCTATACCCATGACCACAATTCTGATCAATTTAGGGTTTTCCCAGCATCCCAAGAGCTCCTCAGCTCCCCAGGCAATAATCTTACCCTGACTTTCAAACTGTAAACCAGTTCTGCCTAAGACATTCACTTCAGACATCATCAGTTTAAGTAGAAGCTCAGACAGTTAAGTTTGAGCTTAAGAAAATATCTAAAACCCGAGACCTCGGGATGTTTTAAACAAATGATTCCCAGACAAGACCTGACCCTTTCAAAGGAGACAGAGGTCATCCACAGGTCTCTGGTGAGCAGCAAGCTTTCCCGCAGGGAAAGCTCTGCGTGCCACTGCGTTTCCAAGAGCACCACATGCCCCCAGGAGGAGGATGTGGGGTGCTGGACCCCTGGCGGACATTGGCCAGGGCTCCTCCTAGGGCTGCACACGCTGGCAGCACGAGGAGGCTGCTTCTGCAGTGCAGTACGCCCAGGGTCACCTGAGATGTGCTGTCTGTGACCTCGTGACCAGTATGACCTCACGTTAGTCTCAAAAATGAGCCCGCACGTGCCTCTCTACAGAGCAGGCATTTGGTAAGTATTTCCCAAGCTACCGAGGAAGCAAAGACAACTGTTCACACTGCAGCAGCACTGGGCTGCGATGAAGGCAGTCTTCACATCAGACAGACTTGGATTCAACCTCAGGCTCTACCACTTGCTAATTAATTTTTCAAACATGGTTCAAGGTTTTCAGGCCTCACTTTATTCTACAAAAATGAAGGTGACGATAACAGTACTAAATTCCTTGGGTTTTCTCAAGACTAAATCACAGTGTGTGTAAAGTACAGCAGAACGAGTGACATACAGTAAGGGCCCACGAGCATCATTAATACTGTCATTATAAATTTTAATTGTAACTTTATGCCATTGAGGTCCATTTTCTACACCAAATACATAATGCAGTGCATGAAAAAGTCCCATGTTGTAATTTTTAAAAGATCTTAAAACCTGAGAGTAACTATGACACATAATCATGGAACATTTTAGAATACTTTTAGTAACAATAAAATGTATTATTAAAATTCTTAGGAAGGTCACAGTGTTACAAAAATCACCAATTACATAAAGGAGGTACTCATGTGATAGAAGAATAGGAAATAATCTGAAGGCCACAAAACCTAAAACCGCAGTGCTGACGGAGAGCTTGGTATTCCTGCGGGCTCTATGAGCAGACTGGTCACGTCCCCCGCGAGGTCGCCGCTCAGCTGACACGCTCACAAAATCTCTGTTCCGTAGGTGGAGGCACATCACAGAGGCCCTTCCCTAAGCTCATCTCGGTTTGCAGTTCCTATTTGTAATCCCATGGAAAAGTTAGTGGCATGCTAGTAGGCCAACCCAGTCTGCCACTTGCAGTGCAAGGCATGGTGAGAGCAAAGACACAGAGGCATGTCTGTAGTGGGGTCCAGGGCTCTTGGGTCCAGCAGGAACAAAGAAACCCACTGCAACACTGGCCTCGGGCTGGAGCTCAACCCGGATTGCATTACTTTGCGAAGAGTGGCTCGGGCTGGTGACCGCGAGAATGGCAGGAAGCAGGTGAGTGCTGTAAGCGGGGGCTGGGCTGGAGGCGATCGTGCTCCTACAACGCACAGAGAGCGGGCTGCAGGGGCGAAGTGCGTATAGCAGACTGGGGCGCTGTCTAGTGTGCTGAAGCTGGAGCTCAGGTCTGGCGTGTGATTCTCAAGCCTTGAGAGGCTGGTCATCTTCTCGTGAGCCTCCCAGCCTACCTAGCTCACACCTGCTGCTTGGGAGCTGTGGTCCGCCCTGCCCTGTCCTGTCCCACTGCTGTAAAGACCACACATCAGCTCCTCAGCCAGACGCATCTGCCTTGCTGAAGGCCAACTGGGGGGAAGGCAACGTCCTCGTCAGCTCCGCACCTACCAACACACACCAGTGGGTCAACGCTCTTCTGTCAAGGAGAGCCAGGCAGGTGGTGCTCCACAGCACATCACGCCCAAATGTTCCCTTTCCGCTGTGAACTGCAACGGGACACTTACAATAAGGAAAAATAAAATTCTTCACTTCTTTGGGATAAACCCAGGGCCTTGTGCATACAAGGCAAGAACTCTACCACTGCGCCACATCTCCACTTCATTTCTAAACTATGCAACACTAAAATCATATTTAAAACCATGTTAAATACATTTCTCTTAAGATATATCTAGGTCCCTGATTATGATCATTCTACCATCACCAAAGCCTAGGCCTAAAGTATTCTGTGTGTGTGTGTGTGTGTGTGTGTGTGTGTGTGTGTGTGTGGTGTGCACTGCAGCCTGGCAGACGAATTATAGCATGTGTGTTGGCGATGAGCAGCGGTAACTGTCTGGATCACAGGCAGCTCTACTGCTGAGTTTCTTCTGCTGCCTCTAACGTCTGTCTGCCTTAAAGCCCACTTAAGCATTCAGTGGTTACTAACCAGCTGGAAAAAAAACACTTCACCTCTCATTTAGCTGTTAAAATAATTCGCAGTTTTCCTTCAAATACAGTAACTATTGGAGAGCACTGCTGAGAAGATGCGCTAGAAGACTGCAGCAAGCACACACACGTACAAGGAACACAGGCTCACAACCCCCATGCCAACTCCACCCAAGCTTTCTGGAAGAGGCAGACACCGCAAACTCACGGGTGCACAGCCAGCCCAAGACGCACCCGCTCTGCCAACAGCTGCCTCAAGCAGTAAGCAAGCGGGGCTGCATTTCTATGCCACGATCGGAAGGAGCAATGTGCTTGCCACACAACCAAGCATGACCTCTGCGCGCTCCACAGGACCCCGAGCCAGCCACACACTGGGACAAGCCAGACTTTCAGTAACTGCTTCAGTTCCAATTTAACTTACAAGAACCTTCTTAGTTAAGCCTGGTCCTAAGAACCAAGCAAGAGATGGGATTTGGATTTGTGTCAACCAAAAGGAATATGCAAAGCACGGGGGAGCACCGCACAGGCAGGCCCAGGGGTAGGTATTCCCTCCACACCGGGAGCCTCCTCGCAGGTCTCAGTCAGAAGACAGCTGTGAGCTTGTCCCTGAGGGGGAGGGAGGCGGGCCTAGAAATGCACTTTCTGACCATCGCTGGTACTTCCCAAGGGGACAGAGGAGGGCACTGCAAAAGGCCAGGCAACCACAAGGCGGAGCCTGCTGCACGGGCACCAAGAGAGATCCAAGAAGGGCCCTTTCCCCAACAGCAACGAAGAGAAACAACCAGGCTCTGGAAAGGACAGCTGGCTAATTAGAAAATGTTCTGAAGAGTTGACAAGTAGTTCTGACTGAAAGAAAAAATTCTTCCTCAGCCCACGAAATTAAATTTGCATGATTTTGTTGGTGCTCATGGAGGAATCAGCTCCTTTAAGGTCACACGAAATTATAAAGTGCTTATCCTAAACTCAAGCCTTTCCACATGCTTAATGAGAGTATAATATATTTTAATAAGAAAAGTGAATAATAATCATCAATAAGAGTTCCAAGAAAAGCCCGTAAGAAAGCCAGAAAACCCTTATTAAACTTAACTGAGAGCGTGGAATACTGGAATGAAGCCTGCAATCCTTAAGCCAAATCCTGACCAAACCCTGCGGCTGCTCCCTGAGAATCTGAGCTTTGGGAGGAGGTGGGGGCCAGGGCAAAGGAGGCAGAGAAGTGCGTGGTGCCACGCAGGGCTCAGTGAGGGAGCGGATGCGTCACAGAGAGACCCCTCCCGATCAGCCACACTCTTCAGCAAGTCTCTCCCGAGGCCTGCCTACATGGACCAGGCCTGGTCTCTGCAATCTGTATGGAAGACAAATTCCAGACTAACACCTACACGCAAAGACCCAGCATCTTACTATCTACTAGGATCAAAGGAATTATCTCTACATTACAGTTCCCTTACACACATCAGTGACAACAAAGACACAGACAATTTCCGGTTTAAACCTCTACAGTGAAAGGAAGTCTAGTCCCTGAGCTGTCCCTTGCCACTCCCCAGGGCTCAGAGCCTCCACTCCCTGCCCACCATTCCTTCTCCTTTCAAACACACTCCATCCCTTGAGGGAAGCCTTGCAAAGCCAGAAGAGGAACCTGGAGCCCAGCAGGAAAACAGTGAAAGTAGTGTCTTCGGAGGGAAGCGGTGAGCAGGCCCCAGTGACCGCAGACACACATGAGGGCCTGGGGCAGAGAGGACTACGCCAACTGTCCACTGCTTCTCAGGGGCAGGAGACAGCAGCGCTGAGGCACCACCCTGCTCACACTCGGGCCATAGAAAGCATGCCACGGGAATGTCACACTCCTCCATGACTGGTCACTGTGGGGCCCTGCACCAGGCAAATGGTGGAGAACCAAGCTTCAACTAGACCAGTTACTCAGCAAAGTCATTCAAACTAAAGCATCAGGTTCCTTCAGGACTCTCTCATTTTATTCCCACTGTTAAATTTAAAAGAATACATATCAACAAAGCAAAGTCCAAACTTCCTAAGAATTAGGGCCCATCACCCAATCACCCATTTTGTGATTTATCGGCTGCTTACAAAGCCACTCACATAGACCTGCAGACACGCTGGGGCAGGCTGAGGGGAGCGAACGGCAAGGGTTCAGTCTCCTGGCCCCAACCGGCTGCCCCTTCAGGTGGATCCAGAGATCAAACAGAAAAGCCGTGCAGGAGCTCTGGCACAGCAGGCTGGCTATACTCTGTCCCGGAGTCTCTCTCTCCACCAGTGACAGTACTATGTTTCAGAAGTCAATGCTTTTGGGGTGGGAGGTTTGAAGGACTGGAGGGTCTCCCTGAGGCAGGCTTCAGCAACAGCAACAAAGGAGACAGAGCCTCTTACCCTGTTCCCAGTCTGGGAAGCAGCTCACTGTGGCACCTGAACAATGCCTCTGCTGCTGACCACTGAATGCCCATAAAACCAAGCTCCCGCAGGGCACCTGGACAACAGTCAAGGGCCCACTAAGCAGCCAGACTGACAGCTGAAGACTCAGGCATCTTGGGCCACGGGCCACACAATCACCGCATACAGGGTCCGCAGGTGCGCAGGGACTGCTGCGTGCCACTCACACGAGGTTCTGCACCCGTGCTCCAGAACAGCCTTCTCGGGCCCACTGCTGCGCACTGTCCCCGGGGGCGTCTTGCTCAGTCTCTTATGCTTTGCCTCCCTTCTGGTGACGTATGTCATTTCTAACCATTACTTGGAGCACATGGCTATTTATGTATGTATTTAGGCTTTTGGGGACAGGGATTCCCTATGCAATTCAGGCAGCCTTGAGCGCCCTTTGTGGTCCAGGCTGGTCTCGAACTCACAGTGATCCTCCTGCCTCAGTCTCCTGAGTGCTGGGATTAGAGCCGGTGCCAGCACACCCGGCTTCGTGGGGCTAGTGTTGCCCAAGTCGTCTCTCTTCCACTGGACAAAGCTGTTTCATCGCCATGAGCAATCTAACTTCATGAGGTTTTCTAAATATTGTAAATCTTTTCACAAAATAAGCTTTCTCAAGAAATATATTTTGTAATCATTCATCCAACAAACATTTATTGAGCTCAACTCTAAAATAACAAGCAACCAGTTGACTATTTGATTTGTGTTTTTGTAAAAAAGAACAATTTTGTACAGTTTTGTTGAAAAGAATACAAAATAGTGTATCAATGAAACTCTCCTTTAAAGGTTAAATCCTATAAATGCTTTTAAATTATACCTAAAAATCTACTTAAGTTTAGAAAGAAACAAACAGATAGCAACTGTCTCTTTCCTGGAATTAGAGATGTCACTGATCCATAACACCGTCTTTTTTTAAACTGTACTGTTTGCCAACTATTTTACAACCCTTCAAAACTCTTTTTCAATTAAAAAGCAAAAGAACACTTAAACTATTTCTTTCTTTTCACTCTCTAGTACCTGCTAACCAACCGCAGTAACATGGAAGGGGGTAGCGAGAGGCTGTATTTGCTCATTCCAGGCATTATATTAATTAATGTTAGGAGATAAAGTACCGTTCCTTCCTTGGTAAGGCAAGAAATGATCAAGTTCATGTCCTGAAACACGGTCTCGGCTGCTCAGTGCTCTCGGTGGCACGGCACCCTAAAACCTCACTTACAAAGAAGGCTCGAGAAGTCTCCCAGCAAGGCAGTCTTCCGTGCAATCGACTGCCAAGCCATTATTCTGGCAAGCAGTATCAACAATGGAAGCACAGGCAGCAAACAGTAATGAAAACTTAAGGAAATAAAGGAATAAAAATCGAGGTGGGAGATGAATGCTTGCTGTTGGCCCCGGGTCCAGGGTAAGCCAGGGACTGTTACTCTTGTTCTTATAGAGAGAGAAACTGAGGCAGGCAACTGTCTAAGACCTCCAGCTAATGCGATGACAGAGCCAAGATTCCAAGCGTGGCGCTTACAGCATCACACTGCCGCAAGGCAGAGTCCACGTCTACACCAGCTGCGGAGGCACAGGCACCCAGGAGGGCTCTTGAGCCAGCCTGAGATCCTGTCACCCACCCCAGAGCTCGAAGGGGCCCGGGCCACAGCTGAGGAGGAGTATAGAACAAGGTGTTCTTCAACTCAAAGCCTAATTCCAGAAAACTTCTACTCACCAGATGGTTAGGAGAGAGGAGTCCACTGCTAGCTAGATCAAGTTCAGAACTTTCTCGCAAGACGAGAGGCAAGTGAAAAGCTAAGAAACAGTAGTTGATTTTCTTTTTTTTTTGGTGGTACTAGGAACTGAACTCAGGATCTTGCTTATTCTACTGAGCTATCTCCCCAGCCCTAAGAAACAGCAGTCGTTCTCTTGGTCACTTCAATGCAGAAAACACTGACAGGATCCCCGCGCAGTTATGCAAGTTATTCAAACGGATGTGGCCTTATTCAAGACCAAGCAGGCAGGTTTAAAGGAAGGGGAGTGCTCAGAAGACAGGTACCAGGACAGAGTGGAGGAGAGTTCTAAGGATGGGAACGATAGTGTGGCTGTGAAGTCCCTGTGCATGACATTAAGCTCCCTAATTCTCAAGGAGGAAAAGACAAGATCAAAGGTTTGCTCAGGGGGCTGGGGAGATGACTCAGTAGAATAAGCGTTTGCCTGGCAAGCGCAGGCCTGAGTGTAATCCCTGGTACTGCAAAAAAACAAAGAAACAAAAACCCAAAGTTTTGGTCAGTCCAGCAATTAGAAACGAGGCACAGTGCACTAAGTGATCTAAACAGAAACAGGTCACCTCTACTTGCTAATTCTGTGAAAAGAATGAAGTCCTGAGCATACTGCACGCGTGGCACTTACAGGGCTCTTATGTGCTAAAAGAAAAGCTTTATAGACCAATCTTAACAGTTTGAGCAAAGAACAACTCATGAATTGGGCAGCACTCAAAACGGAAAGGAACTGTGAGCCCTCCGCTGTGCACTGGGGGCAGCAGGCTCTGACAGCGGAATATGCAAATCAGGACGGACGCCACTCGAGGCTTGGCGGACGTGGTCTCGTCCACCGTAGGCCTAGGGCTGGCTGACGCTCAGCTGCCTACGTCTGGCTGAAATCCCGCTGTTGGTTAGCAGACAGACACACTCCCCTATCTCATCTGTTCCAGATTTTTCCTTGTAAGTCAGGCTATGCCCTGGGATTATACTTTCTCCTCCAAGTTCTGTACAACAGGAGGAGTCCAGCTGACAAAGTTATTTCAAAGTAACTACAGGCTATCAATGTTGCACCATAAAGAAATGATAACTGCTCGAAGGGACAGGTTTGTCAGTCACCCCAACCTGATCATTATAGTGTTTACGGGTATCAAAACAATACACTGCACCCATAAACTTGTACAGTGATGTGCTGATGTAAGGCCTATTTATTCCCCTCCTAAGAGGTGAGCACCGTGTCGCCCGGCCCTACCCCTCCTTGCACGAGCTTCTTCCTCGGCCTCGCTGCCCTTTGCAGGCACCCTCACTCCAGAGCATCGCTCTTCTGGTGCTCTCTGTCCAGCTGACACCCGCAGAACAAATCTGCTGGGACAAGCACGGGAGCGCGCGTCAGGCCCTGCCTGAGGCCAGCTCAGTGCCAACGCCTGTGCAGGGCAGAGGCAGCCGGAGCAGCAGCTCGCCGTGAGAGGCCCTGCTAGTTCAAGTGCACTGAGAGCTCTCATTCCTTGCAAATTAGGTCACTGAGAATCACTCCGCCTGTGCAGAAAATGAAGGCACAGCCTGGCACGCTGAGAGCATCACTTATCTGCCGCAGTTCCAGGGCACCGCGACTGCTCCAGAGCAGGGCTTGGCTCCGGATGCAGGACTCTACTTCACCTCATACACTGCAACCACGGAACCTGACTCAAAAATATCGGCCCTATGACATGACCACACAACTTTAGAATCAACTATTTACAGTCATATGCAAAATGGAAAAAGTCTACTGGGGCCATGCAGCACAACGCTGTCAGGACGAATCTTTTAAGTGGTTTTGACGAATTTGGGGACTTTCTTCTCACAGTCCTAGAACAAGGCTCTAATCATGTGGATTAAAAACCAGAACATGCTTCAGAGGACTCTCTTCCCTTTCTACCCTCTTTCCCCTCTTCTCTCATCTTTTTCTTCTTCTAAAAGATTAAAACTAAAATCTCTCTCACGGCGAGTGAGTGAGACTGACCGGGGCTGCGGGATCCTGAATAGACCCAGGAGTGCAGGCCCGGCATGTGAGGGAGACCACCCAGGGCCCACTGGATCCTCATTCGACCCATAGCGCATGTCCAGTGAGGAACCCTTCAGCAGAACTCCCTGCAAAGAGGCTAGAGGCAAGACCCACTCAGCTGATTCAGGAGCAGAACATCTTGCCAGAGAGACACAAAGGGTTCAACTCCAATGGCTGCAGCAGAAAGAAGTGGAGCACAGCAGCCAGATCCAAGCAACACCCACCTGGAGGAATCGGAACTTCGTAGATCC
>NW_004524593.1:23144702-23168055 GCF_000260255.1 Octodon degus | reverse complement strand
CTGTATCTTTGACTTACAATTTATTTAAAAGACATTGTATGATATCTTCTCCTAGTATTAGAAACTTTAAAAAGTATATTTCCATTTTCTGTTGACTTTACATTACTTCTTCCCTGTCTTTTATACACACATACACACACATATATGGAAAAAAAAATACGTGTATAACCCAAAAAAATTTAAAAAAAGAAAACAACAACAACACAACACAAAACTCAAACAACATCAACCAAACAAACAAGTAAAAAAAAAAAACAAAACAGAGAGAAAGACAGGGAGAGGGGCCAGGGAGATGGCTCAGGGAAATAAGCGCTTCTCTGGAAAGCGCAAGGGCCCGAGTTCGATCCCTGGTTCCGCCCAAAAAAAAAAAAAAAAAGATGGGGAGAGCCCAGTCTCTGCCACTCACTAGATCTACCAGGGTTCTGACTTGGGCACCCCACAGGTCTGAATGGTGAGAAACACACCTTTGTTACGTGAGGCCTCCTGCTTTTGTTACAGCTTCCTGAATAAGCTGAGACAACACAAAGTTATCCCAAAAATGCAGTGAAATGTGAAAACAGAATTGGTACAAAGTAATGCCCTCTGTGACATGTTAGGCATCATTTTTACAATCAAATAACCATCAGATCTTTGCTTGAGAAGCATATTGATAATTAGGATAGATATACAGCTACTTTCACTTAATTCAATGAGAAGAAAGATTTGTACTAACAGTGCTTGGACGGGATATCCTGTCTGCATCTTGTACTATGGATAACCACTAAGAAGATAACAATGCACAATGTATTAATTATTGAAACTGTCCTTTTGATCAGTTTCGAAACTGTCTGATTGCTATTTGTTTCTCAATAAAATATAAAGAAATAAAGAAATGAAAAAATAAAATTTCTCTCAACAACATGCAAGCCCTGACAAAGGTGAAGAGCACGTGCCACGTAAGCCTTTCTGGGGCTGACTCGATGGGCCCAGGACTGGGCCACGGCCACACAGCGCCCCTCGGCTCGCGGTGAGAAGCGTTTGCAGGGCTGGTACACCTCCTGCCCGGCTGCGTGCCTGCGCCGGCACGAGGGCGTGCGGACCGCCCTCCGCCTCTGCACAGCTCTGAGTGAGGACAGCAAGAGGACATGTGCCCTCCAGGTGGCAGGGACTGCGGTGCGCGCTCGGTGCGCTTGTGTGCACCCATCAAACCGTGTGCTTATGGTCTGTGCCTTCCCCGTAAAGCTTCCCCTAACTGGAAGGAGAACTCTCCTGCAAGTCGGCACAGTGTTTTATGAAATAACCCTTGGTCTCTACAAAGTCCTGCACTGTCTAGGCGCGTGTCGCCCCCTCCTCTGCAGTGACTGTGACATTCCCCCGAGTGGCAGCGCTGTGGAAGAGAAACTGCAGGCTGAGCAAGATGTGGCAGTGTAGACTTTTCTGTTTTCCAATCTACTGGAGGTAAACTTGTTTCATAAAATATATTTGTAAAGTCCCACGCTATTGACGCTGGCTTCAGCCTCCATGGCAGGAACTGTCAATTCTGCCTGACCTCAGCATTCTGCAGTCGCCACACCCATGGACAGATGTGGCGAGTGCAAGGCAGCCAGCCGGACACCCCTCCAGGGGGCTGTCCCCCCTGGGGCACGGGGAAGGGTCCTCCCGGACAGTGTCCTGGGCATAACACCAGCAGCTGCTCACAGGGAAGCTGTTCTGAACTGTAGCTCTTACCAGAGTCAGGCAGGACAGTGCTCGAGACCCAGAGGAACGGGCAGGCACACTACACACGTACTCTCACTTGTTGGCCCCAGCCTGTTTGTCTCTCCTCCTTCTGGGGAAATAAAGGCAGGCAGTGGCACCGAGGGGAGCGTCCCGCACTCACCTGAGGCCGGCTATGTGCGGAGGTGCCGGCTGCTGCTGGAAATGGTCAGGCCACGGCTGATGCAGGCAGAAGGACGGCGAGGGCTGCAGGCAGCACGGGGCCGGGCACGCAGGCGAGCGGCTCGCACACAGAGCTGCGGAGTGCTCTGAGCAACATGAGGCGAGCGTGGAGGGCACCGCGAGGCCGGTCTCCAGGTGGCTGCTGGGCAGGTGATGGTATGGGCAGGGGAGGCAGCGCTGGGCGAGTGGCTGGGGCACCCTCTGGCTGTCCAGCGGCAGGAAGGATGACTTCACCATGCCGTTGCGGTGCAGGCAGCCGTTGCTGGCATGCGCTTTGGCTTTCACAGCATCGGTGGGCCCAGGCTGCGCGGCAGAGGCGTCACCCTCTCGAGGCCCTGGGGCACTGGGCTTGGAGGCCCCAGGTGCGATGCTGCCATTGCTCAGAAATGCGAAGTCGGGTCTCCTGGGGCTCAGAGACATGCTCTGGCTTCTTGACCCTAGGACAGAGGACAACATGAAGTCACCAAGCTGCAGGCTGATGGGCGAAGTCAGGGAGACAATGTGGTAGCCACCAAGCCACATAGGACTTTCCTCCAGCGTGTGCTGCCTCAGGCCTCCTCTCCAGTGAGTGCTACCGCAGAGCAGGCTCAGAAGGGAGAGGGAGAGGCGCCAACACCCACTACCTCACTGGCACCCCATGCCTGGGGACTCTTGATTCAGGGGCAACTGCCAGGATGAAAGACCACCCAGGGCACCTGGCTGGACAAGCTGAATCATGTGCACCATCTTACGAATCCTGCATCTATCACAGGGTATCCTGGCATACGCCTATAATCCCAGCACTCAGGAGACTAAGGCAGGAGGATAACTGTAAATTCAAGGCCCGCCTAAACTACATTAGCAAGACTCTATCTCAAAAAAAAAAAAAAAAAAAAAGAATGCTTTATGACTTATAAAAATCTCAGAAACATAAGATTTTGACTCTAAGGGGCTGAGGAGATAGCTCAGTGGCATAAGCACTTGCCCAACAAGCGCAAGGTCATGAGTTTGATTCCCAGTACCAAAAAAAAAAAAAGATTTTGTCTCTAAATCACTCAAGAACTATAACAAAAGAGAACATAACAAAAATAAATAAATAAATAAATAAATAAAATATAAACTGGTCACCTAAGAATTGTTGTAAGCAA
Organism: Octodon degus; assembly: GCF_000260255.1. NCBI lineage: Eukaryota > Metazoa > Chordata > Mammalia > Rodentia > Octodontidae > Octodon > Octodon degus. The sequence continues at coordinate 23,165,011 of NW_004524593.1, read as the reverse complement.
AATAAGTTAACTTTTATTCTCTAAATCAATTAATACTAAACACTAACAAACATGCTCCAGAAGATGTCCGCACACTTATCACCTCGCCCTTCATGTCACATGTGTCAGGCCACAGTGCTTGCCCAGGGGACAACAACAGGAGGGTGAGATGGGATCAGGGAAGGCTTTCTTCCTGACGTTGCCCTCCCCGGGAGGGATCCAGACGTTCAACAAATAGGAAGCCCTTATACACCTGAATTACCTGAATCAGGTTTGTCCAGTGAAACCTACAAGAGTCCGGATGCCCATCTCCCTCCCGCTGGGCACCTCTGAGCAACCTGCTTACAGAAATCTCAACGTTCACAGGAAGAAAAACGGTCCCCAGGCACTACGCTCCACTTCACCTGCACTCGAAGGCCGTGAGAGGGAAGCGCCCTGTGCTTGGCTCACTGACCTGCGAGCAACCTCAGGAGGACGCTTGGTGCCTCTGCTCGGGACGTGGGAGCCGAGCAGAGCTCCCCTCTTCCGGGTCCCAGCGCCCCACAAGGACCTGGCTCCCCAGAGCCTCAGCTGTGCGGGAGGGCACCTGGTGCGTGTGAGTGCCGGGTCCACCCTGCTTCCGGGAGGCTCGTCCATAGGGTGTGGGGTCAGCACCATTACTCACCCCAGATAAAATGCCTCCAACACACCCCAGGTTGAACAAATCTCTGATAAGAAGAAGTGGGAAAGTGCACATACGCATTCAGACTTCTCCACAGGCCAGACAGTGGTGGATGCCCACAGTCCCCACCACTTGGGAGGCTGAGGCAGGAGGGACTCTTGAACCCACGAGTTTGAAACTAGCCTGGGAAACAGAGCGAGACTTCTGTCTTAAAAACAAGGGGAAAAAAAATTCCATTTATAAGTTGTTTAGTAGAAAGGAAGAATACTTAAAAATCTCAAAACACACATGAGGTCAAGTAGACATCACCTATCTCATCAGTCCTGCCATCACTAGACAACGCTCACCAGCCCCAGGCCTCCCTCCAAGGCCACGGAGAAGAGCTTGGACTGCTTGTGAAGTCCCTGGGATGCAAGATGCCCCAGCACACCTACAAAAGCCAGAGGAAAGCAGAGCTTTAGACAAGAGTGGAGCCCGAGTCGCCCAGACCAGGGGCGCGAACCTGTGGCTGAGGGCTATGCAACCACCGAAGGCTCCAAAAGGTTCGCCATTCTGCCAGGATGCCATGACTTTCCTCCGTGTCTCCCTTTCCAATTAAATGTGCTAATCCTTAGGCAACACATGCCTCCCTTTCTCTGTGACCAGAACCTCACTGCCGTGGCATTTCGTTCTGGTGCAAACCCATCGCTCTGTCGTTCTTCAACAGTTAAACAGACCTCTGTCGGTCAGCTGAGCAACTTAATCCTGTTTATAATGTTTTCTTTCCAACCTTGGTAAAATGCAGTTGCACTCCCAAATCGCTGACGGACACATGCATTTCTGGAACATAACCTGCTTTGGAACTTGGAGACTTTGCGTAATGAAGAAGGAATGAATGGGTGGCGAAGAATAACCTGAACTCCGACTCTGGCTGGCATTGGAAACCGGCCACAGGAGCTTGCTCTGATTCAGTTTCTTTAATCAGAAAATGAAACAATCTATTTGTCTTTGTAAGTAGGTAAGAAATAAGTAAAAGTAAAATACAATAAAAAGCAAGCAGGGCATGGTGGAACATGCCTGTAATCACAGCACTGTGGGAGGCTGAGGCAAGAGGATCACAAATTCAAGCCCAGCAAGACTATCTCAAAAACAAGATAAAAAACAGAGAGAGAGAGGGGAAGAGGAAGAAGAGGACAGGCAGGGAGGGAAGGAGGGAGGGAGAGAGAGACAAGTGTGTAGCACAGTGCAAAGGCTTTAGGTTCAATCCCGGTACCACAAAAAATTAAACTAAATTAAGAAATGTTTGCAACTTACAATGTGCACAGTGGCCAAATTTATGTAGGGTCCAGCTGATCAGGGGAATAGTGAAGTTCCAAATGAAATCAAGTTGACCCTAAGGCCCACCCAGAGAAAGACTTGTTTTCTTTAGAACTGAGACAAACAAGAAGAAAAAATCCAGTCTGAGCCAAGGGTGAAAGGAACTCACAGAAAAGCAGACAAGACAAAGAATAAACAGAGTAAAATGATATGTAGTAAGGTGCTCCTGAGCGAGACCTAACACCCTCCGCTTGAGCCAAACTGCTGTGCTACGCAGCAGTAACGGGACGTGGCTGGGGCGCAGCACTAGCAGCACTCAGCCCGGAGCGCCTCTGCTCGCCAGCCCCTTCCTCTGGCGCTGCCCCGGCTCTGCACCTGGCCAGCGTGACTAAGCAGCTCTGCTCCACCACTCCCCCACGACCCGATGTCCACGCCACGGCCTTGGAGTGGCCGTGAACTGGACTCCAGCGACACAGACCGAATAAACATCTGCTTCTTTCATTTATGGGTGTCAGGTACTGGGTCCCAGTGGCAGAAAAGCTAACACTGTACAAGATTTTTTGCCTATAAAGCATCTTTTCGTCATATTTTAATTGTATGATGAGATTATAAAAAGATATGGAATAAAGCCTGCTAGGTTTTTTGTTCTTTTATTTATTTGGTACCGGGTCTCACTATCAGCTCAGACTCACACTGATTCTCCTGTCTCAGCCTGCCCACTGCCGGGATTACATGCATGCACCACCACACCCGGTCTTCGTGGCCAGCACGGCGCAGGACTGGCACGACATGTGGTGCCAGGGATCGAACCCAGGTCCTTGCGCTTACCAGGCAGGTGTTTAGACTGCCAAGCTATCTGCCCGGCCAATGCCTCCTAGTTTTAAAGTCCAAATTCAGCTTTAAAATGGCAGCAGAGAAGCAGTACTGTGGCTGAGAGGAATGCCCAAGTAGGGAGACCCTGACTGTACTCGTCAGTAACTCTGGGAACCTTGGTCAAGTTATTTGAACTCTCACCATCGCTCAAGTCTTGTTTCTTCTTAGAATTAAGTCTGTTTTAGGGGGAACTACCTGCTTGGGCCCCCCTCCTGTCCCTCTCTCAGACACATGCTTTCTTTCCCTCAATAAATATATTCTGCTCATAAAAAAAAATTAAGTCTGTTTTAAATGCAAATCTTCTAAAAGCAATAGAGGTACTCAGAAACATTTAAAATAACGGTACCCTTTCATTCAGTTCTGCCAGGGACCTGTCCCTTGCATGTATGTGAATGTATAAGGATAAACGCAGGCAGTTAGATCCTGACCGTAGCACTGTAAGAATAAAAGCCCAAAACAATTTAAATTATCCTCAATGCGGAATTAAAGTCTGTCACACTCCAACTTGGGTCTTTTGCACATGCACATGCACCCAGCCTAGACATAATGCACTGCAAGAGGCCCAAAGAGCATCATTCTGTGCAAATAAAACTTCTCTGCCTAGCTGCTTATAGAGTACGCAACCATGTGACTAAAAGGGTGTGTGTGTGTGTGTGTGTGTGGGTATGGGGGTGTGTGTGTCCTCGACATGTATCCTGCGGGGGGTATTGTGCGCTTGAACAGTCACCAGTGTTCTTATGGTTAGAATTACTTCCTACTCTTACTTACAACTCTGGAAAGCTACACACATAAAACATACACAAGCATCATGCCTCAAAGACACAAAGTACCACATCATTGAAAACCGTTATACAACCATTAGATCCATATGAATTACAGAATTGCATTCATCAACACAGTATGTATCAAACTATGTTAACAACACACAAGTCACCCAAAGGATGCTATCAAATGATTTCAAGCACAGAGCGTTAAGTAAATCTCAAAGACGCACTTGGAACTAGAAACAGAACGGCTAGCCTGGCCAGAAAAGCGCCGTGTTAGACAGAAGCATCAAGTTGAAGAGACTATGCAGACCTGTTCCAGGGATTATGGTAACCACTCAGCAAAGCCATCACCATGCTTTGCAAACATGGGCCAACAGAGCTCGAGGGGCGATGGCTTCACCCCACGGGCGTGAGTCAGAACATACCCTTCGGCATTTCCAAAGCAATTGCACATGCATGATCTCACTCGAGTTGCTCTCCTAACAGTCCTCAGAGAAAGCAGATGTGGCAGGCTTTTGGACTCCCTGCTGCAAAAGACAGCTACACAAATACTCTAAGTAAGGGAGCCCCCTCGCCACCAGGGCTAAGAACTCTGTTCATCTACGTTCCGCAAGCTTGGATATTGGTCTTCAGAGGAATACGCTGCTTTATCAGCCACACCGCTAAACCTCGGAATAAGCAGCCAGGCTCCACACTGTAGACAAACCCTGTTTCCAGAAGTAATAATGTTGTGGGGAACTCAGCCTTGCCAGATGAAGACAGAGGCCCTCAGCCAGTGCCTCCACGCATGGGACCGCCAGACTGCATCCACACGCAGGAAAGCACCCTCCCAAGCGGCGCGCCACACGGCTCCTCCCTGCAGGGTGAGCCACAGACAGGGAGGCTGCAGCACAGCAGGCTGCGCCCTGGCAGAGGTGCACACTGAGGAAGGCAAGGCAGATGCAACCGGCAGAGGAACAGTAACAGCTGAGTGGGAAATAAAGGCCCATTTTTCCAAGTAGTGCAGGGCAAAGTAACAAATTTGAACAAAAGCTCTGATGATCAAGTTTCACTGTGGCCTACCTCAGGGTGCCCTAACTACTTTAAGGAAATGACAGCGATATAGGACTTCAGTCTCTGTAGCCCCTCAGCTATGTGGACAGAAGCGCCCCAACAGCAAGCTGGCAGAGACACTCCTTCAGGTGTTGAGGTATCTTTTCACACCAGGCATAAAGGCAGTCTGGGAAGTACTTAGTCACCAAACCTGTTTGGCCATGAAACGGTTTTGCTACAATTGTTCATCCAAAAATTATGTCCTCATTTCTAATCCCAGTACTGCGTTGGCCTGTTAACACTTAGAGCTATGAGCAGAAAAGAAAATAGCTTCTCTAAGTGCAGAGAGAAACTGGCTATCCTACGCTGCAGGCATCTTCTGCAGCAGGGCTATTAAAGCCGGTTGGGAGGAAGCATCTGCCAGGTTCTGTCTCCAGGAATACCCTTCCTCATAAAGTGATATTAAAAAGCTTTTTAATCATTTTACTATATTAATTGCTTTCCTCACATTACCTCTATGAAGATATTATTAAACCCACTACCACTACAGGGAAAACTGAGGGTCAAACACATTAGGCAATGTATCCAAACCCCACGGCCAGGGTTCAATCTCAGACCAGCGCGAGAAGGTAGGCTTTCCCACTCCTCTAAGATGACTCCAGGGCAAGGCCAAGTTCAACTGGCGTTTATAGGATCACTGGAGACTACTGAGACCACAAGAAAAATAGCCTCTGAATTCAATATGTCCCTAGATAGCTTTAAAAGGTTGTAATTCAGCACTCCAGAGTGGCAGAGAAATATTTCACTGAATTAAGGAGTTATTATCCACCCAACATACTGCATTATGCAAACTGGAAAAAGTAAAGCAATGGATTGAGCTTCGTTGTCATGCAGTATCTGAACTACTTCAAAAGAATGTAATTGTTCCCTGAAAGCACAGTCTGTATGTTCAGTCCAAGAATCAGGCACTTACAGAAACCCGAAAGAGATGATCTTACGTAGAAAACATTCCCCTTAGAGACAAACTGTTTTTTTTTTTACTTTTCTTTGAGTTCATGAACTTTCTACCATTAAACTCTCCTTCAATAAGAAATTTTTATAAATTATTGGGGGAAGATACTTATAAGAACACTTATAAGAACACTTATAAGTATCTTCCCCCAATAATTTATAAAAATTTTACACATTGCAGAAAAATACTACACACAAACAAAGTACTGCTGCTGCTATTCCTGATAAGCATTAGCTGGAGTAAGCTGCAGGCTTTCCCAGAGAAAGACCCGCCCCTAGCCCCGCGGCCCCCCAGAGCCCAGCAGATCCAGCTGAGCTTCCCGACCCCAAGCAATGAAAACTAACCAGCATTAGGAACTGACAGCGAGACTGCGATGCTTTCATAATATGAATTTACTGTCTGACTGTCAAATTTGTACTAGGCAGCCAGTTTCTACTTATAATAAACAATACCTTTGAAAATGAAACATCACATTTTTCTATAACCTTTTATTATACATTACATAAAGGTATCAAAAATCAAAAAAGGTAAATAACTTTTTATAAAAAACTATTCATGCTATTTATAGTTTAGTAATACAGAAGAAAAACTGAAACTGCTAGGTAGTCCTGGCTCCCCATATTTATAATGAAATTTAACATGAAAATAAAATAACGTCAGGAAGACATTTTAGTGTATATCTGGTGCCAGAAGTAGGTTGTGGGAGCAGAGCCTCAAGTCTGCGGGAGTGAGGCGAGAACATCAGTTTCATTTTCCTCAGTTTGACTTACGTACAGTGTACCTTTGGTACAGGTTTACATGGAAGGAGACACAGATATAAAATAAAACTTCTCTTGCACATGCAGGAACAAGTGGTGCCAAAACACGCTCATTCACTACAAATGCTCTCCCCCTCAGTCCGGCCCAGGAGCACTGCGGCTGCACCGCAGCTACTAAGGCAGTTCTCGGACGCTTCTTCCAAAGCTCTCCCACGAGAGGCCATTTCGTGCCGCCGCCCTGGCACGGCTTTGCATGCTCTTGTTGTGTTACGTCTACAAGTACAATTCCGGGTACGGGCCGACCTCTCACATATTGGCATTTACATTGCAGGTGAATTAAAATCCTTTTTCTTTTTTGGTGGAACCGGGGATTGAACTCGGGCCCTTGTGCTTGCCAGGGAAGCATTTATTCTACTGAGCCATCTCCCCAGCTAAAATCCTATTAGGGTACAGTAATAAATGCTGAAGTCTAAGTCTGGAGGATTATGGTAATTTGCATAATCAAGAATATAGTAAGCGAAATTAGAGAAGCTGTTTATACTCAGAAATGTCAAACAAAAGCCATTTTAAACAATTCTCCCAGGTCCTGCCCAAGTCATCATCTAACCCAAGAACAAACCAAGACATTTATCTAGAGTCCGCTACATGTCTTGAAGGGAATGCAATAAATACAATCAAAATAGTCACAGAATTACTAATCTGCTGTGAGGGCCTCACTGTAGTGCAGTGAAAGAGAAAACTACAGAAACAGAACCTTGGCCAGTGGTTCTAGTTTAATTCAGACTGCAATGGTGTGGACATTAGCACTGTCTTAAAAGCTCCCCGAGTGGTTCTAATGTGCTTCCAAAGCTGTGAATCATTGATTTTATATAATTGATCCCCATAAACCTATTTATTTATTTACTTTTTACAGTGCTGGGGACCGAATACAGGGCCTTGCATATGCCAGGCAAGTGTTCTACCCCTGAGCTAAAGTCTTTACCCATTTTAAATTTGATTTTGAGACAAGGTCTATCTAAATTGCCCAGATTGGCACAGAATTTGTGATCCTCCTGCCTCAGCCTACCCAGAAGATGGAATGACAGGCAGGTACCACCATGTCCAACAATCCTCACCAATTTTTAAAAGCAAGCAACTGCCAAACTATTCCACATTCAGAAATACTGCTTGAGATACAAAATACTGCTGCATATCCCAAACAACCGGTCCTGGCATTTCATGTCACGTGTGCTCTAGACAATTTGCATGATTCCACTTGTTACGATTGGTGACAACAGGCTTCACCTGTGCATTTCCTGCAGCGGAAGGGCAGCAGCAAGAATGGGGCCCCGGGGAGACACGAGCTCAGTGAGCAGGGCCGGCGTGAAGCGGCAAGTGTGTGAAGGTGCCAAGCGTCTTTGTGCCTCTTTGGGACAAAGTGGAGGAAACAGCTGAGGAGCTTGCTGGCTCTCAGGAGACCACACATCCTAACTGGAGGTCAGCCTCGAAATGCCGCCTTGAGCTCCTCAGCAGAAGAGCAAGCTCCCTCAAGCTCCTCCGCAGGGAGAGGCCGTGTGGGCTTCCGCTAGCATCCAATCACCTCAAACCTTCTAATTCTAGAGCAAGTTTCCAGATGCCAGGCCAGCTCTCTAGCATCACACCCTCAGACTGAGACTCATGAGACGTTGGAGTAATAGACAGGACCCTGAGGTGGGTCAGGTTGTCCTCAGGTCCTGCAGCTTCATCTGAAATGATTTTGCCGAGAGTGAGATCTCAGACAGGACAGCCTCACAGCTGAGCAATCCACCCACATCAGCACAGCTCCTACCCAGGAGCGCCATTCTCACACTGCGGAGAGAAACTGATTCTGCTGAACACATCACGAGCCCCTCTACAGACACCACTAAACCTCAGAAAGCTGCTCAAAGGAGACACTGCCACCCAGGTAACCAAACGCAGGTTTCTCCTCCCACTTATCATGAGACTCAAGAACAAGGGGAATTTTAAGAATGTCTTTCATAAAGCCAAAAACTAAGATCACCTGAAGTACTTAAAAGTTCTTTGACTTAGATGGCGACGTGTTTTGCTTCCATACTACACTTAGATTATCTAAGCCTTCCACCCAAGTGTTAAGTATGTGACACCAGGCCCACTCCCTGCTGTTATATGGAGTCGAAGCAGCAGCAAATCGCATCTCCTACAGCAGCTCCCCACGTGGGTCCCCCACCCCACTCCTGCCCTAGGGCCCAGGAGTACTGTCTAGGGGTGCCCTCCCTCTAGAAGGCTGGAGGTGCTGGGAGGGGGCATCACTCGTGGGACTGTGGAAAGGTCATCAGAGACACCCTTACGTAAGGGACTCTGAGTTGCTGTAAGTTGAGGAAAATACTGAATTTACACAGGTTTTTCTTCTCATTTGAACTGGACCTGTAAATTAACTTTTAGTAGAGATGTGGGTGCAATTTGCATAATTTTTTTATTCCTTGCTGACATTATCACTATAAAAGTTCACAAACTGTGCTACACCTTGTATCTATCAGATGAGCTATAGTGGAATTTACCATGGATGTGGGATTCTTTTTGCTAACAAAGTTAATTAAATCTCATCTTTCAGTTAAATAGGTAAACAGTCTTATTTAGCAGTCATAAGAAGCAGCTATGATTTACAGGAGCTTGTTTGGCAGTAATTAAAATAAAAGAACAAAAATTAAGGTGGAGAGAACAAAAAGACACTTTATTCCCCAAGGCTAGCTCTCCTAATTTACTTTAGTTGCTTTGTTTTAGGCTCCCCCGACCAAAAAAAAAAAAAAAAAAAAACCCGCTAACAGGCTAACCAGCTCACTTTCTGACCCTGAACAACTGGGTCTTATTCTCTTTGTTAGTATGTGATGGGGAATTGTAAGATTTTAAAAGCAGAAAGTGCTCTCAAGGCCTGTCTCAAGGCTGCCCTTCACCAGGGAGTTTTAAGACTCATGCAGTGAGAATACTCAGATCCAAGCCCAGATCTCAAAGCAGCCAGGACAGAGGGTAGAGAGCTGGGGCGCAGCTAGCGCTGGAAGGCAGATTTCCCAAGGGTGGCCGGAAACGTCAAGTGGCCCAACATAGGCTGCAGGGACAGGCAGGATTACAGGTAAGAGGCAGACGGACCCGTTTCGCAATTCAGATCACCTTCCAGACGGAGGCCAGGCGGCTATGGATTTCGCAGCTGCTTTGGAGATGAACCATTTTAGATACACAAACGTATTTTTGTGATCAATACAAATAGTTCATGCTCACAATCCTGAAACTGAAGTATGCAGTGTGAACTGTATGAAGCATGAAAATATGCCAACGCATTCTCCTTAGTTTTGTACCTAAAACAAAAAGTTCCAAAGGAAGCATAATCCAATAAAATATTCCAATAGTCACATTTTGGCAATGAAAACATTCTAAAATAGTATCTTGAAGAAACAAAAATAATAAATGTGTCAGCAAATATCAAAACCATGTGAAGTAGTAAACTCACGGCCTAGCAGTGAGACCTTAATTAGTTTAAAGCTTATTTACGTAGCTTAGTGGTTTCTCAGCCATGAGAAGGAACTCGAATTTTCTTAATTATAAATATTATGATCTAAAATAATCCTTTTATTTCATTTATTTAACTCGAATACTTACTTATTAAAGAAAATGTTGAATAAAATAAAACATTCTTTTTTTCTGTATTGAGGACAGGTCTAACAGGGTGTACAGGGTCTCACTAGTACATGAGGCTCATAGTGACTCTCCTGTTTTCAGCCTCCCAAGTGCTTGGATCGCAGGTACTTGGATTACACCACGCCCAGCCTCAACGCCTTCTCAGTGCACCCCGGTGGTGGCGGCGGCGGGGCCAGCAAGGCACGCCCAGGATCGAACCTGCCGCTGCGCCCTGCCTAAGTGGCTCTTTAGGCTGCGGAGCTACCAGGCCAGCCCCACTTTATTTCTTGCTCTATACTGAAGAAAGGTATCATGACAAGGAGCAAACATTTTGGTTTTTCACTGTTTATTGTTTTTAATTCATATTTTATTACCAGACAAAAATATTTTACAAGTTGAACTAGTTTAGAGTTTTCTACGAGTCCCAGAAGTCACCGCTCTCTGCTTGAGCAAAAGCCTGCCCAGCAGACGCAGCGCTGACCTGCACGCCGCAGCCGCCCCGCCTGCACCTGGCTGGGGTGTTAGCGCACTCCGCCGGGCCCGGCGACGAGCTCGAGCCCCTCCAGCACCCGCCGCCGCCAGGGTGTGCTCCCCTAGCCGAGCGAGCGAGCGAGCGAGCGAGCGAGCGAGCGAGCGAGCGAGCGCGCTGGGAATGACTGCAGGGACTAACGCTGCCGCCAAGCTCAGTTTCCAAGAGGTGTCTCCCCAGACTCCTCTCGTGAGGCCACGCCACCTTGCCAAACACTGGTCACGCAAGTAACTGAAGGGGCTCCTGCGACTGTGCGGCTATGATTCTATCGAGGTGCAAAGCGCACATTTCCAAACACTCTGACACACCGCCTAAACAAGACTCTTGAAGTACACAGCGACGCAGGCTACCTTAAGTCTTAGGTTTCCTGTCAACCTCAGAAAGAAAGCACACTTCAACAAAGAGCTGCCTTTCTGTGCCAGACGATAAATTCAATAAATACAAGGCTTTAATGCATAGAGTGTCCTTGCAAAGCTTGCGCTGGAAAAAGATGACCTTCGATTTCAGATACGAGCCTAGAAACTAAATTCAGTTTTAAAGTCTTCCAAAATGACAGACACACACACACACACTCGGGCCAGAAAAAATATATTACCTTTCCGTTACGCGAGGAGACCTCTCGGGCTCAGTCTGGCTTGCAGAGCAGGCCGGCGGACGGCAGCTAGGGGAGCCCGCGCGAGCGGCGGCCGAGCGCTGCAACGCGGCGCTCGGCTGCTCGGCTCGGCTCTGCTCGGCTCGGCTCTGCTCGGCTCGGCTCTGCTCGGCTCGGCTCTGCTCGGCTCGGCTGCAGCGCGGCGCTCGGCTGCTCGGCTCGGCTCGGCTGGGCTGCAGCACGGGGCTCGGCTGCTCCGCCCGCCCGCCCGCCCGGCAGGGCTCTGCGCCCACCGCTCCAGCCTTCCCCACGCAGCCCAGGGGCGGGGTCTGCGCCGGGTAACAGCCGGCACACAGAGGGGCTGATCCCAGCGCCAGGTCAGCGGCCAGGATATGAAGGTGACATGTAATTTCTAGCCTTCCTCTTTTCCAGGGAAACTGCACCCAGCCAGTGCTGTTTTCAGTTATAGCGGCCTTTGATCTTCTGGATTTAGGGTTACTTAGTAGATTAAAGCCATGTTAGCTGATACTATTTGCTTGCTTGGCCTAAGTAAGTGTTGCAGATTCAGTTTGGGGACACACAGGGCTACTACACTTAAACTAACACAAACAAATACCAGCCATGTCGTGTCCTATCTGAGTTCCGGGGTCTGGGCTCTTTCCCAAGCAGCTCTTGAAACCCTGCTTAAGTTCAGAGTTCCCTAAGAGACAGCATCTTCCCTACTAGAGAAGAAATATCATTCAGGGCAGTTCCAAGTGTGTTTGTTCAGCTTCCTAAACAAAAACAGCATTTTGATAAGTGGATTTAATACTTAAAAAAAAAAACCAAACAGAGATGGCCCAATAACATCAGTATTTAAAATTCTACAACATTAAAACCTTGTAACTACAAACAAATGCTTTAAATTTACAGATGTCATACCTTGACAAATAACATAATTTATTGAAGCCATGAAATCTAATTCTTCAGGACTTTAAAAATAAAAATGTGCAAACAATCCTTCTAGTAGGATATACTGATTAATAATATGAAGACTACATACTCAGAAATTTCATAAGCACAAATTAAAATCAGACTTCATTTTAAAATGTTTATAGATGAAAGGACTTAACAAGAAAGTGAAAAAAAAAAAACCTTACATACCTAAGTGTGTGGTATCTGGGATATGTTTTAAAAGATTCTTATAACAATTTAAAAGAGGAAAATGTTTGTTTGTTTGGCGGAACCGGGGATTGAACTCAGGCCCTTGTACTTGCCAGGGAAGTGCTTATTCCACTGAGCCATCTCCCCAGCCCCTGAGGCAAAAGTTTTTAAACAGTTCTCTCAATAAGATACTAAACATCCAATATGTTCATAAAAAGATGTTCAACTTACTAGTGTTCTTTTAATTTAAAAAAAATTTTCAATAGAGTATAATACAGTATTAAAACAGAAAAAATTATAAATGACAGAATTTCACTCAACAACAGTATAAATTTGACAGTATTTGCTGTACTACCTAGAGCTGTCTTCAAATTAGTTGTTCAGATTGCCAGATATATGCATGCAAAATTGTAAGAGAAAAAAGAAAAAAGTTATAATAAATTAAGGAGAGAAAAGAAAATAAGAAAACAAAAAAATTAAGCATTAATTGCTCTTTTCCATAAGGAAACAAAAATCAAAACCACTTTACATCCACCAGGATGAAAGAAAGAAAGAAAAGAGGAGAGGAGAGGAGAAAAGAGAAGAGATGAGACGAGAAAAGAAGAGAAGAGGAGGAGAAGAGCCACCTCCACAAGTCCTGTGCCTTCGAGAGCCTGGAGCCCGGGCACCGTGGGGGAGGGGAAGGTGCGAGCAGCCCGCAACACTGGCGACACGAAGCCGCTCACCTGGCCAGCCGATCCACCCCTGGGTGCACTAGCCTCATCATTCGTGGATCCCACCCCACATCTGTGAAGCTGCCTAGAAACTAGCATCGGCCAGGCCACTGGACTGGGCATCACACACCACTGAGGTCACACTTGACCCTCTGCTGGAAACACAGGACCCTTCAGCAGCCCGTCTAGTACCACGTATGCCACTGTCTGGCTCTTCTGGAAATTTCGCTGCTTAAAAGAGCCTGAGGGTAGTGCTGACCCATGGCCTCATACGTCTCAGTGCAAGACACTTGCGCTGTGCCTTTCAGAGAAAATATAGGTGCAAATAAACTTTCTGCAGGCGTAACAGTACATACCAGATAAAATATCTTTAAAATGTACATGAAACAAGGCTGGATGTTGATCAACTAGAAAATGTAACAGGAACTAATCCTGTATTCCTGTAGAAGCAATGACCCAATATTCATTAGTTCAGTGTCTGGTTGTGTGAACATAATTACTACAAATAATGAGAACTGGCTCTATAAGCCCAAGAGAGCTAAAAACGCATTCCTCAAAAATGTGTCCATTAACATTTGCAGCTTTATCTGTAACAGCCAAAAGTAGAAACAATTTACATGTTCATTAACAGATCCATGGATAAACCAAATGTGAATCTATACAATTCAGTACTATCCAGCCACTAAAATAATGAAGCAGCCACACATGCTGTAATGGAGATGAACCCGAAAGTGTTATGCTAAGTGAAACCCAGAAGCAAAAGCCTACGCACAATGATTCTACTTATATAAAATACGCATAACAGGCAAATCCATAGAGAGAGGAGGCAGTGCGGTGGTTGTGAGGAGAGAGGGTGGGGAATCTGCCAACAGGTACAGGCTTCTTCCAGAGATGAAAGTGTTGTGGAATTAGTGGAAAAGGTACATAGCCTGGTGAACACACCACAAACCGCACTATACTTTGGTATGTAATTTATATCCAATAAAAAAAAAAAAAAGAAAAGAAAAAAGGCATGATGTTCTAGTCCTCAGGGCAACAGTCTAAGGCCAGTGCAAACAGAGTTCTTGGGGGGCCCGGAACTGCAGAGCACTGAACCCCTGACCTGAAGGGTGGGGTGGCGCTGACAAATGGTTTTCTACCAAGTCTACTGAGTGATGTCCACACTCTGCTGAAAAGCACTTGTATTAAAGAGCATACTGAAGGGTGGGCCAGAGAGCTCAGTGGTCTAACAGGGTTTGATCCCTGCATGCCGGCCCCACCCCCAGGGCTCGCTGAAAGAATGGTGACAGAGACTAGGCTCCTGTGATCCCAGCGCTTGGGAGGCTGAAAATGGGAGGATCACCACGAGTCTGATCTGCATAGGGAGACTCCGTAGACCCTGAACTAAATACACACACAAAAAAATAATTTTTAAAAATAAAGATCATTGAGTTCCTGGAGGATAGGAAAGGTACTTCCATCTGTATATCTTCTAAATTTATCTGAAACAGCCAGTTTGGGAGAAGAAAAGTCAAGGAGAGGGAGGAAGTAACAAGGAAAAATACTTTAAACTTTTTCTAGAAGTCAGCCTCTCAAGATGCAAGCTCACGTCTCACAAGATGCATCTAAATTCCCCAAGATAAGGACGTTGGGAAGTAAAATGGCAAGCGAGCCCTCCCACCCCCCGGGCCTTGGCGCAGTGCTCTGGCCAGCCGGCTGAAGGAGCCCACCCCATTTCATTGCACCGTCCTTGCAAGAAATGCAAACAATGTCCTAGAGCTGCTGCTCCCATAAATTGCTTTAAGAAACTCCTTACTTGTGAAACCAAAGACCTGAAACTGCACTCTCAAGCTTGCATTTATTTATATCTTTTAGCAGTTACTGCTTTGTTCACCTAATCACTTTATTTAAAAATGTGAACCGGCCAAATAGCTCAGTGGATTAAAGTGCCTGCAAGCAGGTGCAGAGGCCAGGGGTTCAATCCCCAGGCCTGCCGTGCCGGCCCCCGGGGCGCACTGAGACAGAGATTGAGATTGGGCGTGGTGGCGCAGGCCTGTAATCCCAGCTTTTGGGAGGCTATAAACAGGCAGATCGATAAAGTCGGATCTGGTAGTGAGACCCTGAACACCCCATAGACCTTCCCCTAAAATACAAAAATAAATAAATAATAAAATAAATGCGTGAGGCCCATGTAAAAACATGATGCAAGGCACACTTCTGGTACTCTCACATGGCACCCAGTACTGCTTCATAAAAAGCAATCATGGTTATTTTCAATCGCTTCAGTACGTTTCTCACTATATCATTCAGAGTGCAAAGGGAAGCGCTGGTGGCCGAACAAGGCTCTACAATTCTCTGAAAACAGTGCTTCATGTACAGGTGCAAGCCAGGCGTCTCTCCTCATTACTAAAAGACGCGAGCCGGCCGGCAGGAGACCCACGCTGGCCCTTTATGAAAAGCCGCCGCCCCAGCTGCTGACCGGCCGTCTTCTTCCCAGCACCAGCCTCCCCGGAGTGCAGCTGCAGACCTCACTGTATCTGTCACTGGGGTCCTGCCTATTACCTTTGCTCTTAGCGGTCGCTGTCACGAACTTAGGAATCAAGAGACGGCGGTCTAAGGTAGACAGGAGACTCATGCTTCAGCAAGATGTTTTGTTCTCTCAGGATACAGAGCCAAACGGCGGCTTAGCAAGCTGCAAGCATGAGATCAGACGCACCGACGGAGGCCCGCCACTCTGCCGAACGCTCTCCCGCGTGCTCAGCTTTCTGAGGCACAGCCTGTCTCCAGAAGAGGCTGCTGCTCAGATCACCAGGGGGGCAGGGGTCTTCGGGGAGGGGCTGCTCTGCTCTCGCCTCAGGCAGGGACCCCCGCCGGGCGCTTACCCCACAGCGCACCTTCTCCTAGGCACAAAGTCCAACCGCGGGGGCAGATGACGCCACAGGTTCCTAGTTCAGGTCTTCTAAGTTTGGACGTCACCATAAATAGAGGAAATAAATTCCAGCTCCACAATTTGAATTTGGATTATATTAAGAAAAATAACATATTCTAAGCTGAGTTACCGAGTTTGGAGCAAAGCAACATGACACTGCTTCTGTGCCCATTCCATGGATCTGGAAACACGTGCCTTGGCCTACACATTCCTCTCGCCCGACAGGTGGCAATTCCTACACCAGAGCTTCTTTCTTTCCCCGATTTCTACCTCCAAACTCTCCAGGTATCAACAATGGAAATGTTAGGTCGGGTCGCGCCTGTCTCGCGGTCCGCCCTTCACGTTACCTTGACCTCTGGCCCCAGCGTCTTCCCCACACCCTTTCCTACTCCTCACTCAGCCTTGCACAGGCAGAGCTCCTCTAAGCGGGCCTGACCCCACACTTACATTGTGCGGATCTGGGGACTCCTGGAAAGACAGGCCGCAGGCCTACACGTGGCACTGGAGAGCCCCTGGCGCTGCAGTGACCCGTCTCCTCACCCGGATTTCCCACATCAGGACGGCTCCCCGCTCCCTGCCCGGGCCTCCCTGCAGGGAGAGCTGCGTGTTAGGGAAGCGCGCAACGACTGTTCGCCGAGTCCCTTCAGCGCTCCCACCCTGCCTCACGCTCCCTGGCACGTGTCCCTCCTTGCTCACAATGTCTCACGCTCTTTCCTGAATTCACTGCTTATACACAGATCTTTGCTACCAAATAAGGTAGCCTCATGCCACGTTTCCATTTAATTTTCAATTAGCTCACAGTAGACGAAACGAGAACGTCAGTGCTCCCAGTGCAGGCAGGCCCTCAGCAAGTGCGGCCCCAGCCACAGAAGGCCGCACGTGGCAGATCGGCTCGGGGCTGCACTGCACACAGCCTCGTTCTTGTCCCCGGTGCACCTTCCTCTGTCCCTCTGTGCTGCTCCCTTTTTACTTACACACTGAGCAGCTTGTTTCCCCTTGTGACCCTCCCCCTGTCCTTGCCTGCATTCCCAGACGACCCTCCAGCCGGTCCGCTCCGGTGCTTGTCCTCCTCCAGTCCCACCCACTGCAGAATGCGGCTCTCTGCAGACAAGGAACTCAATGGGCCGCTTGCGTGGCTCGCTTTCCTCCGCGTTTTCCCCTCCCTCGCCGCTCTGTCCTTGCCTTCGCGCTGCTGCAACGCTCTCTGCCCCATTGGCCCCTGTGCCATCTGCCCGGCTGACCCCGACGGGCCTATCCTCTGAGCTCTCAGCGCTGTTCCTGCCCATCTCCACTAAGCTGCATTTTGCAGCTTCTGCTGCCACAGCCGGAGCTGTGCCTCATTCTGCTTCTGCACTCTCAGTCGCCGGCACCCAACATTCCTCCTGGCCAGCAGCTTGTGCTGCCCCAGCTCTGCCCACTCCTCCCCGCCAGCCCTGCCCGCGCCACTCCTCACTCTCTGCCGCCTTCTTAGTTCCGTTTCCTAAGTCGCCGAAACACCTGCAGCTGTGACCCTGTCTGTGGCTTCCTGCCTTCCCAATCTGTGCGGCGCTCAGCTGCTGGATTCCCCGCCACAGGACAGAGCTGACTCGGCGGGCCCTGCAGAGACCAGGACGGCTGCCCACGGCGGCTGCACCACGAAGTTTAGGCTGCTCGGGGCCACAGACCTCGGGCGTACCGGCTCCTTTTCCTCTGCTCGGCGCCCACACGGGACGCGCTCTCTGGGCTCACCTCTCCCTTCCACTTCAGTGGCCTCTGGTCACGGCACCGGCCACCACGGCCTGTACTTTCTTCTCAGCACAAGGGCACCTGGAGTGTGAACCAGTCTTCTCTTCCTGTCTGCGGCCCGGGACCCTGCTGTAATCCTCTAGCGCCCCATGATTTTATCATGGTCATCTGGATAGCTCCTTCACTTTTTTTTTCTCCTAAAGTTGAGAGATTTTATTGGAAATAAGAATGAGGGTCAGCCAGATAGCTCAGAGGATTAAAGAGCCTGCCTAGGCAGATGCAGGGACAGGGTTTGATTCCCAGGTGTGCCATGCCAGCCCCACCTCTGGGACGCGCTGAGACAGTGATTGAGACTGGGCATGGTGGCACGCACCTGTAATCCCAGCGCTTGGGAGGATGGAAGAAGGAAAGAGGAAGGAGGAAGGAGGAGGAGGAGGGAGGAAGGAGGAGGAAGAAGGAGGAGGAGGAAGGAGGAGGAGGAAGGAAGGAAGGAAGAAGGAGGAGGAGAGAGGAATTAGGAAGGAGGAGGAGGAGGGAGGAATTAGGAAGGAGGAGGAGGGAGGAAGGAAGAAGGAGGAGGGAGGAAGGAAGGAAGGAGGAGGAGGGAGGAAGGAAGAAGGAGGAGGAGGGAGGAAGGAGGAAGGAAGAAGGAAGAGGAGGAGAAGGGAAGAAGGAGGAAGAAGGAGGAGGAGAAAGGAGGAAGGAGGAGAAGGAGGAGGAGGAAGAAGGAGAAAGGAGGAAGGAGGAGGAGGAATGAAGGAAGAAGGAGGAGGAGGGAGGAATTAGGAAGGAGGAGGAGGGAGGGAGGAAGAAGGAGGAGGGAGGAAGGAGGAAGAAGGAAGGAGGAAGGAAGAGGAGGAGGAGGGAAGAAGGAAGAGGAGGAAGGAGGAAGGAGGAGGAGGAGGAAGGAGAAAGGAGGGAGGAGGGAGGAGGAGAAAGAGGAGGGAGGAGGAGGAAGAAGAGGAGGAAGAGGGACTCCTGGTCCTTCACCTTTCAACTATAAGGCACAGGTTCTGTTGTCTTTTACCCCCCAAGAAGGGGCATAAAGTACATTTACTACATACTAGACAAACATTTATATCTGTCACAGGCTTACTGATATTTTATAAATCATTACTATTATGTAATGATTATGCATGTGTCTTCTACGAATCAGACTGAAATGCAATCTGCAAAATAAAACTCAGTACACAAAACCTTCTGTACCTGCTGACTTACGTGGGCTCAAGGGACCGTGACCACTACGGTTATGGGAAAGTAAACCAAGCCAAGACCCACGTGTTTTGAGCGTGACTGCACTATGCTGCCCTATCCTCCACGTTTAAATTCTGAGGGCTCAACAGTTACTGAACAACACAGAACGGCAATCACTGGCTCTTCGCCTTTTCTCCTGAACCAGTGGAGGTCATTACCGGAGCTAACAGTACAGAAGCTTGTTCTTGGGCAATTGTAAGTGTTCATTCTGCTTTGTACTTGAGGTAGGATTTTTCCTTGATACCAGCAGAAATATTTTGAACCAACAAAAAAGTGAGCCATTTCATATTATAGCCTATAAACTTTCTACTTGACTGCTAATTAATTTTATTGCAGCAAATAATGATTTATGTGATAAAGTGTTTTCAAAATAAGTGAATTTGGGAAATCTCAGTTTTCATTCTTTGTACATTTGTTTAATTAAAAAGTAGAAAACCATATGTATTGCATCAGTAATAGAAAAAGTATTTGGGTCATCCAGAATCAAATGCACTTAATATCAACCTCTAAACTAATAAAAACTTTACTGGATCAGAATTTGGTACATATTTTAAAGCAGAAAACAAAATTAGTCGATTTCAAATAAAAAGTAGTCCATTTTTCTGAAAAGAAAAACAATCTTAAAATGTTAAACAAATTCCAACCTTCCTTTATCTAGGCAAATATGCACTATTTAAAAGCTTTTTAAATGTGAAAACTAATTCCTGCAGATCACTGTACTATGTTCACAGTGGAATCCAGGCGGCACTGGCTCAGAGAGAGCTCTCTCCACAGCGTTATGCCTCAGAGGACAGTGCTTGGATAGTTTTACATCAAAAACAAGCTGAATCACTTCAGCCATAACAAAACAGACTGTAGATAGGTCATCTAAGAACAAAATCTTGTGACTCACAGGGTTTAAAAATAAAGCATAACATATTCATGGGCTCTGGAGAGTTTCCAAATACTTTTGGTTTACAATATAGGATTTCAAAATGTGACATTTGACAATAGAAGCTCTTGGCAGGAGATCTACTACTGAGTTGAGGACCAGTACGTCGTGACTCTGACCAGAATAGTCTCTTCAAGGTTGCAGGTGTATCTTGTTGCCTGACTCTGAACTGATCTGAGTAAAGGCGCTATGGTGTATTAGGAGAAATTACTACTAACAGACTAGCATTTGCTCTGAGTCTCTGAATATCTCCTGACAGTTACACTTCCTTCCTCATGAGATACATGCAAGTTACCTTTCCCAAAGCGGGGCTGCACAGGAAAATCCACCAGCCCCCTACTACCTGCCCCCTACTACCAGCCCCCTACTACCAGCCCCCTACTACCGGTCCTCTACTACCAGCCCTCTACTACCTGCCCCCTACTACCAGCCCTCTACTACCTGCCCTCTACTACCAGCCCTCTACTACTGGCCCCCTGTACCGGCCC
>NW_004524593.1:23103592-23144050 GCF_000260255.1 Octodon degus | reverse complement strand
GCCCCCTACTACCGGCCCCCTACTACCTGTCCCCTACTACCAGCCCTCTACTACTGGCCCCCTGTACCGGCCCCCTACTACCAGCCCTCTACTACCTGCCCCCTACTACCAGCCCTCTACTACCGGCCCCCTGTACCGGCCCCCTACTACTGGCCCCCTACTACCTGTCCCCTACTACCGGCCCTCTACTACCGGCCCCCTACTACTGGCCCTCTACTACCTGCCCTCTACTACCAGCCCCCTACTACCGGCCCTCTACTACCTGCCCTCTACTACCTGCCCCCTACTACTGGCCCCCTACTACCTGCCCTCTACTACTTGCCCTCTACTACCTGCCCCAGGGCTAAGGGCTTGGGTACAATAACAGTCTGACATAACATGTCCTAGATTAGGGACTGGGGAGATGGCTCAGTGGAATAAGCAGTTCCTGGCAAGTGCAAGGGACTGAGTTCAATCCCCGGTTCTGCCAAACTGAAGAACATGTTCTAGATTTAAATTAACTTGTATGGAAAAAAACAGTAAAATTCAATTCCCATTTTATTTATTTATACTTTTTATAACATGTGGTAATATTATTTTGGGCAAGAAAAAATCCTTCAACTACCCAAACTTAAAGATAGATGTTAGAGTCAGGTATTTAAAAAATGTAGAGGGAGCTTTTTCATATGTTAAAAACACATGCGTTAGTTATTCAAGGTTCAGACAGTTCAAAATGTGAGAGTCATGCTCTAGTTTTAGAAATCTGTTTATATGGAGTAAAATGCTATGAAATCACTATAAAAACAAGGAAGTGAGAAATGGGAAAGGAGTAAGTTTTTTGCTCTCTGCGCCTGTCTCACTATGTAGCCTGGGCTAGCCTCAAACTTCCAGCGCTTCTCCTGCCTCAGCCCCACGAGCGAGCGAGCCAGCGAGCGGGGCTTACAGGCGTGCACCACCCAGGGAGAAGGTTTCTCTTCAGGTCAGAATTCAAGAATGTGGAGAAATACACTAGAATATTTTATTAGGTCTCTTAAAAACTACTTGAAATATTCCAATATAGCAGTATAGTTAATGCTCAAAATGCAGGTCTAGTTGAAAGCATAAATAAAAAGGATACATAAAAATTAGCAGTAAATCTTAAAAGGTAAAAGGATATCTTAGTTAACTTAAGGGCAGCATGCTCTGATTTGCATTTCTCTAATGACCTATGAAGCTGAAATTTTTCCATGTATCTATAGGCCACTTGTACTTCTTCTGAGAAATACCTATGTATTTCAACTGCCCACTTTTTGACTGGGTCTTACATTTTTGGAAGTCTAGTTCTTTTGAGTTCTTATATATATATATATATATATATAGACTCTCTATATATACTCTTCTAAATATGTAATATACTCTGAGGAGTAGCTGGCAAAATTTTTCCCTTTCCATAAGTTATCTCTATTGTTTAAGGGTTTTGTTTTGTTTGGCTTTTTATTTGTTTTGTATTTTTTGATGTGCAGAAATCTTTTAATTTAATATAACCCTATTTGGTGATCGTTGATGTTCTTATGCGACTGAGATTCTGTTCAGAAAGTCCTTAACTGGCCCTGTGTGGTGGGTACATCTATAATCCAGCACTTGGGAGACTGAGGCGGGAGGCAAATGAGGAAGTCTGAGGCCAGCCTGGGCTGCTTAGTAAGCTCAAAGCCAACCAGGACTACATAGTGAGACTCTGTCTCAAAAACAAAGAAACAAACAAACAAAAAGTCCTTGACTGTGCCCAGTCTTCCTAAATTTTACCCATTTTTATCTTCTAGCAGGTTAATGCTTCTCCTCTTATATCTAGATCTTTGTTCCATTTTGATTTGATTTTAGTACAGGGTGAGACAGGTCTAGATTTATTTTTTTCATGTAAATAACCAGTATTACTAGCACAGCCTCAAATTGTTTCTTTGCCCTCAGTTCTGCTGCACAGATCCACATGTCTGCTTTTGCCCTGTGGCTCTGTAATACACCTGCAATCTGGGACTGTGATACCTCCTGCTTTACTCTGCTCTCTAGGTTTGTTCTTCCTGCTCTGGGTCCCTTCTGACATACAGGCAATAGCCATTAAAAAGGGCTGAATTTATGAATCTATACCAAAGGACATGGGCATTCTGATATTTCGATTTCAAAAGTGATAGCAACAAAAAATAGGCCTCTCGGGCCAGCCAGATAGCTCAGCAGACTAAAGTACCTGCTTAGGCAGGCGCAGTGACTGGAGCATCCCTGGGGCTTGCTGAGCCCAAGACTGAGACTGGGCATGGTGGCGCAGTCTATAAGCCTAGTGCTTGGGAGGCTGAAAATAGGAGGATCACTACAAGTCAATCTGCATAGTGAGACCCTGTAGACCTTGTACTAAAATATATTTTAAAAAAAAAAAGCCTTCTGTATGCCCTGCTAGCACAGAACTACTTTAGCGGGCGTGTCCCCCCTTACCCTTGGATGGACCTGAGCACACAACACACTCACAAGCAGCTGCCCTGGGCAGGCAGGGCCCGTCTGAAGGCCGCAGTCTCACGCAGCGCGCATTTCTGCATTGCGTCCCCGCCAGTGCTCCAAGGTGAACAGCGCTGGCCTCAGCGCCACACATCTTATAGTTCACATTCCTCTGCAGAACCTCAAATAAGGCCAACAAAAGTTGAAGGGAGCTTAGGAACACACATGACTGGCTTTCCGTTTTCTGTCTAGTAAGCCCTACAAATAAAGTTAAAAGAAAAACTAATCTATGAGTCAATGCTGAATAATTAACTTATTAAAAAGAGCTCAACCTGAGAGGAAACTGAGGCCCAGAGGGGCTGAGGAGGAGGAAACGATGAGGCAAGAAGAAGTAACAGCAAGCAGGCACAGAAGAGCAGAGGAGCACTGGAAAGTGGTGGCAGCCCCCAGCAGCGCCTCAGGTAGACGCAGCACTGGCCCAGGCCGCCCAGGCGGGAGGGCGCGGGCGGGGGGCGCGGGCGGGGGGCGCGGGCGGGGGGCAGGCAAGCGCACCCTGCCTGGCCGGTCAGAGGATGATGGCGGCGGAGCTCCGTGGAGCAATGAACGAGCGGAGAAAAGTGCACCACAACCCGAAGCCGCAGAGCAACTGCAAGGGTAAGCTGAACCTCTGGCCAACGGCACCGCTGCAGCTTGTCTGTCCGTCCATCCGTCTGTCTGTCTGTCCGTCTATCACTTACTTAGGAGGAGGAGGAGGAGGAGTACTGAGGGTTGGGCCCTGGGCCTCTGAGTACTGCTGCACTCCAGCCTCTATACATGGTTTTTACTTTCACGTCACCGAGTGGTCCTGGGTGAACCTCCTGCTTCAGCCTCTGAGGGCTGGCTGGGACCATGGCATGTGTTACCTCTTGGAAGTTCCAAGGTGGACGTGTGCGGTGCTAGGGACCGCATGTTGCACCTCACACTGATGGAACAGCAGCAGCTCCACAACTGGCCGACATCCCAGGGTTTTCAACAGCTCAGAGCATCCATTCTAAGTGTGGCCACACAGACACTCGATTAAGGCAAATCAGTAAGAGTTTAAGAATAACTGGGAACTGCTGGCAATCACAGACAAGAATTAGGCTGCTGCGGCCCGGGGTCAGAGGTCACAGAACGCAGCCAGTCTTCTGTCCCCTCTCTGTCCTGAAAACAACTGCTGGCTGGGCAAGGTGTCTGTGGGGACTCCCGGCCGTGTTCTGCAGGGTCTTACATGTGAAGCAAAGGAAACTGCAAGCTCCCTCCAACCCAGCCAAAGTGAAGGTACTTTTGTCTGCTGGACAGTTCATACTGTTAGCAGCCACAGGCTTTGGTTTATAGGAGTTTTTGATACTCTATCAATTTATCCTAACATTTAGTCAGCTTTCATTCCGTCTGAAAATCAACTAGGGACAAAGTGAAAAAGGTTTTAAGCATCATTAATGTAACGCAAGAGATGAAGCCTTTCAAATTTCCTAAAAGAATCATGGTAAGGGGAACACATGTTAAGAAGGCAACATTTTACAAAAAGAGGAAAGAAAAATAAAAAAGGAAGAACCCCATATCAGTTACTCTTAGCTGCCTTCAAAGACAAGTGGTATTAATTTGGAGGAATTACTCAAATATGCCTAGAGAAAAGGCCAGCTAGACATGTCCATCTCTTCTCTCCTATAGCCGCCACAGTGCCCACCAGGAGGTCCCACGGGGTCTCGCCCTTCAGGTCCAATCGCCAGCCTTCATAAACTCTCACGTCCCCAGAAAGTGTCCCGAATGCTGGCCCGCACACAACATGCTGGCTGTGGCCTCTTTGCCCGCTCTTGAGTGAGGTCCTACTTCTCGCTGTGACGATGAATGTGACTCTCAGAAATCACCCTCGTCCACCACCTCACAAGGTCCTGTGTGTGGCAGGACACATGCAGCATCCTTTGGGCTGAAAGTTCTGCAGCTGAATTAATACTAGTGTCCACGCAGGCAGCTAGCAAGGCCTCACGGCAGGCTGAGTCACTAACTCAGAACCAAAGAGTGCATCGGCTGAGTCACTAACTCGGAACCAAAGAGGGCATCGGCTCAGTGGCAGATTTGAATCCAAGCCATCAGAGCTACAGTCTGGGGCTAACTGAGGCAGGAAGCTAACAGGATGCTCAAGTAGTCACTTGCTAGGAGACAAACAAGCATCTGCACTGTTGAATGATAGCAAGGGAAAAGACAGCAAATGGTCAAGCAAAAGAGCAGGCCACGCACTCCTTGAGATAAGCACACAAGACTCACAGGCAACCAGGTGAGACCTCATGAACACACGAGGGGCCACTGCCCAGGGCTGCTCTGCCATGGATTAGCCATCCCCACCATCCTGGGGCCACTCTGTCTATGTGACAGCCAGCTTGCTGTCTACAATAAACCTCTAGTGTATTTTACCCTTAAAACTAGCCCACGCACAAGCGCTACCTTATGACAATGCCAAGTTCAATGTCTGCCCACGCTCCAGGACAAGAAATGACTCTAACAGTCACTTAGTTTCTGCTCACTGAGCACTTTCATCCTGTTTTCTCCCTAGTTCAACTGCAGACAACCTGGGGCCTCCATCCAGCTGGGCGGTGTCCAGCAGGGCAGGCCAGGGCTCTCCTGACCCCTTCAGGCAGGGAGCCTGGCTCCTCCCACTCTGCCTGTTCAGGCGCTGAGGAGCTGAGTGTCTTGCTTTGGGACAGGAACCGGGCAGGCTCCCTGAGGTTCCATTTCTCAACGACTTGCCATCCTCTGACATATCAACTTCTCCCACTACCGTGGAGGACGTGCTGCTGGCACAGGAGCACTCCAGAGCGTTCCCGCCAGACGTCTCTTGCAGCTCCGGAGTGCCTAATTCGGCAGTCTGCCACGGCAGTTTCTCGTAGGCAGCTTTAGTGGGTCAGTGCGGCAAGCATGCACATGTAAACACATGCCAAGGGAACCTCCGTACATTCGGAACAAACTGATGGTACACTGTGAGTAAAAATAGTTATGCTGCTCTCACAGGAAACTAACGTCCTAATAACGAACTTAACAGTTACTTTTTTGGTACGTATGTATTAATGCATATTATTTTATAAAATACTGGCTTTCAGTATGACGTTTCCATACAAGCACACAACCTATTTTTGTCATGTCCATCAAAGGCTAATCCCTTTTTCCCTCCCTCTTGTTTAACAGTTCTCTTTCCCCGTTCATGACATTTAGCTTCCTGACTGTTTTCAGGCAGTGATGGTGAACCTCTTAGAGTCTTCACTGATAGCGAACAGCCCGCTGCTGTGCCACGGCCTAGGCCTGCCACCGCAGTACTAAGGAAGACACAGACACTCATCTCTTTGCTCCCTGTGATGATCTCCAGGTCCACCCATTTTCCTGATTGTGTTTCTTGTACAGTTGAGTATGATAGGTCTTAGGGGCCGGGGAGATGGCTCAGTGGAATAAGTGCTTCCCTGGCAAGTTCAAGGGCCTGAGTTCAATCCCCGGTTCTGCCAAAAAAAAAAAAAATTTTTTTTTCATTGAATATGATAGGTCTTTTCAATTACTCAACACAGCAGGAAAACAGGCAGAAGGAAGAGGGGGCTTTATTTTCTTTGAGGACACAGAAGAGAATGTGGGGAAGGGTGAGGAATTCTCTCTTGACTAGACAAAGGGAGGCTGAGGCTTTTATGACTTTTTTGCCAGGGGAGGGTTTTGAGGGGAACGTTTAGATATACCTGAGAAAGTTATTGGGGGTCTTCCCTGTGGTGGAGGGAAGGGTGAAAGTAAATTATGTCCTGGGCTGAGTTGGAGAAGGGGGGAGGTGGTCTTTTGTTTTAAGGGCATCAGCCACATTTGATGACCAGCATAATGATTTTAGCACTTCATACTAGGGCTAGAACCTATCAGAATACTATTTCGTTACATATATGTGCCTTTTCTTTACCCACTCACCCACTGGTTGGCACCTAGACTGACTCCCTACTTTGGCTGTTGTCCACTGTGCTACAGAAAACATGGGTAGGCAGAATCTCTACAGCAGGCTGACCAATTTCCTTGAGGCTATACCAAGGAGTGGTACAGCGAGATTATAGGACGGACATAGGTTAAAGAAAAATGTCAGCTTGCTCCCTTGCATACTCGGCGAGCTAAGTGCTAACCTTCCTTGAGCAGTGTACCTTCTGAGTCTGCAGGCAAACGCACTTCCTTTGCGTTCTGATCATTGTTCCGTGAGAACCTCGGGTTGCGCGAGGAATACTGCCTAAGCGAGTTACATAACCGTCGCCATGCAGAGCCCCGGGCGGATGCAACCTTGC
Source organism: Octodon degus (assembly GCF_000260255.1). NCBI lineage: Eukaryota > Metazoa > Chordata > Mammalia > Rodentia > Octodontidae > Octodon > Octodon degus. The sequence continues at coordinate 23,137,301 of NW_004524593.1, read as the reverse complement.
GGGGTCTCAGGACAACGGAGGAGACAGCAGAAGCCGTGGGCTGAGGAGCGCTGGGCCTTCACCTCGCGCTTCCCTTGCCTTCGCCTCCCGCTTGCTGTCGGTGTCATCTCATTCCCTCGATGCTGCCTTCTGGCGCCCAAGCAGCGACACGGAGTACAGGACGCCTGTGTCCGTTCCGTGGAGCGACTCACCTTCGCACCGTCCGAGGTCCGCGGAGTGGGTGAGCCCCGCGGCATCCAGGGAGTCGTGGGGAACTTACCGTGAGAAGGCCAATTAAAGCATTGGATGAACTGCGCTTTCTCCTGGGTTGTGCCTCGCATGTCGTGTCCGACGGAGCTTTGGTTTCCTTTTTAGAGTATGCTTATGACCACTGCCCCTGGTGTCCAGAAAGAGGGACTTTAATAATGCAGGACTGAGATGAGGTCGGCACCTTGCTCCACTGCGGCCTAGGGTGCAGGTCACGATTCTACACACCTGGTACCTGTGCAGAGACGCGGTCCGAAGTGGGGCCGTGACTCCGACGGCACTCCTTGCAGCTGCAAGCGCTGTCATGGTGCGAAGCACTCTTGCCCTCGCCATACTCTCCAGGAGATGAGGATGACAGTAAATCATGGGCTCTGAGCTCCTGGCAGATTCAGCCTTAGCGCAGGGGCCGTTAGCGCTGCTCGCGCCCCCTCCCCCTTGGGATGTGCTAGCCTCGGCCGCAATTACAGCAGCAGAGCCTTTGTTAAAACCTCACCTTGGGGCCGGAGAGATGGCTTCCCTGGCGGGTGCAAGGGCCTGAGTTCGATCCCCAGTTCCACAAAAAAAAAAAAAAAAAAAAAAACCACCTCCCCTTGCTGCACCTTTGTGCAGTCCAAATAGGACAGCAGAGGATTCCTTACCACCAGTATTTGGATTTCAAACTTTACAGAGCGCACAAGAGAGCTGTTAAGAATTATGGGTTACGAAGCTCTTTTAACGTGGGTATATTTGAGGGTACTGGAGACTTATGAAGTGCTTCCACATGAGTGGGAAAAAAATAGTGAAGGGCGTTGTCTTTCCACACGGAATCAAATCTGGGACTCTGAATGTTGTCAGGAATGTGAGGCACAGGCTCATATAAATTTAAATGCTCACCCTGTTATTAATATCAATTTTGATTATTTATTTGGTACCCAAGATGATCGTGGGGTACAGGCAGGCCTTACAGGGGCAGCCACTAATCAAATTAAATTGTATGCCATGAAGGCATAGAAAAGAATCCCTGAACCTCTTGACACCCAGGGCTCCTTTAGTGGGGTACGTCAAGGGGCCAGTGAGCCTTATATAACATTTGAGGGCCAACTGACAAGAGCAGTTAAATAGCAGGTGGATAATGAGGCTGCTGCTCAAATTTTGTTAAGACAACTGGCCTACGAAAATGCCAGTGAAGATTGCAAATTGGTCCTTAAAGAAATAGCCAAAAGAAAAGGTATTTGTAGGACAGAGATGGTCCAAGCTTGTCAAAACATTGGTACTGAAGTCACAAGGTGCGCCTGCTGGCTGCAGCCTTGAGGCCCCTAGAAAAGTGTTTTAATTGTGGGAAAACTGGACATGTGAAAAAGGAATGTAACAACCCGAGGTTTCTAAAAACCCTGACAATCTCTGTCCTGTCTGTAAAAAGGGATGTCATCGGGCCAGTCTTTGCAGTCAAAATCCACAAAATAAGAAAAATTTCCTTCCCAACATACAGGAAGCCAGAGACAGGTGTGTTCCCAGCCCAGGAGCAGCAGGAGACACTACGAGAGAGGAACGTCCTTCGCCAGTGTTTCCCACACCACCCTTGGCAGCACAGGAGCAGACCTCTGTGAGTGAAGGTTTGGTCTTAGAATTTCCAAGGGACCATATACAGGATAAAAACTGCTTTCAAAAGCCCTCTGCCTGCTGGCCACTTGGGCCTGGTATCCCCGGGCTCACTTTGCTAAACTGGAAATTCTCATAATCCCTGGAATAATTGGTTGTCATTACTCTGGATATGTGTTTTTGTAGGTGTAGTCCTTCTTGCCTACTAATGTACACAAAGGACAACCTAGTGCTCAGTTAACTGTTCAGCCTTCTTAGCTGCCATCCCCAGAACTTGGGCTGAGGAAGGATCTGGTTCCACGTCAGCAAGTGCCTTCATGAAGGCTGAGACCGAATGCCCTGCTTTAATGTTGGAAGTGTTTGGCAGGCCTTGATGTGGGCTCCTGGACACCAGAGCTGATGTAACTGTCTTCTCCCTGCCCGCCGGCCTCCCTCATAACTGTTCTTTCAGTAGATCCACTGTGGGGTACTGGGGAACCGACTCCTCAGCTAAATGCTCACTTCCCTTCATGGCCTGTTATGCTGATGGTCAATTAAAAGCTAAAATTCAACCTTATGTTAGGAATATACCTATAGTCATCTGGGGCGAAGAGATTGGCTTTCACAGCTATAAGTCACTACTGAGACAAATCTATCCCAGTGGCCTGGTAGCTTCTGTAGCCCCCACCCCCACCCCCGACACTAAATGGAGTACTGACACCCGTCTGGGGAGATCAGTGGCCTCGCCCTCTGGCTAAGTCACAAGCTGCGGAGGCCCTTGTTAAGGAGCAATTAGAGTTGAAACATACAGAACCAAGTGACAGCCCATGGAGTACCCCTGTATTTACTATTTTAAAGAAATCGGGTAAATGGAGACTACTACATGATTTGAGAGAGGTAAATAAACAAATGATTCCTATGGGACCCCTACAATCAGGCCTACCAAATCCTAATCTTCCCCTTGTAAAATTTAAACTCTGTGTAATAGATTTAAAAGACAGTTTTTTCACTATGCCTTTGCATCCTGATGACTGTAAACAGTCTGCCTTTCAGCTCCAGTGTTAAATAATCATGAGCCCGTGCTGCGATCCCGGTGCTGTGGCCTCCACAAGAAATGATGAATCCCCTCCGCTATGTCAATGGGCTCTTCATCAGGCTTTCAGCCCTTCCGTTCTGCTTTCTCTCATCTTCTCGTTTATCATTACATGGATGACCTATTGGTGGCCAGACCTCCGCTTTCTCATTAACTCTTAAACCAATTACAAACCACTCTTTCTGCAGCAGGTCTTCAATTGCTGCTGAAAAGATACAATGTCAAGAGCCTTTCACCTGTCTAGACCATCAATACCTTTCAACCTCTTCTGTTCCGTCAGTACCACAATTAAATTTTAAGTTGCCAACGATATATATCCAACTCCAGCAGTTTTAGGTCATCTTAATTGGGTCCATTCTTATTTTTCTCTAACTACTGAATGCTTCATCCTTTGTTTCAGGCCTTACAGGGTCATAAACACCCAGCTAAAGTCATACAGGCTACACCAGCGACCACCCGAGCTCTTCACGCCATACCCCGTACTTGGTCTCAGGTTATGGAGGACCGCATCCCTCAGAGACTCTCTGTTTTGTCCACAGGCTCTTCTCTGCCCACAGGAATACCGGCGGCTGTCCAGGACAAAAGGTTACACATCGCTCACTGAGTGGCTACATTTGCCACCTACTCCTGGTGTGTCTATTTGTGCTTTCGTCAACACTCTTGCTCATTTGATGTCGCATAGTCTTTTCCCACTCATCCATGAGGGGCGCTGATGTCGCCACCAGGGCTGTGCCTCTCCCTAAATCTGACTTTGCATCTCCACCACAGATCTCTCCAGTGCTGTGAGGTGCGTCGGCCGACTTCGTGGGCCTGTTCAGTATCATCCTCCTAAGGGTCCCTCTTTACATTTATTCTTTCTACTACCTTTCTCTATAATGTCTGTCGCATCTACGATTCCTTTTCAGGATGCGCTCACCATCTTTACAGATGGCTCGCCCCAGCGAAGGGGGATCGTCTCTCACGAGGAGGTTGGTTCATGTTGGCAGACGTTCTACAGTTACCTCATGCCTCTACCCAGAGCTGTGAGCTAGCTGCTGTCGTCTTGGCCTGTCACCTCTTCTCCGCTCGACCTATTAATATAATCACTGGTTCTCTTTACGCACTTAATGCCGCTCCCCATGTGTCTCGTGCTACCGTAGCCTCTGTCCCTCTGGACCCCCCTATTCTCCTTGTTTTGACAACTTCAGGTACTATTGCACATGTGTTCTGCTGCTTTATTTTTGGCTCACATTTGCAGTTATCAAAAACTGCTGAGGGGCCAGGGAGATGGCTCAGTAGAATAAGCGCTTGCCTGGTAAGTGCAAGGGCCTGAGTTCAATCCCTGGTTCCACCAAAACAAAACAAAACACACTGCTGGATTTCTTCAACATGGAAATGATGCTGCTGATGCTTCCGTTAAACGTCTCTTGCTTTTTACTGACCGAATTGCAAGCCATGCATTTTTTCACCATAAACAGGCCCACCTCCCCTTATCACTGGCTAGTGACATTATTTCTGCCTGAGAGCAATGATCCCCTGTGGAGGCCCACCTGAGCAGCTCTCCTTGAAAGAAGAGCGATCGTCTCCATTTTGGCTGAGCCTGACCCTATTTCCTCCTACTGACATGTGCAGAGCTGGCTGGGACTTCTGTTTATCCTTCAGTTGGCCTTAAGCAATGTATATCGGTCTAGCTGAGGTGCTGGTGATGAGTCTTTGAAGATGGCTTGCGCGTTTCCCTGGTAACCTACACCTGCTGCTCTTCAATGTGAGCCGGGCTAAGACAGGATGGTAGAGCCAATGCTCCGCGGCGCCAGCTGGGATCGAGCCTCGAGACAGAGGCTATGACTTCCTGGGGCTTGAAAGACTACATCAAGTTGAAGCACTAGACCTCCCAAAACATTAGATACTGTCTCACTAGTATAAAGCAGATTACTCTCTCTGCATGCGGCAGAGGTAAATGTAGGCCTCCCACCTAGCTCAGCTCACAGAGTCACCTACTTCCCACAATTCTCGGTCAATCCTCTTCAAGCCACTCCTCCACTGAACAAAACCGGGAGAGGCCCTGGGTCAGTATCTTTGTTCCAGAAAGCCATCTTCATGGTTGGACTTAGGGCCCCTTGGCTCCCTAATAATTATAAACATGTTTTAGTGTCTTTACTCTTGCCATAGGTTGCACTGGGAGTGGTAGATTAGAATTAACTTGGTGGGATTCCAATAGCGTGTCTTTTGGATTAAAAAGAAATATTAATTTCTTGGACCAGGACAAGAATCAGGAAGGGACTCCCACAATCCTCCATGCCTCATTTCCGTTTTGCAGCTGTCGGCCCTTGTGGTCTGCACGCCAACCCAATATAGCAAATCAATGTCACACATTGCTCTTCCTTTTCTCGTTGTACTTTTTACACACTACCACTGGTACTCTCTCAGGCTCCATGTGGGCCATGCCCGACCGAGCAGGTCATTCCACACGTTACTGAACACCTCCTTCAATGCATGACTATCATGGCCACCCCACACTATAAAAACTGACGATGGGCCTGCAGAGACGTCTGCAGCCTTCCCACCTTCTGCTGTCAGTGGGATATGAAGCATATCACTGGCATTCCTCACAACCCAACTGGACAACCTATTATACAGGGCGCACATCGCACATGAAAAACCCCACTTTTTAGATAGTTAAGAGGGAAGAATGCACGCCCATCACAAATCCTCACTACAATCCATCAGACACTCTTTACACTCAACTATTTAACAGTGACTCACTATGGGATGACTCCTGTTCAGCATCACTTCCAGCAAGATACAAAACATTTACCCACGTCCATGGTCAAAAATAAGATTCCACAGAGCCACGGTGGCAAGGGCCTGCCTCCGCACTTACTTGGCCTACACCAACAGGTCCTGTCTGGATTCCATCCAGGTGCATGTAGCCACACCACGAGTTGGCATTACTGTAAAACCCAGTCCCACAACTACAGACCCAACTGACCTCGAGCAAGGGTCCCAAGTGAAGCCTGCGGGGCCACCCATGGGGAGACCCCAAGACGCCGACTTCCAGGCCCAGCAGGTGACTGAGGAACACAGACAGGCCCTGCCCCTGGACTCTGCCTGCTGCCCACTGCCTGGATCACTGTGGCCTGTGGAGGTGGCAGCGGTCCTTGCCATGTCTGTCCTGTTCCTCACTGTGCATGTGCATCGCATACTTTGTCAGAACAGATGGAATATAATCTGTGGGAGCAAGTGGCTAAAATCGTTACTACTGTTACATCATCACGGTTGCAGTAAGGCTGCTCAAATGTGTGGTGGTTTTTTTTTTTAAATCTGACTGATGATAGCCAGTCTAGCGATGAAAAAATTTCTAACTTACAAAAACTAACAAAACAGGTCCAAGTCTCCCAGGGACTACAAATTGGGTTCCACATGTCCTTAGTGGATGACTCCCCAATAGGGGATGGTTAAAACCAATTTTTCTATATGGATGTATAATTGTCATTTTGTTAATAACCATGGGATGTTTTATACAATGTATTCCCTCTCTTTGCTGTGTGTTCATCCCTAAGCCTGCGAGGTACGCTGTTCTCACTAAATATAAAACAAAAAAGGTGCAAGTGTAGGATGGACATAGGCTAAAGAAAAATGAAAGCTTGCTCCGGCACACACTCGGTGAGCTAAGCGCTGACCCTTCCTTGACCTGTGTACCTCCTGAGTCTGCGGGCAGACGCCCTTCCATTAGGTCTTGAACATTATTCTGTGAGAACCTCAGGTTGTGTGACGAGTACCACGTAAGTGAGTGACATAACCGACGCTGCGCGGACGCAACTTTGAGAGGCCTCACAACGACGAGGAGATACTGAACGCTGTGGGTCGGAGGAGCGCTGGCTTTCACTGGGCGCTGCTGCCTCCGGCTTGGGGTCGGTGTCTTCCCCTTTCCCCAATGCAACTCCAGATCACATGGTAAATCCTTCTGCTTTTGAGGAACCTTCATATTTATGTCCATAGTGGCCCTGTAGTAACATACATTCCCACTAACGGGAAAGTTTCACTTTTAAGAAAACCAGTGAGCTAAAAGGTATAGCCTACGAAATAGAGAACTAAGTTGTCACTTCCTGATTTCCTTTGTGGTTATTTTGTACTGAAATATTCATAGTACTGAGCAAAACTAAAAATAATACTTAAGAACATCCAGTTGCCTTTATTTTAATTCTAGATGCACCACACAACCTCTTTGATTTATACCATTGTATTCTGAGATAACCAACCCATTAGATGAAAGTGGACCTGCTCTGGTTCGACCTGAGCTTCATTTCTGTACTTCCCAAAATATATCTCCAGTTATTCTGTATAATCTCCTGCTATTCTCAAACTGAACGCTTGAGATCACTCCACTGAAATACAAACATGTTTCTTTCTAAAAGAAATCATTCCTGGGCTGTGGAGATAGCTCAGCAGTCCGAGCACCTGCCCAGGCAAGCTCAAGGGGCCAGGTTCGACCCATGGTACCACATGCCATGCCAGCCCCACCACACAGAGACTGAGCATGGTGGCGCATGCCCATAATCCCAGCACCGGGTGGCTGAAAACAGGAGGCACGATGAGTCCAAGCTGTGTAGTGAGACCCTGTACCAAATATGTTTTTTTAAAAAAATCATTCTTGCACAACTATTCTGCATTGGCAAGGTATAAACTGCTCACTTCGCAGCTGGAAATGGTCTCATGTGGAGTCCAGCGTCTCACTACTGTGCCTCTAATTCCCTCCACCAGCACAGTGGTCTTCAGTGCAAGCAGGGACGTCAGAGGCCCCTGAAAGCCCACTGAAACAGCCTGCTGGCCCTCGGCTCCTCCTCCCCAGCGGGAAGTCTGGACTCAGGGGCTCCTGGGCGAGTCTGCATCTGTGCCTCTAACAAGGTTCCAGGTAATGCTTGCGGTACTAGATGGGGACCACACTTTGAGAACCTCGAGTCTACCTTTATTACATTCTGTAGGGTAATCGAATGACTCTCCTCAGGCCACGCACTCCTGCAGTAACCCAGGGCTGTATCACGCAATGCTAGCACCACTGAGTTTCGTAGGGAAGCCCCCTGATCTTTAAGGTCCTAGACTATTCTTAGCTCATCCCCTCAGCCACTCAGCAAACCCTGTCACAGTTCTCACCACTACCATACAGCTGGATTCTCTGCAAAGAAATGGTGGCTATTTTATCAACCTTAGGTATTTCTGAAGCACCGTACCTGCTGTGTCGTAGTCGCTGTGTGCAGTCTATGACAAGGACTAAGGTCATCCCTCCAAAACGGACCTTATGCCAATTCCAGCACCCATGACTCGGTATCTACCCTACAAATTCAACTTTTTAAACAAGCGAAAGCTATTGATCCCCAGAGCACACTAAACTGGTTTTTCCAGAAGTGGAAATAAAATACACTAATTTTCTTTTCTGGACCTCTTAAAATTAAGAATCTGTTTGAGTGCTCTGAAGAGGTGAGCCTCTAATGGATTTGCCTCTACTTGTGTGTTCAATACGTCTGTAGTGTCTTATGTAATTTTTTAAAAAGTGACTGATGGGTCGGTCAGTCACAGGTGGATGCCTGGTACTGTCCCGGTTAGGAGCAGGCCACAGCCTTGCCGGCAGCAGACAGGCCCCGTGTCTTGGTGCTCGTCCGGCGTCACAGTGTTCTGCTGACAGCGAGCACCCCACGTCCAACGGGAGGAGGCGCCACCAGAATCGACTAGCTTTTTTTTTTTTTTTTTTGAGGAACCGGGGATTGAACTCAGACCCTTGTGCTTGCTAGGGAAGCGCTTTTTCCACTGAGCCATCTCCCCGGCCCCTCGACTAGCTCTTGCAGGGAAAGTACTTTCATAGACAACACACAGCGTATACAGTTAATGCTAAAGTTTCACTCACTATTTTGAATCAAAAATTTTTATACCCTCCACATACTATATTTTAAAATTTGCTTTACTCATGCTTAATTTTAAAATAATATTTATTTATATTCTACTGCAAATTTGAATGAAGTCATACAAGTTATCCAAGACTAATAACCCCATGGAGTAAGTGAAATTTATTAATGATAATAGAAGCTTTCACAGAGGCCAAATGAAGTCAGTTTTATAATTTTATTAAAGCATGACAGAAGAGCCCATGTAAGTGCAATAAAGTTTAATGGAAGCCCAGGTTGGTACTAAAAGGGCAGGCATTATATGCAATGGAAATATAAATTGCAAGGAAGAACGCCTTACAAGGAGTCTGAATTTTCTCAGAAATTAGTCAACATATATTTATAATAAATTTATGCCTTCATTCAAGAGGTCAGGGACAGTGGTGCTCCACACTGTTACTTGGTCTGCATTTGAAAAGTGAAATTAGTTAATTAACTCCTTCTAAGGGGAACTTCAGTGCTGTTTAAAATGCAGCTCATTACATGATTCTTCCAGTGCACTCTGCAGGGACTAACACTGCCACACAGCTGTACAAATACAGGACACACGCTTCTGCCGCAGGTGCGCATTTTCCATTCTAAGCGTTACTAATACGCATTTCAGACTAGTCTGATTTAGAACCAAAATTTTAGGGAATAAATATTTCTTCAATTACTTAACTGCTCATAAGATATAATGCTGACCCAACAGAATATTTAGTGTATTTTTATGCTCCACCTTGCTCTTAAGGGCATACAGTGGCTGGATATATCAACAATAAATATCGGTATGATCTATCTCAAAATGAACTGTTGAATGTACATTTATCAGCAACACACCTGTAGCATAAGTAGAGAAGATTTATGGTAACAAAGTATAGTTTTATTTTTATTTATTTATTCATTTTTGTGGTCGGCTCAGCCCACCCTGGGGGCAGGGCTGACATGGCACGTGGTGCCAAGGATCGAACTGTGGTCCCTGTGCCTACGCAGGCACTTTAGGCTGCTGAGCTATCTTATCAGCCCCAAAGTAGTTTTTATTTATTTATTTATTTTTTGTAGTGTCGGGGATTGAACTCAGGACCTTGTGCTTGCCAGGCGAGTGTTTATCCTACTGAGCTATCTCCCTGGCCCCCAAAGTAGTTTTAAAAAGTAAAAATCACATGACTAGAAATCACTTTGAGTTAAAACAAAAATATATGAATAAGCTAAATTACATTTTCTAGGTTTTATATACAGTATAAGAAGAAATGAGCTTTTAACCACTTTTGAACATCATGTATTAAAAATATAATGCATTAAGTGATGCCGGAAATTTTTAACTATGTTACGTGTAAAATATACATAGCAATATTGAAACAAATAGCATCTCTGGCCCTAGCCAGCCTTACTCAGGAAGTGTCACCCAGTATTAGGCCACAGGCTGAGAGCAGAGGCTCAGAAGTGCACACAAATACAGTAATTCAGACATGAAACCTGGACAATGCGTTTTAGTTTCGAAAATATAAAACAGACTTAAAACCTCACCCTGGTAGATCGGAATGACTTTCAAGTGTTTACAGTTCTGCCCAGTACCAGCAGCGTCCGACCAGGCTAGCGCGGAGGCTGACGCTTCCTTCCCTGACAGGATCTGAGAGCCACGGGGCCCGGAGCCACAGCCACACACTCGGAGGCAGCCAGCGAGCGCGAGCGCGCTCGGGGCAGGCCGGGTCACTGCCAGCCACGCTGCCGCCTCCCGACGAGTGCTCACGCGCACTCTCAGACTCACCCCGCCGCTACGAGCCAGCGGTGCCAACGAGGCCCGTGCCCACTGGGGACGATTCAGGCGGACTTCTCTGTGCTTTATCATGAACCCGAGGCGAGGACTCCAGGCGCACAGCTATTCCCAGCCATTCAAAATAACATTCATCCCCAGGCAGGTAAATTTCGTCCACACAGCACGAGCTATAATCTGCGAAGCTGACGAAAACTTTCCAGAGTAGCAGACTTAGTAAGAAGGCTTATGTTTTTCTTCAAAGCACATGGCCAGCGAATACCACACGCCAACAGCTCCTCGGCGGGACGTCCAGACACGAAGCAGGAGGGGAAGACGGCAGGCAGGACAAGGGCGCTCCTCCCTGTGGAGGCTGCAGGAGACGGGCCAGCGGTGTGAGCACACAAGAAGGCTTTCTCACAGGAAATCCACAGTAGGTATACACCTTTTAGGGCACACGTGGACTTAACTAAAACACCAGGGACTTCAGCACTATAAGTACAGAAAAAGCGAGTGTGAGAAAACTGATACGTATTGCTGAAGCAGTCAAATGAAAGTGAAACTAAATGTTAAGAAATGCTCCACTGAAGGAACTGGGCCTACCTCACTATTTCTGGATTTAGCCAGAAATTTAACTACTGGATGCAAAATGAAACTATTCATGACAAGTTCACTGAACTACCTTCTAGAAGGTTTTAATAAAACACCCTTGAAACAGACCGAACTCCCATAAATTTAACAGCAAAGTTTTTGATAAAGAATACACAACTACATGTTTATTTGTAGTTATTCTAAAATAATCTCAACCTGGTCTTTTCGCTACTATTATTTTTGGTGATCCTGGGGCCTCCCACATGCTGAGCAGATGCGCTACCAGAGCGACAGCCTCCTACTGTTACCTCTTAATGACTTCACTGGGTATAGTCTGCATGGGATCAACGTACAGAAGCAAACATACGGTGTACTGGGTGCCAGCACAGGAACGGATGAATCTGTACCCACACCCTCAGGGAGCTATGGTGGATTTCCATCACGCTACATGGTGGGTTCACCAGCAGTCAGCCTGTAGCTCCAGCTGAACCCACTCTTGCATTTGACTCTTGGGATGAACATTATATACCATATATTATACATCCTGTATTAGACTTTCCCTTGTGAGCCCTGACCGCAGCACACTCGAGCCCGCTCTGGCCGGGGTCGCAGTCTCTGCGCTGCAGCCCACCCGGCAGCCACCGACGTGCTCACCATCGAGGGGCTCTTCCCGCTCTGGTACCTCAGAGGATGGATGGCGTGCTCACGGAGCACGTGCTTCCCTCTGAGAGTCATCTACACTGCTGTGCATATTCTCTCCTTGTTAGTGCCACATCACATTTTGTTGATCCAACCCCTACGAGTGGACACAGGGTTCTGTTTGGAGCTGAAGAGCGGCGCCGTGGACGTTCACACGTAAGTCTTGTGGGGACTGACGCTCATTTCTCCTGGATAACCAGGGATGAAGTTTCTGGGTCATAGGGTACTGCATGCCAACAGTACCAAGAAGCCACGGCACAGCTTTCCAGTGGCTCTGCACTCTCCCATAATTGGTAGTCTCAAACTTTATCATTGTAACTATCCTGGAGGTTGTTCATGGTATCTTATTACAGGTTTTAAACGACTACCCTGATGACAAGGGTGACCGCCCTTCCCTGCGCTTATGGCCACGATGCGACCTCTATCTTTTCCAGTCTCTGCTTTTATTTGTCTTATGTGTGCTCTGAGCTCCTGAAATACTCGAAGTTCAGGGCCCCTGAACCGAGAGTACAAACACTGTGTTACAACATTGTTACCAACACTTTCTGGTACTTTGGTGCCACTTTTTATATATGTTATGGTTTGTATTTGTCCCCCCAAAGCCTCATGCAGTCATTGAGGCGCACTTCTACAGTCTGTGATTAATTCATGATCCAAGGCTGGGGTTATGGGTCTGAATACTTCTGGGATTATGGGTACTGCTTGGATTATGGGTATGAGTGCTATACCCAGCCTGGGACAGATAGCCTGAATGTAAGGAGGGCGAGGGAGGGAGGGGGGAGAGACAGAGACAGAGACAGACTGACTGACTGACTTGCTCTCTGTTGCCGGTGTTGCTGCTACTCTTCCCTTGTTCTCTTGCTCTTGGCTGCCACCGTGAAAGGCTGCCCTCTGCCATGTGCCACCTGCCTTGGAGCCAAGAGAGTACCTGTGCGCTAAATAAACCTTTCCTTCCTTCATTTTGAGTGTCAGGCATTTGTCCCAGCAACGACAAAAGAGTAACCAAGACAATATATCTTTTTAAATTTTTATTTATTTGGTACTGGGTCTCACTACATAGCTCAGACTCCTGGGATTCCAGGACCAGCAAGGCATGTGATACCAGGGGTTGGGCCTGGGTCCTCGTGCTTTCCAGGCAGGGCTTAGGTCGCCAAGTTATCTCCCCAGCCCTGTGCTTAAAAAAAAAAAAATTTAATGGTATTTGTAGAGCAGTGATACACAACTATAATGGAGTCTGATTGATCAAAACATAATCTTATGAATAATAATCTTTTTATTGTAAAAAATCTTTGTACACCTTTGGGTCACAAAGACTGTTTCCTCATAAAAGTGTTATAGTTTTAGGTTTTAGGGCATTTAGGTTTATGATCTATTTTTAGATCATTTTTTATTTCCTATGAGATAGAGATCAAGATTCCTTTTCCCTCCTCTAAGAGATCCAGTGAAAAGATTTATCTTTTTTAATTTCTTGGCACTTTTGTTGAAAAATCAATTGGCCACGTATGTATGTATCTTTCTGTACTTTTCTATTCGATTCTACTCATCTATTTATTTGTCTATGATTTGTGTTCTTTTAAAGAGGTAAAATACACATTATTTCCTCTACTGCCGTGGGGAGGAGATGAACCTACCGCGATGGGAGATCTAGTCCCAATAGCCCTTCACAGACCGAGAAAAATGAGGGCAGGTGCCATTGCGTTATTCTTCAAAAATGATCAGCTTTTCTTTTAACAATGACTATAAACTCACTGAGTAAGTTTTTTAAGTTGACTGCTACTCAGTGAACTAGCCAGAAGGGACAGTGCGGCAAAGTGTGCCTTGGGCTCGGCCCCACCTGGGCCCCTAACAGGCCTCCCTGTGGCAACCCACTCAGCAGCCACACCCCAGCCTGGCCCTCACGGGCCAGTGGGTCCCTGCCAGCCCCTGCCCATCACAATGGAGGTCTGGGCTTTGCTGCCTTGGAAAAGAAACCGAGCCCACCCTGCGCATTTGACAGTTCATCTACGCCTCCGTGCCAGTTGGTCCTTCCCAGGAAACAAGGATAGAAGACAGCTCTCTCTGCAGCCCCCAAGATGCTCGCTGTGAGTGGCTCGCACAGCTAACACTCAAGAGCGGGCCTCGCTCGCCATCAGGCGCGCAGCCCTAGGCATGAGCAGAAATACAGCAGAACCTCAGTTCACAAACTTAATTCTTTCTATGACTCTGGTCAAAACCCAGATTGGGCCGGAGCAAATCCAACTTTACCCAAGTGGGGTGCAGTTGCGATATCTCAAGAAGTTTTACCAAGTTCAGTCATCTCCTAGATATAGTCATACAAAACAAGCAGTAGAAGAGGCCCGCTCACGAGCACTGCTAACGGTCAGGCAGAGCCGTCTGCAGGCTGCACATCCGCCCCAAGTGCTGAAGCCCGCAGCCACGGTTTCCTGCACTGGTGGCTGAAGGCCTGGAGCACCCCAGCCTGAACTGGGTCTGCAGACTGCATCTTGAAGCCCTGGCTCCAGTGTCTCTCCTGTTACCACTCTCTCCAAACCCCACTCCAGATGCCACAGCAGGACAAAAGATCTGCTGCTACTCTCAAAGATACCAGTATTTTGAACAGAAAAAAAGATTTTTAGGAACAATTTATATATAATATATAAATTATATCATTCAGGAAAAAATAATGCCTAAAACCTAAGATAGGTATGAAATACCAATTTACAAGCAACGGAGACCACTCTGGCCAATTTCCTTAAATCTCCTCTGCCAGAAAAATGTGCAGATGGTCTAGCTGTGTAGACAGAACAGTCAATCACAAGGCTGACGAGCAAGCAGGAAAAGAAAGGCTTGCACTTCGGTATGCAAACAAGTATTTCAAAAATGTGCCCGTCTTAACAAGCAGCATTCTGAGGTCTAAGGGGGTAACACACACCAGCTTCAGTTTCCAGTTTCCATTAATCCAACATCGGCGAAGAAACCTGATGACTTGGTCTTGCTGAACCTCCTGCTTCTATCAGTACTGCTTCCACACTCAATGTCCTTTTTAGTTGGCCTTTAAAATGTCTCATCTATGCACTTTGGGTTTATGCAAAGTGTACATTTATCAATAAACCTGCCCTTTGCAGAAATGTTTGAGATACATTATCCCCAACTATAAATGCCCATGAGGAATCATTTTGACAACTAATCCTCTTCCGCTAGGAGAAACAGATTAACTCCAAATGCTCTCTCTCCTGAAACTGGAAGCCACCTTGTTTCAGATGACTCACGGCTACCTTCGAGTCCCTCTTGCAAGGGCTTTTTCTTCCCAGGCTTCCTAGGTCACAAGACTGCCCCTCTGTAGCCAAGGAGCACCTGATCACCTTCAAAGGAAATGCACAAAGATGGCTGCTCATCACCATTCTGACATCAAAGTACGCCAGGCCTTCCTACACCTTTGGAACTGACCATGTTAGTCTATGCAAGCCAAGGACTTCAAAGAGCTGGCCCCCAGCCAGCCACATCTGCCTTCCGTCCAAGTTAATCCTCCTTAGGGAAGACACACAGGTCTCATTTACCAGGGTGAGCTAAGCTTTGTCCTCCTACAGTCAGGGAGCCTGAGCTGAGAACAGACCGGAAGCTGTGCTGAGCATCCAGGTGCTGTAAGGCAGGCTGCTGACAACCTCCCACTCTATGAGCGCCTGCACCCGACAGCACCAGGGCTCGCGCCGTCAGGTACACAGACGCTCCTATCACCAGTGCTGCTGTGTCACAGGGGCCAGGCCAGCAGCCGGGTCTGGGTCACCACTGGTTGAATCAGGCACTGTCTACACAGGGAATCAGAGAAAAACCACACAAGGGGGTAAAATGGCCACACAGAAAAGACAACTAACTGCTCTGCCTTCCCAAACCCACAGAAGCATCATAATTTACGGGCAGGAACAATAACAAAAGCCCAGAAGTACATAAAGGTAAATCCTGCCAGGCTGTGGGCCCAAGAGAAGTCAGCTCCAAAAATATGCTGCATGTCTGGTTCTCCAGGCTCTGTGAATCTTTGGCACCAGGGGCCAGGGCGGAGGGGTCAGTTTCAGCCTCTGCTCTCAGCAGGATGGGCTGAGACTGAGGCTTCTCTAAAAATCCCCCTTTGGAGGCAGCTCATCGCACTTCCCCTTCTGGTCCTGGTCCTCTTGGGGTACTCACTGTCCAGTTCCACAGCCAGCTCTCTGCCGTCAGGAGGAGGAACGTGAAGGGAGGAGGAGAGAGAGCAGCACAGGGCAGCGCCACAGGCCTCTGTACTCAGCCTCTTCCTCAAGCCCCCTTACCAGGCCTTCAACCCATTTCCATCAAGGGCACAGATCAAAGGCCTGCTCACAGCCCATGGCTGGGGGGGGGGGGTATGGAGGGGGGGGCCTTAGCGAAGAAGTGAGCTCCCCGAGGCTGTGCCCTGGAGACCCTGGAGGCCCGGGCCTTGGGCTCCCCGAGGCTGTGCCCTGGGGGCCCTGGAGGCCCGGGCCTTGGGCTCCCCGAGGCTGTGCCCTAGAGACCCAGGCCTTGGGCCAGGAACTGAGAACCTGTGAGCAAATGAGCCTTCTATTCTCCAGCTGCTCATCTCAGGTGCTTCATCACAGACAGGGAAGAGGGCTGATGACTCACACAGTGCTCTGTGCTAAGTATCAAGAGCGCTCTTTGGAACACCATGCCATAAAACAAAACAGATTTCATTCTGTCACACAAGTTAGGAACAAATTTCATTAGGAAAAAATATTACTGTGTTCATACCTTTTTTTTTTTTTAACGTATTTGACTGTTGCAGGATCTCACTAGGCAGCTCAGACTCGTGGTGATCCTCCTGTTTCAGCCTCCCCAGCGCTGAGATTACAGGCGTGCGCCACCACACTCGGACTCTGGCAGGCTCAGCCCCCTCTGGGGGCAAAGCAGGAGTGGCATGTGGTGCCTGGGATTGTGCCGTGTTCCCTGCGTTTGCCTAATCTAGCCTAAGCAGGGGCTTTAGTCCACTGAGCTATCTCGCCAACCCTGTTCATACCTTTGAATAAAACTCAACCATGGGTCTTGGTATCACAATAAGAAATAAGCTTAAGGTTTTATATGGTCACTGCATGGTCTTCCATTAATAATAACATCTTTTTAGTTGTTCGTTTGTCTTAGTATCACTACTTTTAAAGGAAGTAACAAGTATAAACAAATTACAAGAGAAAACTGAACAAATTCTATTCATTTATCATTCAGTGAATTTTTAAAAAGTCGGCTTTACTGGAATGAGCATTACAGACGGCTAAATTAGATCAAAATAAATATGCAGTCAGAGAGGCGTTGGGTCCCAGGAAGCTGGCACAAAAAGACACCAAGGCTGTGACTGGAGGTGAGTCTGAGAAGGGCCGGGCCCCTCGCTGGAGCTGCAGTGGCCAGGCCTGCAGGCCTCCTGGGGATCAGCAGCAGCTCGGCCCGCTGGAGCAGAGAGCCCCGCTGGGTGACGGGCCAGCTGCAGCCACCCTTCAGCTCCCTCACAGACGCCTACCTGAGACTGTTTCCTTCCCATAACTGTGCTGGCTAAGCGGCTGCACTGGTGGCCTTCTGGACTGACTGGCTGACCCAGGCTGTGACTCCGCTGCGTGAGCCACTGCTGACAGAGCGTCTGGGTGACCACCCACTCAGGACCCCCGGAAGTCCAGGAGCCAGTCTCACTTCCAATAAAACTCTCCTAACCTCCCTGTTTGGTCCCGACTTTATGCTTCCACGTGTGAGTTATTTTCCCAGTGACATCAGCAGAGGCCTAAGCAGCCTGTGGAATACCACAGTGCCACAGAAGCTTAATTTGGGCTTCCAGTGATAACATCATCAGAGAGGGTAAAAGAGGGTACTGTACCCCAAAAGTAGCCTCCAATTATGTCCATCCCCAAAATTCTCCAGAGAAACAGACTGAGTATTCTAGAGGCCAGAGCATGGCAACCCTTGCCTCTAAACCAAGGACACAGAAAATCCCCAGGGGCCTTCTGTGACGTTTGTGAGGATCTGTCACATGAAGAATACCACAGTTTTGCAATAATGTTCAGTTATCACCGCCCTTCTGCTCCAGCCCCCAGTGCCCAGCGGCATCCCCTAGAGGCTGGATGACCTATGCTGATGTACACAGCGAACATAGACATGGACAGGAAAATCCAGCTGTCATCTCTCCAGTCAGACTTGAAATCTACAAACAATGTGAACCAACGCCCCTACTCTAATGTTCTTATTTTGAGAAATAAAAGTTATTGTTCATGAAATAGGTGGCTCATTTGAACAACAGATGCAATAAGTTTGTTTTTAACAAATTAATGAGTAAGCTTTTCTTGAATTGTTTTAATTTCTGCACTAGTGCATGGTGGTGGATAGCACTCACACAAACAAAAGCTCCCCGAGGCGCTCAATGATTTCAGAGTTTGCAAAAGGTTCTGTGGACCACTGGAGCACTGCAGGCCCAACGGCGGGAAAGCCATGGCAAGACCGACAGGACCTTGCCAGGGGAGCAGCACACAGGTAAGAGTGTGGGCCTGAAGGCACCTCACACCGCACGCAGCCTGGCTTGTGTTAACTCACGCCCACAGCCATGTCCTTGTGCATTCTGCTGTATTCTGAGGACTCCAGGACTCTCCAGTGTGTGAGTGAGACTGCCCGGGGCCGCCAGATCCTCATTTGACCCATAGCCCAGGCCTGGCTTGTGAGTGGGACTGCCTAGAGCCGGCCAGATCCTCATTAGACCCAGGTCCAGCGTGTGAGAGAGACCGCCCTGGGCCTGCCAGATCCTCATTCCACCCAGAGCCCAGGCCCGCGTGTGAGTAGAACTTCCTTCATCAGACAGGCCCTGTGTGGAACCCTGTAGAACTCCCTGCAGAGAGGCTAGAGGCAAGACCCACCCAGCTGATCCAGGAGCAGAACATCTTGCCAGAGTGGCACAGAGGGTTCACCTCCAAGGGCTGCAACAGGAAGAAGTGGAGCACAGCAGCTAGATCCAAGCCACACCCACCTGGACAAGTTTGAACGGGGTAGATCCAGATCTAGTGCTAAGGTAATAACTCTATCTAAGCTCTACACCAAAGATCAGAAGACCGTGATATACAAAATGACAAGGAGAAAGAGCAAAATGTATTCTCAGGCCCTGAGCCCACCCAGAACACATGCAGGAGACACTAGTACAGAAGAAATTGGAAATCACGCACCTGAAATCTCTAATAATAGCGGCTGAAGTAAAGAAACAACTGCAGAAAGGTAGAGAGGAAATCAGACCAGAAATAATTTCTGAGGTAAAAAAAGAAATGATAACTATAATGAAAGAAGTACTAAATGCTTCCAAAGAAGACACTGATTTAAAAAAAAATAGAGAACAGAAAAATGATGGAATCCTTGAATAAGCAATATAGGAAAGAAATAGAATGCACGAAGCAGATTCAAAGTGCTATACAGCTAGTGAAAAGGTAAGAAAAGATCTCTTAAAAACAACTAGGATGCAGGAAAAAATAATTCAACATCTGCAAGATGATGCAAAGATGAACAATGTGAGACTAATAGGCATCAATGAGAAGGAAGGAGTCAATACAAATGATGTAAAAAGAATATGGGCAGAATAGCAGAAAACTTCCCAAATATGGGGCAACGATCTGACATTCAAGGAACCAAACCATATAGAACTCCAAATAACATCAGCCCAATGAAAACCACACCCAGACACATAATAATCAAGATCCCAGAAATTCAGCACAGGAACAGTATACTAAAAGCCACTAAAGAAAAGAAACAGATCAAGTTTAAAGGAAACCCATCAGAATAACGAGATCCAGTCCCAGCCAGGCCCAGTGAGTGTGTGGGAGAGCTTCCGGCTACCCTGCGCTAGCGAGACCTGCGGGTCCCAGCCCAGGTGCAGCGTGGGTGAGACCCTCTTCCACCCCCTTGGGGCCCCCAAAACTCCGCACCATACCTCCACCCCGCCAGCGGCGTGAGAATTTCTGCCGCGTTCTGGTGACCCCCAGACCCAGTCCTAGCCCAGGCCCAGTGAGTGTGTGGGAGAGCTTCCGGCTATCTTGCACCAGCGGGACCTGTGGGTCCCAGCCCAGGTGCAGCGTGGGTGAGACTGTCTTCCACCCCCTAGGGACCACCCCCAAACTCCGCAGCACCCTTCCCCCACCCTGCCCGCCCAGTGAGAATTTCTGCCGCGTTCTGGTGACCCCCAGATCCAGTCCTAGCCCAGGCCCGGTGTGTGGGAGAGCTGCCTCTTCCCCATACTCCACCTTGTCCCCTCCAGACTCAGCTCAGGCCTGGTGCAGATGAAACCCTGCAGCTGCGATCCCTGCAGAGAGTAGGGGACAGAACCACCCAGCTAGTCCAGGAGTAGAACATCTTGCCAGAGGAGCATAACAGGTTCACTCCCAAGGGCAGCAGCAGGAAGGAGCTGAGCACAGCAGCCACACCCAAGCCAGGCACAGCTGGATAAATCCAAACTTTGTAGATCTGCACCTGAACTTCAGTAGATGCTAAGGCTATAACTGCAACAAAGCTCTACAACAAAGGTCAGAAGACAGTGCTGCACAAAATGACAACGAGAAGGAACAAAATGGAATCTCAGAACCCATCAGAATAATGGCAGATTTCTCTTCACAAACCATGAAGTCAAAAAGAGCATGGAGAAAAGTAATACAAGTCTTGCAAGAAAACAAATTCCAACCCAGACTGATATACCCTGCAAAACTCTCTTTCAAGTATAATGGAGAAGTGAAATACTTCCATGACAAAGAACAACTAAAGAATTTCATGATGACAAAGCCAACCCTACACAGACTACTAAAAGACATTCTAGAGGCATCAAAACGACCAAATCTCCATGAATGAGAATGGAAAGAACCCACCAAGTAGGGCAAACAATTAAACACAGGAGAGTAAGAGGTATACAAAAGCAATCTTTCAGTTATTCTTTTGTACACAGCAGCAAAATATTTTCATCAGCACACTCTACAAACAGACTTTTCCTGTACGCTATAGGTCATGATTCTATCCAGGTCTACAGGGTGGATATCAAGGAAAGAGCAGTAGCACAGTCCCACAAGTGACACCTGGCCACCAGGAAGCGTCCTGGACACAGTCCATGTCCACGGCATACTAGAACTTTGAGTGATATCCTATCCCCAGACTATTAGAAGTTCAGGTCATATGTTTGCCATTCCAGTATTTATCTTATGTTTTATTCTTAGTAATTTTTTACTATCATGAAAACTTTTTCTTAGTTCAACTGTTTTGAAATATTTAGTTTTTAATTAATATTAATTTTCTGAATATTGTTTAATCTTAATTGTTAAGATTCGTACTGTATCTTTGACTTACAATCTACTTAAAAGACATGGTATAATATTTTCTTCTAGTATTAGAAACTTTAAAAGTATATTTCTATTTTCCATTGACTTTATATTAGTTCTTCCTTGTCTTTTACACACACGTACACATAGGAAAAAATATGTATATAACCTGACGTAAGATTGATACTGTTTTGTAGAAATCTTCAATGACCTTTTAAACGGATTCATCTAATATATTTTACATAGTCCTGCATAACTAGCATTTTGAGAGCTCTTTATTCTTTATCCAGGAACACACAGCAACTTCTCCTGCCTTCTGGAGTATGCTCTTTGTTATTTCCTATATGCTACATCTGGAGGTGTTAGAATATTTAGAGTTTGCATAACTGGAAAATGTTTTACTTTTAGTATAATATTCAATGAGATGTGTCTGCTAAGTATAAAATTCAATGAGGACAGATTTTTTTTTTTAGTCCTCTGAATTAATTAGTCTAATTTCTTACACACTTTGTCTTTTCTTTTTCCTCATGTGAAATAAGATGCTATTTAATTTTGTTCTTCCAGAGCTAATTTTTTGTATGTGTATGCTTTAATGATCTTTTTCTTTACAATAAGTTTTGGACAATTTCATTTTTGTGTATCTTGGTATGATTTTGTTCAAATTTCTTGTGCAAAAGGTTAATTTTTCTTGGAAATGTGCTATAATTTCAACTAAATTCAGAAATTTTAAATCTTTAAATATTTATTGCTTATCCCCTCCTACTCTGAGAAATCTAATTATATGAATATAAGTTTCTTAATTTTGGTACAAAGTAAACTATTATATTACTGATCTGTAAATTCTTCATTTTTATTTTGGACAATTTTTACTGTTATATTCATTTAAGTTTGTAAACAATTTATTTACAATGTGCAATCTATTATTATTTTTTTTGGCTCCAAATGCCTTCAGGGCAGGTTTGGCTGGCTTGAGTTGTGGGGATCGAACCACAGCCACCTGAGCCTTACAATCTATTATTAATCTCATGCTATGTATTCATTTCAAATATTTCTCTAAAATTCAAAAAATACTGAACAAATATATTGAATGAATTAAAAAAATTTTCCTTTAAAAAAAGCTTTTCACAGGGAAGATTCTGTAAACTTATGAATTATAATCTTAGCCTCTTATATTCTAGCACAACACTACCAGCAACAATGACTGCAATTTCTATAATCTACAAAACACCTAAAATGTAAACTACTCAACGCCATGAGCTGAGGCTTATTTTTGCTATTAAGAAAGACTATCTTGGGGCACGGGAGATGGCTCAGTAGAATAAGTGCTTGCAAGGGTCTGAGTTCAATCCCCAGTTCCAAAAAAAAAAAACAGACAGACAGACAGACTATACTGCCTGAGGATATAGTACTAATGTTGTGAGAATCTGCTAAACTAATATATGAAAGAATAAAAACCACCGTCTGGGATCCCACTTATACAGGCACTGACTTTTTTCTTTTTGGCACTAGGATTGAACTCAAGACCCTACGCTTGCCTTGCCAGGCAGGCATTAACAGGCATTGACACAGGCATCTCATACCCACTTCTGCCCATCCTCACAATGACAAGAGGCAGCAACTGGAAGCACGAAGAGGGAGAGTGGCTGGCCCAACTCCACAAACTGCACAGGACACTGAACTTAACATCAGAGCCACTCAGACTCTGAATCCTGTAGATAGAGCAGACTAGTGTTCTGAAAACAGGTAAATATCACAATCCTCTTGAAGCTTCAAAATCCAACTTCCTGCTTCTGAATCTACCTTTCTGCGCTGCTCTAACACTGATGTTTTATATATTTACAAAATAAAAAGTAAACAAATACGAGTTGGAACGTAAAGCTGAACACACACAATCCTGACTACACCACAGTTAGGTAACACAACCCTACTAAAAGAGTAGAGAAGCGCTAACTCTGGACAACACAGTTTGGCTGTATGTTCTAAAACTAAAGGTGAAAAGAACCACACACAACTACTCTGCCTGTTGGCAAGGTTGCTTCTCAGTTGCTCAGACTAGCAACTCTGCGCTTCCTACCTTCTCCAGGGGCTTCTCAGCTTGGCACTCTTGGCATGGCGGACCTGACAGTCCCTGTGGTGAGGCCTGTCCACACACTGTAGGATGCTCAGGGGCACCCCTGCCTCTACCACTGGGTGCCACTACTCCTCCCATCCACGACACAAAATGTTTTCAGACACTGGGAAATGTCCCCCAGGTGACAACAGCACCTCCAATTGAGAACTGATTTGTATGCATAACAAGTTTAACAAGTAAGAAGTATGTTGCAGCTTTGACATTGGTTTTCTTACTGCTGGAGAAAATGGGTCCTGTTAGAATAAAATCAGAGGTAGAAATGTACAGTGTGTAGTTACTCAGATGAATACTAAAACAAATACATACATGTGCATTTGCTAGTGTTTACCTGTACAACTCTTAGCTCTGCTGTGCCAAGGCCCTAAAAGGAATGACAACCATGCAGCAAGGATGGCAAGGAGAACAGAGAGCACCCAGATCTTGGTTCCTAAGTATCACTCCTAGTGAGACCCAGGCCTAGCCCAGGCCCGGTGAGTGTGTGGGAGAGCTTCTGGCTACCCTGCGCCTGCCGGACCTACTGGTCCCAGCCCAGGCGCAGCATGGGTAAGACCCTCTTCCACCCGCTTGGGACACCCTCCACTACTCCGCAGCACCTCCCCCAACTCGCCCGCTAAATTTCTGCCTTGTTCCGGGAACCCCCAGACCCAGTCCTAGTCCAGGCCCGGTGAGTGTGTGGGAGAGCTGCCTCTCCCTGCTACTCCACCTTGTCCCCTCCAGATTCAGCTCAGGCCTGGCATACAGGCCTGGGGTGAAACCCTTCAGCTGCGATCCCTGCAGAAAGCGTAGGGGACAGAACCACCCAGCTAGTCCAGGAGCAGAACATCTTGCCAGAGGGGCACAACAGGTTCACCCCCAAGGGCAGCAACAGGAAGGAACTGAGCACAGCAGCCACACCCAAGCCAGGCACAGCTGGATAAATCCAAACTTTGTAGCTCTGCACCTGAACTTCAGTAGATGCTAAGGCTATAACTGCAACGAAGATCTACAACAAAGGTCAGAAGACAGTGCTGCACAAAATGACAACGAGAAGGAATAAAATGCAGTCTCAGATCCGAAGCCCACCTATAACAAGTGCAGAGGACACTAACACAGAATAAATTGGGAATCACACAGCGAAAGCAATGAATTAATGGCTTCTGAAATAAAGAAACAACTGCAGAAAGGTATAGAGGAACTCAGATTGGAAATGAAAAAAGAAATCCCTGAATTAGTAACATCTGCAGTCAAGTATCACTCCTAGTAAAGCTGCGCAGGTAGAATACAGCAAAAGCCTAGTCTACCCGCTGCACCTCACAGTATTGAGGTGCCAGAGGGAAGGACATGCAGGGGACACTGATGCCAACTAGAGACGCTACAACAGCCAGAAATGGGGCAATCAGAGCATCAAAATAAGCTAACACTAGTAGACTAAAGTCAGTGTTCACGAGGCCACACTGACATAAAGAAACAATAAGGCACAATTCTTCCTTACAGTAGCTTCCAAGTTATCCAATGCAGAAAGAATGGTAGAAATAGGGGGAAAGCACCACTAGGAAAGTATCTTAGTAATTATTGTAGGAAAGAACCATCAATGGATGTTAAAATTAGTAAGTGAAAGT
The DNA here is from genome assembly GCF_000260255.1 of Octodon degus. Lineage (NCBI taxonomy): Eukaryota > Metazoa > Chordata > Mammalia > Rodentia > Octodontidae > Octodon > Octodon degus. The sequence goes on along the minus strand of NW_004524593.1, from coordinate 23,112,443 downwards.
TTGAGGACAAACAGGTTATTTGCACAGCCTTGCTGTATTTCCCCACAAGATACTCAGGAAAGGAAAAAGGAGTGATTCTACAGAGTGAAAACCAGGTAGACCCCTTAACCAAATGTCCAACTTAACATGTACAGCAAGATACAATCCCCTGTGGGGGCCACAGCCAAATGCACAGCCTCGGTCTCAGATCCAAATGGTCACTACCTAGGGACAGCCCACCACAGGACAGGAACTCCCAGGCTGCCCAGGTAAGCTGGTGACTCAAGCACAGTGTAGGCAGAGACCTGGGCATATAGAGAAGGTGCACTTGGTACTGTCCCACTGCTAGCAAATGCAGCATGCATTAAATTATTCTCCTAAAACAGTTCAACTGGTGGTGTAGGCAGGATTTGCAAGGGAAACGATGCAAGACACATAATTTACAGTATTATTTTACATTAGTCACCCAAAGAGTCATATAAAAAGAGTGCAGGAAATCTGTCCACACACTAAAAACAACAAAACAAATCCCGCTGAGGGCCTGGATCCCACAGCAATGTCTTGCATGAGTCCAGATGAAGACTTAGAACCCTTAACAATGCCCCCTCACGAGTCCAGCTGGACACCTAGAGCCCATGACAATGTTGCATGCAAGCCTGTATTAAGGATTGGCACTGGGAAGGCCTGAATGTCGGAGGCAGAAGCCAGACAGTCTGCACCAAGAGATACAGGATCTGAGGGATCTGAACGAGAGCCAGGAAGTGAAGCTCTAAGTAAAAACCAGAGTTGCCCTGAAAGGTATCACAGCTAAGGTATCAATACCCAAGCTCCTCTGACAATGAGAAGAGCTGAGTCCATGTGAGGAAAGACAGCACAACAAGCTTCTCCAGGACATTAAACAGTGCACTATCGTCCCCTCTGGAGCTGGGCGGCAATGCTAAAAGGAAGGACCCAGGCTCCCCCAAAGTAAATTGTTGCCACTCTAGGTGACAACAAGGTCTTGAGCTCTTTTGATAATAAGTACAGAGCTGATACCAGGAAAGCCAGCATGACAGGCTCCTCCAGGAGAATCAACAGCTCCCAAGAGCGCCTGAACGCTTCCTCTCTGGTCTTCCTTGCATTTTGTTGGCAGCAGTTCTCAGGGGGGTCTTTCACACCCAGCACCACACTGATTCAGTTCAGCTGGGCAGTTCAAGTTGCCCGCCAGCTGTCCATCCACCACAACTGTCCTAAGACTCTTTGCTATCTGGAGATTACCTGTACTGTATTCCAAAAGGTAGTATAATCAAACTCAAAATTTTACTAGGCTTTCCAAGTGATAGGTCTTAATATTTTTTTCTGAAAAATATCTTTTCTAAAAATGTCTTTTGTAGTTTCTCTAATATTTTTGCTGAACTTCACTAAACATTTATACAGATTTACTCTGCTGATGTTTAATGTATTGTTAATTATTATCATTTCTTCCAATAGGGTTAAACTGCCATAAGGAAAGAAGAAATTCATTTAATATTATCATAAAATGCTTTCTTTAGACTGGACATGGTGGCACATACCTGTAATGCCAGCATTGGAGAGGCTGAAAATAGGAGGATCACTGCGTCCAACCTGCATAGTGGGACCCTGTACCAAATACATAAAAAATTAAATTAAATTTTAAAAAATAAAATGTTTTCTTTGATCAAATGCCATAGAGAACCAAGTCCAAGAAACGGGAAATGGCCCAACCATACATCATAGATAGCAGTTTTAAAACTGGGACAGGATTGGGGAGCTAGATCAGTAGAATAAGTGTTTGCCTGGCAAGCGCGAGGGCCTGAGATCAATTCCTGTACCACAAAAGAAAAGAACTGGCAAAAGACAGGCATGATTGCACACACTCATAGCCCCACAAGTCGGGAGACTGAAGCAGGAGGACCCCTTCAAGTTTGGGGCCGCCCTGGGCTACACAGCGAGTTCAAGGCCACCACCTACACTACACAGCAAGACGCTGCCTCAAATAAATATATGAAACCTTTTTTCTAGTCATTCATGAAAGTACAATGACAAAAAGTTTTAGCTCCTTCAAATTAACCTGATAATTTGCAGTATTTCCTTTTTTCCTAGACAAAGAAAAGAAACGTTACGTAGCCTGGGGAACAGCCCACTAAACTTTAATTTCCTTTTTCCGTCATTATCTCGGAGTTTCTCCAAATATTTGTCATAACCAACTTCCTAAAGTAGAAGAGGGTCTACTCCTTTAGGCAGATGGCCAGGACACCCCAAGCGTGAAGTAAAACTCTCATGCCTCCAGGAGGAATTTAATTCACAGCCTGAACCTTAAAAGATGAGACAATATTACTGAAAAATAATATGGTTATTCTTTTTCAATCTGTAATGATTTTATTCTTGATTATATAACAACTTGACATATGGTAAACGGACATAATGAAAAACATGAAGGGTCAGCCAGATACCTCAGCAGATTAATGCACCTGTTTAGGCAGACTCAGGGACCAGGTTCAATCCCTGGTGTGCTGTGCCAGCCCCACCCCCGGGGCTCGCTGAGACAGCAGCAATTGAGACTGGGCATGGTGGCACGTGCCTGTGATCCCAGTGCTTGGGAGGCCAAAAAACAGGAGCATTACTACAAGTCCGATCTGTATAGTGAGACTGTACACCCTGTACTAAAAAAAAAAAAAAGTAAAACATGAGATAGAAATCAAATAATTCTTTATATTTTCATATGGAATATTTCTTTAAAGCTGTCAAATTTTTAACTCAACAGAAAATATCCACTATCCTTATAAATGTTAATTATGAGTATCTATCCCTCTCCCCACCTCAACATTGCCCTTTTGGGGCTCCATACTTCACTACCTTTTTAAATGTTTTGACTCAAAAAATATCTGTTCCACTGTTCTTTTTAAAATGGAAGTATATCTTAAATCTCTTCCAAATTGTACAATTAAAGATTGATAAGGCAATGATTTTCCTTAAATCAAAGCTAATGGCATAAATGGCTACAAAAGCCTTCCAGAAACCATAACGGAAAATGATTTGTTGCTGACTTTACACCTGCAAACTCTGCCTTCTGTAACCAGGCCTTTACCAGTGAGTCCATGAGGAAGCCGCCTGTGAGAGGGAAAAGAAACAAGCATTTGCCTGGAAAGCCCACATGGCAAGTCCAACATGCCACTTCAGCAGTGCAGGGAGTACCGCCAAGTCCAGCTTGGTTTCTAGGCCTGAAAGGGCTTTCAAAGAAGAACAAGTCAAACTGATCTCAAAGAAGTTCTCAAAGAAGAACTGATGTTCCTATATACCAAACATGTTTTCCATAACTCTTACAGATGTTGTATTTAGGGTGACTGCCCACCAAGTTACCTGTGGTCTTCACAAGAAAGCTACAATTTCTGCCAAACCATCTTCATTCTTCAGTAGTTCAGTGAAAAATGGAAGCCCTGCCCTCCTTAGAACCCCTAAGATAAACAGTCTTCCCATAGAAAAGGGACCTGCTACAAAGGCCTGAGCAGACGGCGTTTGCTAGCATTGAGAGGCCACTGAAGAAGTGATTCTAAGTAAATAATGGTCACTTGCTTTCTGCTTACAAAAGCAGCATTTGAGGAAAGCACAAACCATGAAAGAACAATCACCTGTGATCTGAACCCCAAACACCCTCTTTCTCCTTGGGGCCTACACCGTGTTCAGGTCTTTTCTATGCCCCCTCACACACCCCCACACACACCTTAAATTTACCCATGGGCATGCACAATATCTTTGAGCTCACACTTACTCCAAGGCTCAGAACTTGTGCCTCTGAACACTACAGAAATTACTCTGAGTCAGCTATTTGTTCCTGACATGACCCTGGGGGGAGATATTGTCATCCCCATGTGTAGACAGGCAGCAAGCCCAGGCAGGGAAACTGACTTGGTCTGAAGCCAGAAGCAGGAAGCAGCCAGGACAGGACAAGCTCACAGCCCTTGAGTGCAGGACCTAGCACTCACTCTCTGCCCTTCTGCTTTTCCGGCATGTTCACACATCTATCCTGTATGCAGTGTCTCAAAAGTAAAAGAAATAATCAGACTAGTATGAGTACCCATGTGCTTGCCCCAGCATGACAAAAAGCTTAACATTCTGCTTTGCTTTTTAATCAAATATTACACATAGAATGGAGTCAGCCCATGTGGAACACTCTGGGATTCTTTGTCCTTCCGAAAAGGTGACCCGTCTTGGATTTGCACGTTCATTCCACGCGTGTCTGACACCAACACCTACACAGGTCTCCATAAGCAACACATGCACTGTTCTGCATGTTGTTAAGCTTTATGTAAACACTATCAGGTCCTATCTCTCACTCTGCAGCTTTTTGCTCAGTGCTGCTCGGAGGAGTTGGTTGGTGCAGGCTCTAGTTCATTCTGCCACACTGGATTCCACAGCACAGACATAAGACCCTGGGCTTTTCAGATGCCCACGAAGCCAGCCCCACTGCAGGCACACGTGATGCCCGTTTCCTCATCCATCTGTGGGAATTACACCTTGTGGCTCAGGAGGAAGAGACCCTGCTGGAAGACTGCGTGCACAGAATGACAGCTGCTCCCACAGAACTCTGTGCCACTTTCTATCCTCTCCTTACTAACTCCATAGAAGCAGTAAAGTGGCAAAGTTTCCTTTGTTCTAACAATTACCTAATTATCTTTAAGAGTTGTAATAGTAGTAAATTAAAGAGGCGGTCAGGATTATTCATGAAAAGTAAACAACAGTTTCATTATAAAAATCTAGAAGATGGACTCAAGATAATGAAACCCTTCTGTTTCTTCTGTCTCGTGTACAATTTATCTCATCTATTTGGGGATCTATTATAGCAGTGGGGCTGGCACGGGAGCCCCGCCCTGCTCCTCTGCGGGGTCAGCTGTGTCCACCGCGCTGTCCTGGCTGTCACAGCAGATGCTCCCGAGTCTCTGCAGCTTTCCCAGCTCCCCACAGTAAAGAATCCTCTCACCACTGAAGGTCTTGGTTACAGGACAGAAATACAAATTTGATGCCACCTTAATGATATAAAAGTGAGAGCTATAGCAAGTGGGGCTGATGGCCGCACTCAGACCCTAACCAGAAGGGTCAGCACTCGCTTTCTCCTTTCCAATATGTGCAATCAAAGTGTGACTGTGTTTTTCTCAGATTTTCACTTGCCATACATTTAAATTCTGTATGAAGAACAACTTTGTTAGTGCTATGTGAAACCTGTGACTAACACACCCCCAGCAAATATTTACATCCAAAAATACTTTTAATTAGTACCTATGATTTAAACCTCTTAGGTCCAGAGGCATCCCTAATGTTGGAAAATTACTAGAGCATTTACACTTACTTGAAGTCACTGAATGCTCGAGTGTGTTAGAATTTATAAAAACTCACAAAACATGAACAGTTCATTTCTGCCCTTTTAAATAAAAACAGTAACTACACTAATCAATTCATCTCTAGGCTAAAGGATGATTCAAGTCTTACTAAACCAAAGGGATTATGAGAATTATTAACCCTGCCTTTTCTTGTGGAAATGATTCTCTTTCACTGGTGAATATTCTAACTTTAATCAGCTTACAGTCAAATACAAGAGACTTCGGAAGTAAAATGCTTACATTATGTGAATCAAAACTGTGGACAAATGAAAATGTTCATGCTAGGGAAAACATATAAATTTATCTTCAAACTGCTCCTTCCTGTACACACCTTATTGTCAAGCACTCCAGTGTCCTGGAAATTAGCAGAATAGCATCAATCTGTAGCCAGATTATTTGTCCTCCGTTAGGAAATTCTATTGGCTGATATCATTGTTTTAGGTTCATTTTCTAAAAGCATAAGAAATCTACAAATGGATTTAATTTTTTGTTATGACTCTTTAATAACAAAAGATGCTTACTGCTACACTAAATACAATGATTAATGGAGAAAAACATAAAAATTCTCTCTTAAATCCCACTTTGTGAATAATTTTATGTAACTAGTCTGATTCCGCCAGAAATATATATACAAACATAATATATATAAAATATACATACACATGCGTATGTTCCAGGTTTTATTCTTCACAGGATAAGCTTTACTGCTCAGCAACGTGGATTGCCACAGCAACGCCATCTCATCAGTACATACAGACTAACTCCGAGTGCTTACTATCTGCAAAGCCATCACACATACTCGCATACCATCACTGATTTTCTTCTTAATGATTCTCCTTGCTCTTGAGAAGGGCCAGGCCCTCCCAATGCCTGCTTCAACGGTAACATCCTGAAATTCCTCCTTCCCTTTAGATCTCCCTTTAAAAACCACCTCTGCAACAGGCACTCAGGCCTGAGCATGAGAGAGGAGAGCGAAGCTCATTTTAAGCATTTCGCATGTAAGGCTACCCCTAAATGACCTGTATTTAACATGTACGACCATGTAGATAAATCTGCACCAAGACACTAACATTCTATGCTAAGGCAATGAGAAGCCAACTATTTACAGCAAACATACTCTGGAGAGAGGATCAGAAAGCCCAGCTCCGACTCCCGCTTTGCCACTCACACACTGCTGTGGCACTGACAGGTCACTGAGCTGCGTGGAGGCCACTTCCTTTCTGTTTCATGAACTGCTTGAACCAGATAATTTCTCAAGTCCCTTCACACTGGAGTCAAGCACTCCCTCCTCCTGGTTAAACAAATGCTCTTTTATGATGGCCCACAGAAGGGGAAATAACTAAAAGAGCTTTTGTTTAGCATGTACAAAGGCCTTACTAACAAATTAACAGTAAGAGCAACATAACATAAAGAGCATGTGATCAACTGGAGAAAGCAAACCGCTTCAGTACCTCCACAAGAGCACTATAACCACCAACAAAGGAAACGTTTATCACAACTACAAAGGTCAGTAGCATAGCTAAAAATGCCCTGCATTTGGCATAGTTCTAACTACTACATATCCTGAAAATAATTCATTTTCTTTTAAAAATATAGGATGTGGTGAGTGGCCATAAATCTGTGAGCATTCTAAACCTGCTTTAGCACAGATCTAGAGTACGTTTCTTCTTCCATAAACTGCGGAAGTAACCCCAAAGCTTCCAAGTCAGTGGATCCTCCCTAAGCATCTGCAACGAGCCAGCAGACACTGTTGTACCAGGACGCAACTGTGAAAAGGGAGCACGACTTTGGCAGCCGGGCCCCACCCCAGACAGAGCGACTCTGTGGCTCTGCAGCTCGCAGTGCGTTCGAGGTTTGTTAGGGGGGTTTTGTGTGATTTTTGCTTTCTGGTTTAAACTAGCTCTCTCCCCATATCTGACTGAGTTTTGTCAAGTTTTATTATACAACTTTAAAAGATTCATATATCATTTTTACAAATATTCCACTACAATTTTTAAAGACAAGATCTCGCTATGCAGTTCAGATTGGGCTTGGATTGACTGTGTAACCCAGGCTGGCCGCAAACTCAAAGTAACCCTCTTGCCTCAGCCTGCCAGGGGCTGGGACTACAGGTGTGCACCACATCTGGCTCTACTGCATTCTTAAAGACTCAAAGGAACATTAGTTTTCACTTCAACTGGCAAAGAAGCTTGGCAAGTTACAAAATGTACAGAAAAAGAATGAAATGAGCTATCTGATACCCATAAGTATCCATAAGTGATATTAAAGCACATTTGCATTTTAATCTGCCTACTCTTTACCTTACAAATACACAGAGAGGGATTGGAGAGATGGCTCAGTAGAATAAGTGCTTGCCTACCAAGCACAAAGGCCTGAGTTCAATCCCTGGCTCCACAAAAAAAAAAAGAGAATTGAAATTGTGTGTTATATTAATTTTATATTTATCTGTCCCAAGACTACCATGCACTGATCTTTTTTTTTTTTTTTTGCAGAGCCGGGGATTGAACTCAGGCCCTTGTGCTTGCCAGGGAAGTGCTTACTCTACTGACCAATCTCCCCGGCTCCTTCATACTTCAGAGGCCCAATCCTCCCATCGGAGAAAAGAACGAGGATAAAGGACGCCTAGGAAAGGGTGAGCTGAGCAGCAAGAGCAGAGGACAGACATGAAGGCAGCTTGCTCTGGCCAGGGGCACCTGGAGAGGGCCCTTCCTCGGCTGCCTCCAGCCACTCCTCCTTCAAAGGAATGGCAGGGCAGCAGGGAGTCAGGCCCCGTGGAGCCTTGTGCAGTCCCAGTGGCCCTAGCACAACCAAGTCGCTTTCCCTTGGTAACTGTCGCCAGTCCTTACCAGGCCGCGGTCTGGGGCCTGCACTCCTAGAAGATGCCGCTGCCTCCTCATAAAGCCCAACAGCAGGCCTCGCTGAAGACTCCTCAGCTTGGTTCAAGGTACCAAGGAAGACCTGGAACTGGGCCAAGCTAAGTGTGTGTGTCTGGAAAACTCAGAGCCCTGAGGCTGATGCCTGAATCCTTTCCGTGAATGAACCTAAGGGGGATACCCGCGTGAGGCAGAGGGAATCCATGAGAGAGCACCACTGCTGTGGCCCACATGAAAGGAGCTCTAACAATATTCTTTGGATTTTAACTTTAAATGTCTACAGTTAAAAGACATCAATATAGAGAATTTTGTTCTTAGGCGCTTATGCCACTGAGCTATCTGCCCAGCCCCCTAAAACTTTGTTCTTAAATGTAATCTAGAAAAAGAGGGGCTGGTGAGAGAGCTCAGCGGACTAAAGTGCCTGCTTAGGCAAGTTTAAGCAAGTGCAGGAACCAAGGTTCAATCCCCAGCACCACATGCTGCGTCAGCCCCAAACCCAGAGCAGGCTCAGCCAGCCAGAGTCCAGGCATAGTGGCACATGCCTGTAATCCCAGTGTTGGGGAGGCTGAAAGCAGGAGGATCACCACGAGTCTGCATAGTGAGACCTTGTAACAACCATATATA
>NW_004524593.1:23084590-23102062 GCF_000260255.1 Octodon degus | reverse complement strand
GGGTCCGCTCTCCGCTCCCGCTACCGATCGAACTCCAGAAAGAGGCTTTTAAGATTGACATGCTTTGTATGTTTTGATTTTTTCTATCCATTTTCAAAAGACCTGTCTCCTCTTTTAAATATAAAGAAGATTATTTAAAATAAATATTTCTGTACAAATTTAAAAAAAAACCCTATGCTGGAGAAAATTTTCCTTAAAACAAAAATAATTCCCAGCCAGTTTTGTGAAAAAAAATCCTTACTGCTATAAAACTAATTCAACTTTTCCTGTTTTTCTGATAGTAGAGAAGTTATATACTATGAATTTATACTAGACGTTATATGCACTGTGTTTAAGTATTTGAGGTTATAAATAGAAAAGGCAAACTCAGAAAACTAGCTCTATGCATGAAGTGCTTAGATCTAATTATATTAGAGAGAAAAGCAGATTGCATTTCCTGAAGATTAAGAAAAAATATCTACTTCAAGAGGCAACATCCTGGGCGGGGGGTGGCTCAGGGGGTAAGCGCTTCCCTGGCAAGGGCAAGGCCCGAGTTCAATCCCTGGTTCAGCAGAAAAAAAGAGAGAGAGAGAACAATATTAACAGCTATGCAAAACTGTAAATCTACAACCTCTGAGGTCACAGGTGAATGAAGCCCTGCTGTTTCTCCCCAGATTACTCATGAAGTTAACAATGTAACTTAGGAATGAGTCTTAAGGTTATCAGAAATTTCTCATCACAGGCTTGTAAGTTACCTGCAGGCATTCTTGCTCACAACAGTTTAAGAACAAGCAGCAGGGAAGTGGAAGTTCTGTCTGGCGGCAGGAGGCCTAGGAAGAGAACTTAGATGCATAACATCTTTCACATCACCACAGTTGACACATGTGAAAACTACTCCTGGCAAACTTTGCAAGCTCCAATTTTTGTCATTAGAAATGCTGAAATTTTTGCAAAAGTACACTCAAATCTGAGGTTTTATTTAAAGCAAAAACAAAGGGACTATTTTTCTTATTGAATGTTATTTTTTTCTTATTGGTAAAAGGCTACAATGTTCAAATTAATTGAACACTTTTTCAGACTCATGTTTTAACTGATAAAAAGCAAGAGTACTCATATAATGTCATAATTCACATGGTTCAAAGGTACAAAGTGGGGACCTGTCACACAGCTCTAATGCTAGCACGCTTACCTAACAGGCTCCAGGCCTGGGGCTCAGTCACAAGCACCAAAAAAAGGTAAGGAAATGAAGGTACTGCCAAGAAAAAAATTATCTGCTCAACCACACTGCCTTAGCTGCTGCTCTTGCCATGCGCTGGTCACACTGTGAGAACACCAACCCACGGCTATTCATTCATTCATCCTTCCAAATGCTAAAGCATGCCTAGATCAGCTAGTGCTACAGCTTGGACAGAAAGAAGAGATGCAAATGACACTAAGGAACCATGTTTCTCACTGCTAGAAATGAAATTATAAATACTATGGGAAACATTTATATGAACCCTAGGACGCTGGCTGAAGCTGGACTATCACTAGGAAGTCTATGGCAGCAGAGATGGACACTTCCACACACGCACAGACTGCCTGGCTTGGTCCCTGCAGACCTCCTACATAAGACCAGAGAGGTGGGGCCGGGCAGATGGCTCGGTAGAATAAGTGCCTGCCCGGCAAGCACAAGGGCCTGAGTTCAATCCCTGGTTCTGCCAAAAAAAATTAAAAACAAAAAAACCAGGACCGGAGAGGTGCCACAGCAACCACACATCAGTGGCAATTCGCACGCAAGCACTCAGCCATTGGTTGTAAAATACCAAGGATCCAGAGCACCTCAGCAAACGGCTGGGTCCAGGATGCAGCCAAGAAAGTATGAAGGAACTGAGGACATCCCGTTATACCAGTAAGGTAAGATGTCCCGAAATACAGGAGAAGACACACGAGAAGGACAAGCATCAAAAGGCCTGATGGAAACAGAAGACAAATCTATGCACTGCAAGGATGCACTAAAAAGCAAGGGAGAAAAGGAAGAGCTTCCTCACAGGCAGATGCCAGCTAATAAACACAAAGGGGGAGTGGGGAGGGCACAAGGTGCTACCTACAGCTCCAAGCGACCCTGTAAATTACACACAAATGGCAGAGGGGCCAGCACAGGCAGCGCCGGGCACTCCCTGGGTCTTGGTGCACACAGGTGGGCACTGCGGCCGGCTGCCCTTCCTTCCCCGCTCCACCACAGAGCCCACACAGGTCCCATGAGGAAGAGGGCCGCTGCGCCAGCCCGGTGGTGGCGCTCATCCAGATGGGGCCGCTTCTTCACAAGACCCTCGCATCAAGGAAAAAGGACCAAAGAGTTGTTCCACACTGAAGAAGCAAGTACAACATTGAAATTTATTCTCAAACGGCTCGGAAAAATGGTGTACCCATCTACACTTAGTAAACGAGGTGACCTCGGTAAACGGTCTGTGGGATTTCTTTGTATTGCTCTGTCAACTCTTAAGTTTGAAATTACACCAAAATAAAAATATAAGCAAAAGATGCATAGTTATCCCTCCCGGAGCACTAGCGCTCTGTCCACAGATAACTCTACTCCCTGCCAGGCAGTAGCCAGGTGAGAGCAGATTCCCCCAAGGACGAGCCCGAGGCGCTGCTCGACCTCCCAGCACAGAGCCCAGCCAGCCCTCTCCCCAGCAGGAGGGTGGTGGACGCCGACTCACAGGACACCCCACCCGACTAGATGTATAGTAAACCTTCTTTTAAACACATCTCCCAGGAAAAAGAATTGTTCCTTTAGAAACTATGTGACTTATTAGATAATGGGAGGGAAATGTTAACACGCTTTATCAATGTCAAATGTTACTTTAATGTGAAATTAATCATTTACTAATTTTAAGGAACACTGAGATGATATGAGAAATAAATGAGAGAACATTTAGGTGGTAACACTTAGGAAAGAGGGAGGCGCACACAGTAAGGAGTAGAACTGGACAGGTATTAAGAGCTGCTACCACTTGCTGAATCTTTATAAATAGGAAAGTTCTTACTTCACACCAAATTGTACTTCTGAAAGGGCAGCATTACTCAAAACTGAGCGGGAGAGCACCACTGAGTGCACTACAGGGCGCCGCCTGGGTCTGAGCGCTTCGCCCGCTGTGCCCGGGAAGCTGCCCCGCTCTGTGTCACACTGGCCAGCAGCACCCCACGATGCAGACCTGAGAGGGCTTGGTCCAACTCTCAAGCGCTGCTCGGACACATGAGAGAATCTCCTCGTCTGTGCACAGCGAGGGTGACGTGTCAATCGAGTATCCAAGAAGCCACTACGAAAGTAGTACACACCACCAGTAACCCTTAGCGTCACAGAACAGCACCTAGGATCTAGACCCGGGACAGCAGGGGAGCACTCACAGCTTCCTTATAGGGAAATGTCTTACCAGGGCTTGGTTACAATGCTAAGCAGACTCCCCTGGTCAGAAAGGGAAGTCTCCGCATCGCAGGTGAGAGGCTAACCCGGAGGCAACACTCTCCCGGGCCGGGCTGTGACCACATGCACTGAGCGAACGTGTGGGAGGCGTGCAGCAACACAGAGGACGGGGCAGTCACCAGTGGAAGCAGCACCCAGGAGGAACCAGGCCACGTGTGAGAGTGCACACTTGCAATCCCAGCACTGGGGAGGCTGCGACAAGAAGACTGCTGCAAGCTCAAGGCCAGCTCGGGCCACAAAGTGAATTCAAGGCCAGTCTGAACTGCATAGCAAAAACCCTTGAGTTTGGGGGATAGACAGACAGACAGACAGACAGAGAGACTCGTCCCAGGGAGAGAGCCCTGGCCTGCGGCCAGCCAGGTGTGATGCCGCGTGTGGCCTCAGGTAGAGAAAGGCGCGGCCTGGTGCCATGATGTACCTCAACTTTCTGCTTTTATCAAAGCAATGCAGTTGCACAGATTAAAAGCACACAATGGAGGAAAAGTGGTCACCTCCCCTTTCCCAGCAGTCACCTCCTCGTTCCCAGCAGTCACCTCTTCAATGACCTTATGTGCTTGCTCCTGCAGGCACCAACTTCCAGCTCCCAAACTTTCGTTCCCCTTCCTTCTCCCACTGTCGCCTCCCACCACATCACACTCACTTTACTACACTCAATTCAAAGAGCAGGAGAGGGAGAATGGGGTCGGCCTAGCGCACGCGCCTGCACTGCTACTTCCAGGCCCGTGACTGCCTCCCCTTCTTCACACGTCCACTCCCAGGAAGCCTGCTGCGACTACCGCTCTCCCCAGGGCACGTCTCTGAGCTCCGCACACGCTGGTCTGCGAGCCTGGCAGACCCAGTCTCCCCAGAGTGACAGCGCCTCTCAGGATGCTGACGCTCCATCAGGCTGAAAGTCACACAAAGTTAATGGGTCTCAGAAACCTGCTGGAAGAGCACCAGCAAAGCTTCTCCTTTTTATTCACTTTTCCATTATGCTGAGAGTACTTTAACATTTTAATTTTCAACAATTAGAGTTGGACTAAAAGGCCTAAAAATGAACTAGAAGACCACGACGATAAACAGCAAATACACCATAGACAGACAGACCTGACGCTAGCTAAGCTCCACTTGCTGAGTACCGAGGATGTCCCAGGAGTTTCATACCTACTATGGTATATTATTAATCTGCATACCAACTCTGTGCTGTACTTTGCCATTTTATAGACTAAGTTTTTAAGCTGAGAGTCAGAGAACTGCTATGGATGTAAGGTTGCAGAGCCAGCTGAGATAGAAAGCCAGAACAACCTAAATCCAAATTACATGATCTGTATTCTAAAACATACAGTGCCTAAGTATCAATTTGAGACAAATTAAAATGTGAAATTAATCCATTTTAGGCCTGACGAGCAAAATGGTAACTACTAATAACATTTCGAAAATTAGCAAAAGTTCTATTAACCATAAGAATTCAATAATCATAAAAACTTACTGTCCACTTATTTTTAACACTGTCCCTAAATGGCAAGTGGCATCAGAGCGTATTTTATAGTAGGCAACAGCTGTTTCTGTGACGCTGACTTCTATCTAATATCTTGTTGTTCCCGAATTCTCCATTACGCGCCTGTCTTTCGCCATACTATGTCCGTCATCAAGCTCCCATCCCCGCTGGCCCTAAAACAAAGCTCCTGTGTCAGGCAGAAAAGCCCGCGGCCCGGCTGCTGGAGTCCAGGCATGCGATCACTGACTGCCCCTGGGAAAGGGCACGCACTGCCTTCCGGTTCAGAGCAAGGAAATGAAAGCAGTAAGCAGCCGTACCTGGGCCAGCAAGGCCTGACAGCGCACAGCCTGGAACTATTAGCTTCATCCGGACCGGAAGGGCCCTCAACAGAGGAATTGCTGGATACAGCTCTATTTACTGAGAATGTCGAAAAATCAAGCATGCAGGCCCTGCAGCCAAATGCTTACGTGATTCTAAGGAATTTTTTTTTTTTTTTTTTTTTTTTGCTCCTTGAATGCCTTCAGGGCACTTTTGCATGGCTGGAGTGTTGTGGGGGTCGAACTACAGCAAACTGAGGCTGCCAGCATTGTGGAAGCAGCCACTTAAAGAACTGAGCTAGGGCTGGGCCCCCTGCTTACGTGATTCTAATAAAGGGCTGCATGTCAGAATAAAGTCTTTTCATTTTTCCATTTGCATGAGACACAAAATAAATGATAATGATTTGACTCAGAATAGTCACATTCTCAAGCTGCCAAACTAAATTATTTAGTATCTTTTAGAACAGAAAAATCTTTCCCCTAGGGCAGATTTTTCAGAATATTAAAGGTTCTGTTAATTTAGCTCTCCTCTTGCAAGCAGCTGCAATTTTTTTGAAATTGGAGAACGATGGGCTTGCCTCTCCTATAATTGGAAAAAATTCCAATCGCATTAGGTAGAAGCTTTCAAATCACATACCTTTGTAGCCTATAAATTATGGTATTTTCAACCTTTCTGTATGTGAAATTTGAATTAGCCGAAGTACCTTCAAACAGTAGGAAGAAAAAAATGTTTTGAAATAAAAAAGCATTTCACGCTACAAAATTAAGCTAGTCTCTTTAATTTTTGTTCCATTAAGAATGGAAAGCATTTAGCAGCAAAATAAGATGAACTGCAAAAAGTAGGATGCCCTGGTTAATGAAGGTCTTTGGCTCAGTAAGCAAGGGGACACAGGTCTCCACTGGCACGTAATATAACAAGTTCCATGTGGTAACCCGGCAAAGGTTATGGCTCAGAACTGGCCAAAATACATCGGCTTCTACATGGTTCTGTTTGCTGGTCACTTCCACACATATTCTTCTTCGTGAAGCTAGTATATATTTTTTCATTAGGTGGAAGATTTACAATCTTGAGAGTTTTCAAATATTAATCAATTGTTCAAACATCAATTCTGCAGGTCTGGAATAGCTTCCAAAGCCTGAAACTCAAGTGCTTCACACCCAGAAACGGACAGAAAGGAGAGCCAGGGGGACATACTGGGAAGCCCAAGCAGGAAATCTCAGCGCAGCTCCTCGTTAGAGCCTCAGAAGTTGGTCTACATGCTGTAGCTCACAAAACCTGTAGGACAGTTTGTTCTTTTAAAGTCCTTGTTTTATTTTAAGTTACCTAAAAGAAGCTACCTGCCTGGCAAGCACAAGGACCCGGGTCTGATCTCCGGCACCACAATCTGTGCTGGCCAGCCAGTGAATTACATGCCTGTAATCCCAGCAACGGGGAGGCTGAGACAGGAAGATCACTATGACTCCAAGCTGCACAGTGAGACCCTGAACCTAATTAATTAATTAATTAATTTTAAAAAATTTAAAAGACGCTACCAGGCTGAGGGGCAGGGCCACATGACTCCTCGTCTCCTCAATGCCATTCCACTCCACAGAGCAGCCCCAAGAGTTCCCTGACAAGTACATAAATGATTCAGAACAAGCCAGCCCACTGTTCCAAGACACAAAAAGATGGTCAGGAGTCTAGAGAAGTCACTCTCCTAGCCCCCAAAAGTCGTGTTTGTCCCAAGCAGGTAGGCATGGGCACTTATCTCCTGACCTCTCCAGTTCTAACACACAATTCTGAGTGGCTTCAAGTACCAGCCATGTACAGTGGAAAAGAATAGAAAAACTGACTCAAAACTTTAGGGTTCAACTACAGGACTTCACACTCAGAAAACTGACAGGAAGGCACAACACTTTCTATCTCATCTTTTTTAAAATAAGAGCCAGACTAGACTTGATGTATTCAAACCATCTTTTGCAGAACCCCAAGTTCACAGTTATCTCCAATGGAATGGGCTCTGCTTGCTGTGATTCTGTCTCATTAAGCAGGCATCTACAAGTCCAGGAAACAGTGCACTCCCTCTGACTGGTGTGGCCAGCATCTCTTGCCACATGTTCTCATTCCCTTAGCAAATCTTTGGTTTCAAGGTATCAAACATCCTAATTTGGAGAACTGCTGTTTCTGAATAGACAAACCATAGCCACTACCAACTTCACTATTAATACAGAGAAAAAGATTAACAGGGACTAAATGACAAGCTCTTTTTTCTACCAAACAACAGCTGGTAGTGGCATTTTGAAGCAGAATGTACTGTCCCCTCATTATTCTTTCCTCCTTGTGCCTGCGACTATTTGTGTAGTTCATATGAATGGACACGTTTGTTCTTCTCCAGGGTGAAGATCTTTGGTAGAGAGAGGACTCACTAGTTACACCCAGAGCCTGCGCAGGCTTCTCAATTATCTATGCTCCACGCTGACTGGAGTTGACCACAGCAGGCCCTGACTGCTACCCAGCAGAGTCCAGGCCTTTGGAGATGAGTTTCACTTCTGAGGCCACAAGGATCAGCGCAGAGTCGATGCAGTGTTTCCAGGTTCCCTCTCTGGACCCTGACATGTGGCAAGATGGATAAAGAACGCCTTACTTGGTTATCTCCTCTTCTTAGAAGAATTCTAAATTCTTCAGGCTGTCACAATGATTCAAGTGGAGGATGATGTTAATTAAGAAAACAGGGCCGGAGAGATGGCTCAGTAGAATAAGCGCTTTCCTGGCAAGCGCAAGGGCCTGAGTTCAATCCCTGGTTCTGCCAAAAAAAAAAAAAAGAAAGAAAGAAAGAAAAGAAAATAACTTAGGCTCCTTGGCCAACTGAAAGTCTCTTCGGCTGTCTTGTACTTGCTGCCTTCAAAATTTAAAAAACTCAAAATTCTGCCAGTCTAGATTTTTTTTTTCCCCAGCAAATTTCAAACTAATTTCAAAACACTCATTTTCATTAGACAATTAGCTTGTAAATACTGGATACTTTTGGTTCCAAGTTGGCTTTTGCATTTAAAAAAAAAAAAAGGAAAACAAAATTAAAACGTTTTAAATTGTGCTGGGCATTTATTTTGAATATCTAAAGTTAAGAAACACAACTTTCTGGGAATACACAATGTCATAGCTCTGAAACTGAAAATGATTTTAAGCAGCAAAGCCACTGCACATCAAGTAATGCCCAGCGACCAAATGGCCGGAGTGAGCCCTGCAGGACAAACGCTACACGGCTCTCCCAGTGCACAGTGCAGACAGCAGGGGCAGGGGCTGTGGTGGGTGACGCAGTTCCTCATTCCAGTGAAGCTCGAGGCCCAGAGGTGACCCGCCTCGCGGGGAGGGCAGCTCCAGCCTGGGACCAGTGATCATCAAACCTTCAAGAATTCAAAAACTCACAGATACCTGAAAAAACTCTGGACTCACTCCCTACAAAAACACAACTGTCAAAATTATGCGCACAATTCTGAGGTCCTCAGGCCCTCTGAAGAGCACTAAAGAGCTCGGGTCAGGAGTCTACAAGGCAGAAGCACGGGTCTCTCAAAGCAAGATGAAGGCACAGACCTCTCAAAGGCAGGAAAGTCTAAAGAGAAAATGGGAATGTGCAGGGGTGTGTGTGTGTGTGCGTGCGCGCGCGCACGCGCATGCACAGTACAGACCTCGAGCAACAGAAAAACAGTGGAAAGATTATAAAACTACACAAAAGTAAACACAGAAGTAACGAGGGTATGCAGCAGACAGGGAAAAAAAAGTGCTGTCTGCACGTGCCGCTTCTCCACGCTGCTGCTGCGTGCCTCCCACGTGTCCACACATGCAGGGACCACTTGGGAGCACCACGGCCACATCACTCATGCAGAGGCCTATGCAGCACCCTGCCCGCCAGCACCACTCTGACAGCCCAGATGGAGACGCTGCCTTCCGACCTTCAGCAGTCACGCCTGCTGCCCTCTGCGGCTTGGTTCTCTCTGGAGACGATTCCCAAATAATCAAAGAGACATGAAAATATATTGTTGTTCTTAATGGACACTGTTCCAAATCCTCCACTGTATTCTCAAGTGAGATCTAAAATTGTGATCTTCATTCAAACGGAAATGGCACCTTTATCTAAGTCTCTGATTTTCTAAAATTCTGTAATTTTACTTGCCAAAATACGTCATGTGCCTTTGCCTGGTCCCCTGAGCATACAGAACCCAGCCTAAAGCTGCCCACATCTGGCTCGCCCCCCCCCCAGGGCCTGGCGCTACTTCACCACAGTGCTGAGTTGACTGCCACAGCGTCACTGTAGCTGTTTGAACAATACCGTTTCGTTAAAGCTGCCTCCCCAATCAGAGATACACGTTTCAGCTAGATTGATCTTGAAAGGTTTATGTGATACAGATTTGCTCTACTGCATCTCGGTGTGGTTTTCATTTAAAGTGCCTCTTTTTGTATGAATACTGAGTTTACAAGTAACCTCATTCTCCAAGTTCCAGGAATTGATATCTTTCACATGGTTAAGGGTGAAAGGCAGAATGTGTGTTTCCACACTGGGTTATTCTTTAATAAGCAAATGACCAAAATGATCTTGTCATAGTATGGAACAAACACAGCCTACCTTATAACTCAGACACGCGTGTGAGGCTGAATCTGCGAGTCCAGTGAACTCCAGCTGATGCACGGCCGTGTCACGTGTATTAGAACTGGCCCACAATGCCAGGCCGGCGCTCACCCAGACCAGGGTAAGGAGGAGACTGCAGCAGGCAGAACACCGCAGCACAGCGCCTGTCTAGCAGGTGTGCGGCCCTGGCGCGTGCTCCGTGCCCAACGGGGAGGAGGGGCTGAGGAGCCTGGTGAAAGGGCCTCCTGGTAATGGAGATGTTCTGCATCCCTTTGTGCTGGAAGCTACCTCACTGTAAAGAATTTTCAAAAGGCTACAACTGCGAGCTTAACATGACCACACTTTACTGCACAGACACTGTAACCCAACAAAGTCGGCTAAACTGAAGAGGCACGAGAGTGCTCCCAGACACAGGTCGCCAGGACACCCACAGGTAGGTGTGCCCCACTATCCCAGAGAAGGTGCCTGGACCCAGGATGCTGGCGAGTATGCCACCCTGCCCCCCACTGTCCCACCGAGACCACTGCAAAATGCCACCTGGCAGTGTGGAACCAAGATGCACATCACTAGTTCTCCCTGTTAAGAGCCACCATACTTCACCATCTTCAAAGCTAGTTTTAAACATTTTAAACAGCATGTGTATGGAAGGGTTTTCACTGTAGCACTGTTTATGAAATCCAAAGACTGAGAAATGATTTAAAGGTCTGTTCAAGGGCACTAAACAACACACTGTCCATCCAGGCAAGTGTCATGAGGCACTCACAGACACTGCGGGGCATGAGTCAGAGCAGCCGCAGGAGCCCCGTCAGGATCAAAGATCAATACCACTCTCCCGAGACAGCAAGGACACAAGCCAGTCCTCCAGGGACCTCTTACCTCCTAAGAAGGAAAGCCAAACTGGCCCACACGGCTCGGCCCCTGCTCCTCTTGGCCAACTGAACTGGCCGTCAGGTCCCATGGCCTCTTTTCTCAGATACTCACTGGGCGGGGCCCTTCTTGTTTATTTTTTTAACTTGCACTTATTTACTTATTGGCTGCAGGGCTTCACTATGCAGTTCACACTCCTAGGGATCCCCTCGTCTCGGCCTCCCCAGGGCTCGGGTCACGGGCACGTGCCACCACACAGGGCTCCAGGGCCGACACGTACACTCAGCGTTCCAGCGCTGGTGCAGCCTGCAGTACCAGGCAGCCAGGCCAGGCCTCTGCGCTTGCAGGGCAGGCAGGCGCTTAGGCTGCTGAGCTCTCCCCAGCCCAGGGTCCTTCTTGTCACTTCAGTCTCCACTGGAAAATCAAGACCTGGTGAGATTGATGTGTCTCAAAATAAAAATGAAAATCGTTAAAGGCTGTGGAGGTGGCTCAGTGTGAAGGCCCCGGAGCAGGGGACCTTATCAGAAGGACACAAAGTACTGCATGTGTTTCATTCTGCTTCCTTGCCACGTGGCACGGTGCCACATAATGCATATTTTATATTCAGAAAAACTCCAAGTCTTACTTAAAAACAGCTTTGAAAACTGGCTCATGGCCTATTTGTAACTGACACTGAAGCTTAACTACCTTTCCAGCAAAGTCACACTAACTCCAACATACTCTGGGGTCAGTCATTAAAATGTTTTTGTTTCAGTTACACTACTAATGAACACCAAGTGCTGGAATTTGTTTTAGCGGTTTAGTACATCCAGGATTTTCTGAAAGGGAAGGCTAGATCAGCTATCAATTACGTAACTGAAGGCAGATGAGTCCGTGCTGATATAAATGTACTGAAAGATTAAACAGGTAAGCATACCACGAAGCATTAGAAAACGCAACTCAGAAAGCCTGCCCAACTAGCCGCCACGCTTCTTCCTACAAGAACACCAGCGCCGGGCGCTCAGCTCCACTCAAAGTCGTCTCTCCTCGCTCCGTGCACAAGCCGAGCCACCTCCACTTCCCCAGCACTGCAGCGCGAGGTGACACTGCTCTGCTTTAGCACGGAGGAGTATAAAGAATCAAACGGAGCCAGACGGGGGTGAGGGGAGCTTCCGCTCGCCAGTCTGCGGCCGTCTGGGGAGGACTGCTGCAGCGGTGGGATCTCGGCAAACTAACTGAGTGCCACTTTACAAACAGAAAAGCCAAGGCTGCACGACGAGCTGCCCAGAGCACGGTCCAGAGGCACACAGCTGGGAAGGAAACAGGCGGCGCTCGGGGCGTTGCGCCCGCACGAGCCTTCCTGGCCCCACACGCCCGCTGCGTGACCACTGTCGGGACACACCTGCTACTGTTGCTGCCTCTCTGCTTCTACACTGACTCACGGAATAACGTCTGCTTCAGTCCACCTAACAGTGCAAATCAAACACAATTCTTACAATGAAAGCTATAAAATTTCTCAGAGAAATGCTTTTAAGTAATTTCAATTATTTCAGAAGTATCTCTGCCTTTGCTACCTGAATTAATTACAAGTTTCTACTATTTATCCTTCAAAGAATTTCCAACCAGAATTTTCAGATACTGTATTTACAGTGATAAAATTCTATTTCTTTGAAAACTGCTTTAGCCAAGCACAGTGGCACATGCCTACAATCCCAGCTACTCAGGAGGCACAGGCAAGAGAGTGACAAATTTGAGGCCAGTCCAGGCAATTTAGAGATCCTAGTCTCAAAAAATAAAGAATGCTGGAACTGAAGCTCAGTGGTAAGAATGCTTGCCTGGCAATCTCAAGGCCCTGCATTCAATCCCCAGTAGTGCGCACGCGCGCACACACACACACACACGCACGTGCGCACACCCAATTGATCTTTACACTACATTGCATTTGCATGCCTCCTTCACTAGCTAGAATTAGTGAAGTTTCGCCTTCTATCATTATGTATCAAGTAGAGCCAGAGCTCTTTGTAATAGTATTGCTATGCGTAGGAGGTTCTATGTTACAAAGATTCATTGCACCATAACTTTCTAACAATTTCTAAATGTCATTTCCTAAAGCTCATTTATTAACTATGAGTGAACCAACGCTGTTATATTCTTAATGGGCTATTACTCTGAAATCTTATCAAAATAATAGATTCACTGTTACAGAATATAGCTTTATTGCCCAAAAAGCAAGTGGGTACACAAAGTTCATCATATAACCAAAAGATTAAGACCAAAAAAAAAAAAAAAAAAAAAAGTTCTGAGTTGAAAATGCAAGTGTAGGCATGGTGGTGGATGCTTGTAATCCCAGCACTCAAGAGGCTGAAACAGGAGAACTGCTGCAAGTTTGAGGCCAGCCTGGGCTACACAGTTAGACTCTCTCAAAAAACTTAAAAAACAAAAAAAGTAGAGAACAATACTAAACCAGCTTTTATCACGACAGTCTTCTTAGCACCATTTATAAATGAGTATGTACTGCGTCTCTTTGCTGCAGTGGGGCCAGAGAGTGCCCCCGAAGCCCCCCCGCACACCCAGACGGGGCTGCGCGGGCAGTGCCGGCGGCCTTGCTGTGGGAAGGCGGGCTCTGGGGCGGGCCTGGTGTGGCCCTCCTGCCCTCCATTTCTGGCCGCCCTGCGGTGAAACGCTCTCCAACACGGCACTCCTTTGCCCACTTCCCACTCTGGAGCCCGCTGGCCTTGGGCCGTAACTGTGAGCCAAAGTAAACTTCTCCTCCTTTGAGCTGTGTGTGCCGACAAGAAAGTGAGTACGACACCCTCCAAAGCACGTGTGCTGACGTGTGTGTGTGTGTGTGTGTGTGTGTGTTGGAAAGTATTTTTGGAACCGTTCCTCGGTTTACGACTACAAAACCCTCTTTTAGTTAGGTACTTCCCAACACGGGCGCTCCATGGGATACGCTCCATACTTCACACACTAGGGTACACAGAACACTGCCACAATCACTGGCTGCTACTTTCAATCCTTAATATCAACCAATTTCCAACAACACTCTGTGTAAAAGTACCAGCTGCCTCTACAACGAGGAAAGGCAGAGGGAGAAAGTGCAGTTCTGCCTCCCTCTACACCAAGAAGCCCGAAGGACAGTGCTCTGCACACGATGAGCCCTTGCTGCAGGGCAGACGCACACGGTCGGTCAGCGTTTACTGGGTGGCTCAGTGACTTCAGATACTGTGCTTCCTTTTTTTTCTTTCCTTACGCTATCTGGGGTCTCTAGACAGACAATCACTAAATGCCCTAAGAGCACTTTAAAGAAGAGCTGCAGACAGCAGTAAATAAAATATGATTCTGGGGCTGGGGAGATAGCTCAGCAGTCTAAGCACCTGCCTGGCAAGTGCAAGGACCTGGGTTCGATCCCTGGTATTGCATGCTACGCTAGCCACCAAAACCGGGTGTGGTGCACACACCTATAATCCCAGTGCTGGGGAGGCTGAGACAGGAGGCTCACTATGAGTCTGAGCTGCATAGCAAGACCCTGTACTAAATACATAAATAAAAATTTAAAACAAATATTTTAAATAAAATGTGATTCTGAGTGTCTTGGTATGTAAAATATCAAACAAACTAAACTAGACTGAGTCTTCACAGCTGCTCCTAGACCACAGAATCGGAGAAGAGGCAAAAATTCCTATAGTATGAAAATAGCAAAACAGGGCATTATTAGATTCAAAATTTGTTTAGGTCACTAGTACAAATGTAAAAGTAAGGGCTGGGGATGTAGCTCAGTGGTAGTGCACTTGCCTAGCAGATATAAGACCCTGAGTTCAACCCCCAGTACCACACACATACACACACACACACACACACACACACACACACACATAATAATAATAATAACAACAACAACAGTGAAATTTTAGTCTAAATAAACCGCCCAGGGCCGGGAACTAGCCAGTGGTATAAGCACCCACCTGGCAAGTGCAAGGTCCTGAATTTGATCCCTGCTTAAAAAATAATAATAATAATCCTTCTGGGGTCCGGGGAGATGGCTCAGTAGAATCAAGCCCTTGTCTGGCAAACACAAGGGCCTGAGGTTCAATCCCAATCCCTGGTTCCACAAAAACAAAAAAGTCCTTCTGGATCTTATCCCCATTTCTCCTCTAAAATATAAATATCAAATATGCTTATACTAATTAAATCTTAGGATAAACGTCATCATTAAATAGTTTCAATATGTGTAAGGAAATTCTATTGTTTTAAAAATGTAATGTGAACAATAAAATAAGCCCTACTGGTCAGGCCAGGCTTCTGGAGACGGGAGTAAAGTTCAGGGTAAGCATCTGCATAAACCAGGAGTCTGCCTACTCCAGCAGCGAAGCACGTACACTTTGGGATCCAGATACGGGCCAAATCCCAGCTGTGAGGGTACAAGAAGTCAAGCGTGTAGGGAAGCAAATAGAACACTTCACAGAAGAGGGAGTCACCAGGGAGAATGGCATTGATCTCCCATCACAGACTGGCACCTAGCCACTCAGCCAACACCCCGAAAGAGCATCTGCCCATTGCCAGCACTGCACTGCACAGTGAGGGCACAGTGATACATAAGGTAGCATCTACCCACGACTGGTCAGGAGCTCTGCTGACTTCCACATTCCCCTTACCGACACCTCGCTGAAAACACGCTGTGTACATGATTTACGTAGTAAATCCACAGCATTTACTGGCACATACAGCTGTGTGCAGAAATGGGGTTTCGCTACTGTCCTCCTTTCACTTTTAAGACCCTCCCTAATGATGATGCAAAGCCCCACCGACAGCAACAAGAAAAAGGTCACGGGTACCCAAGCACATTTCCTTCCTAGTCATCTCAGAACCCAGGCATCAGCTGAAAATGTGAAATAACCTCACTTCGAAAGACAGAAAATAGCAAATGGATAGCTTAATTGTATTTGAGTTGTTACTACATTTTATTCTTTTACAATTAGATTTATATAAGTCTAACAAGCCAATTACATGGTAACTTTTATTTCTAAAATGAATATGTATCAATAATTTATCATGAAAAAATAATAATTGATCATGTAGGAATCTCCAGGAATATTTTTTGATATACAGTTTTATGGGAGTGCTTAAATCAATGCCCACCTTTGTATGAAACATCCTTACAATGTTACTGAGTGATTCACAGTAATTCATTTCTCCATTTTTTTAAAGAGAAAAACATATCTGTTTTTCAGAAGCAATCACATAATAAAAGTTTAAGGTTTTTCAAAATATCAAGGATGAGGAATTATTAGGTTTCATACAATATTAAATAAAAGCTTTTCTATTAGGACAAAGGTACTTATGAAAATGCTGCAGGCAGCCAAGTTAGATAGAAATATTATAGGCAGTCAGACAGTGTGAGACCCTCGAAGGAAATAACACAGAAGACAAGATACCTTACAACTCTGGGAGGGACGGATGCTCCCGCCGTGGGCCAGACCTAAAGACCAAAGATCAAATAAATGCCGACCTCCCTAAAAACTGGCATCCGAGATTGATCATCACCCTGAGGGAGCCACAAGAATCATTAATCTGACTACTACTGGATGGCTACCTGATACAGTCCTGTTCTACATTCATGCCCGCTTGCTACATGACCCGCTTCCCCATTTGGTCCTGGACTTAATTTTACCTGAGCACTGGTGCGTGTAATCCCATTGGGTGACCATAGTTTTGTCCCACCTCCTGCCCACCTAAGCCAGTTCCCATTCTCTCCACCTTAGCCCCGCATGGTTTTATACTGTAAAAGTCCCTGGAAGAGACGGCTCGCGCCCCCCTCCTGTCCCTCTCTCAGACAGGAGCTTTCTTTCCCTCAACAAATATATTCTGCTCATAACCTCCGTTTGTTCCTAAAATTCATTCTCCGGTTTTAGAGAACACGAACTCGTCCAGGTGAGGTCAGGAGATCATTTTTCCCTATGTCATTTGGAGGTTCCCAGTATCATTTGGAGGTCACCCACCTGAAACCAGTTTGTCTCCCTGTATCAAAATGAACTTAATACATATATTCACATGTGGGAACATTCTCTTTATCTTCTAGTTAAGAGCATGCTAGTACATGTTCAACGGTCCTAAAAGCTTATGTTATGTGGCACGACACCTATCTTCATGCCAACTACTGTACAGCATTAGACATGCTCCCTCATGGCATTATTTTTCTTACACTGCTCAACAGCAAATGCATGGAGGGTGTGGTCCTCACCTATACCTAGTAATCTCTTTCTTGAAAAACTTTCAAGATTGTTATCACTAAAAAAGCATGACAAATATGAAAAATATCTACCTATAGTTATATGGAAAGAAACCTAAAATTCTTTGTTTCACTAAGTAACCAAACAACCAAGGCAATTCTGAAGATAAGAAAATGATTCCTCAGTAAGGTCAGGAAAGAAAAGCCAGTGCAAGACTTAATTTTCAGAGCCGACCCAGGCCGCGGGATCCTGAACAGACCCAGAGCGCAGGCCCGGCGAATCAGTGAGATAACCCGGGGCTGTGGGATCCTGAATAGACCCAGAGCGCAGGCCCCGCGAGTGAGTGAGACGACCCGGGCCGTGGATCCTCATTCAACCCTGGCTGCAGGCCCAGCAGGCAACCCTTCAGCAGAACTCCCTGCAAAGAGGCTAGAGGCAAGACTCACCCAGCTGATTCAGAAGCAGACACAAAGGGCTCAACTCTAACGCCTGCAGCAGAAAGAAGTGGAGCACACAGCCAGAACCAAACAACACCCACCTGGAGGAATCTGAACTT
>NW_004524593.1:23072787-23082738 GCF_000260255.1 Octodon degus | reverse complement strand
AAAAAAAAAAAAAAAAAAAAAAAAGCCAATGATATTTTTTAAGGCAATAACGATGTTAAAGTAGGGAATAGAACAGGAATGTAAGACCTTGTCTGTCAAAATGAAATGTCCCATCAAAGAAACATTATAATTTTCCCATGTTCTCAAATTTATCATCATTTTAACAAAAACAATGTTTAAAAAAAAAAAAAAAGACAAGACATTTAACTTTAAGGCATAAGCAACTGACAAAACAAGGATGACAATTTTTGGCTATCTAATTTTTGAACTCTAATAATCACAATTAATACACCAATTTGGGAGTTCGTTTATGTAACTGCAGAGTTTAATTCGGCGACCTCTTCTGCCCTGTGACGCAGGTCAGCGGCCAGAATACAGGAGTGCACAGCCCACCGCCGGGGGTCACACTCACTGTCCCAACGCCGTGCTGGTGCACAGCACCTACCACCCAGCCTCCCGCCCTTCCCACGCCTCCCTACCTCCTCGCTGGCCCTCTTCATCCAAGGTATGCTCAGCCGTGAAACTGCTCTGCACTTACGCTCGCTATTCTTTTATGTTATGAGGCTCCTCCCCTACAGGGAGATTTGGGGTTTTCTAAATCTTAAGGACCAAAAAGATGGGCTGGATCTAATTCATTCTCCTGAAATGTAGGTGTCCAGAGAAGTGCTATTAAATGTTTGGGTAAATAACCCCAAATCACTCATGAATGATTTGACTATAAAGCCCAATGTATCTAAAACATGCAAGATAAACAAGGAGGAGAAGGGGGGTTGAAGGGAGGGTCGAGAACTGGGGGTAAAAACAAGTTATATCATACACATGTACAAATTCTGTAGGCTGAATGATCGGTATGTATATTTAAAATGTGCCAATCAAATCTAATGTAAAAAAATGCAAGAATTATTTCAGGAAAAAGCAATGGGCAACATGCCAAATACAACTTTTTGATACAGTAATAAATTTCACAGTGTTCCCTTTTGTTTTCAGCAAATGCTATTTCTGCAATGGAAAATTATTTGTCATAATGGAATAATGCCTTCCATCTTTCCTTACTAAAATATAGCTGACCAACTCAGCATTCTTTCAAGACTGAAAAGACAAAACTAGTGGCAAGAAGACAGTGTGGAAACGGCGAGAAGCTCAAGTGTCCCCAGCCACGTGAGCGACTGCCGGCAGTGCTCAGGTGCAGAGGGCCCTGGAGCACAGCGTCACTGTACGGTGCAGGCTCCGGAACTGCAAGGCAAGGGTGCAAATCTCAGCTCAGCTTTCCCTGGTTACACAACTCGGCATATGTATACACCACCTCTCGGATTTGACTACTTACTCCAGAAAAGGAGACTATTCAAAGTCACTACCACAGAGATTCAGAGTCACCTGACCAAATGAGTTAATGCCTTGCATACCGAGGCTGGCTCATCATAAACACCCAGTAAATGTTAGCTTAAAAACAGAGATCAATTAATTAATATGTGGAAAGTTGGGCCCACGGAGCACGTGGAGCAGCCTGAGCCAGACGGTGCTGCTGCGCGGCAGGGCACACAGCACACAGCACCAGCTCTGCTGGCTCCCAGGAAGGCTTCCTCTGCATCCAGGCCAACTCAGGCCAGCAGCTGCTAGCAGGGCAGAGCCGGTCACTGCTATTACAGAACAAAGAGGGACAGCCACGTGTGAGTGCAACCACACGAGCAGCGAAGCCAGTGCACTTCTAAAGCTGAATGCCACGCAACAGGCACCGACACGCCACCCAGCCTCTGGGTTTTGCCTTCCTGATCTCTAAACTAGGGAGCCACCTTCATGCTAAAACGGGGCTGCTGCCTCACTGTACCCGCAATATGTCCAACACTATACACAGCCAACTAATGGTAATGGACACATCTCTGCTTCCTCAGGAAAATGGTAAAAGAATCACAGCAATGTAGTTCTTCCTGAGAAGTCTTTGAAAACCCATTCCCATCCTTCCACAAAGTCAATCTCAATGGATGAGCACGAGCGAATAACTAAATCACCAAAATTACTTCTTCTACCACTGGTTAACATAACAACTATTCAAATATGGCCACCTCACCCACGTGACAAGGAAACTCACCAGCCAGAACTCATGGAACAAGAGTGGCAGGAAACAGAGATGGTACTAGAAGTGTTTCACCTCTACTCTCTGAATGTTCTAACGACTGGTAGGACTAATACAAAGTACAACGGAAGTACATCAGCTGGAGGTGAAAGAAGCCAGCCACAGAAGATCACATCCAATCTAATCCCACCTATGAAATGTGGAGAATAGAGTCCCCACACTGGATGGTTAGTAGCTGCTGAGGACGTGTGGAAATGAGGATTGACTACAGATAGGTAAGGGGCATTACAAGTCTCCTAAAATCAGATGTACTGATGGCAACACAATGCTGTGAGAATACTGAAGACCACAAAACTCTAATGCCTACAATGGGTACATTTTTCACAGTATGTGAAATATATCTCTAAGTTGTAAAAAAAAAACCTGTGTTAGTTTTGAGCATGTGCACTTTAAAATCCAGTCATTAAATAAGTTCGTAATACAGCACTTTATTATGGAACTTCCTAAAAACATATTACCACAACCAAAAATTAGCTATCCACCCCACAAACAAATAAATCAACGATGTCTAGACTTATCTCAAAATCATGATCTCTCATTTCAGAGGTGGGAATAACAGTTTATCTAGTTCTTTGAAATGAAGTTTCTGGCTAAAATGATGACTTGAATGACTCAAAGACATCACACCCAAACGTGTTGCCGCGTAGGAAAGAACTCATGTCACACTACACCGGCTTGCTTCCTCCTCTGGCAACGGAGCACCCTAGAACACCTGAACAAGCGCCATGGTGGGCGCTGCGCACTGGTTCTGGGACCCAAGCCGCAGTGCTGGGCAGTGCTCCCCAAGAGCACGTCGCGCTGGTGGGTAAGGGAGCCTAAGGACCCTCTGGCTACTGTAGGCCAACTCTTAAAATTTTGGCCAGGAGTGACCTGGGCTGTCACATCTGCACAGGCTTTGAGAAGCCACTCAACCAAAACGTTCCCCTTGTCAATCCCTGCCCCATTCCTTTGTTTGATTATGGGAAGTGATGTTTGTTTCCTTTCTTTTGCTCTTTTTTAATCCTTTTTTTTTTCTTTATTTCTGTTACTTGTACCTTATTTATTTTCTTGTATTCTTTATTTGGGTATTTTTTAATCTCACATTTCTCTTTTCATCTTCCTTTTCAAATTTTCTTCATGTTTCTCTTCCCCTATGCCCTCAATTTTTATTATTATTACTACAAAGCGCTGTTAATTTTTAGCTCTTCGGCGAACCCCACTCTCCCTGTTTCGTTTCTGTTAATGAGGCACAGCAGCTCTTCTTAGCGGAGGCAAACCTGGCCTGTCTCTGTGTCTGCATCATACTGCAAGCCTGTTTTCTACTCTGAAAGGCGCAGTGTCTGCAGCTTTTACTGGTTCTCACAGTCTGTCAGTACCTGGCTTGTCTTGACTATTATAACTACTCATTTCTACTGTTAACTGTGGCATGGGTTTTGCCTTTAAATAAATTGTACTGCATTTCAGTATCAGGTTTGTCTTTCTGTCATCAATATTACTGGGGCTTGTTTTCTCTTCCATGAGTGGGCTGAGGAATAAGCCCTGAACAAAAAGGATAGACACTAAGAATAAACGCTCAGGAAAAAAAAAAAAGACGCTCAGCTATTACACAGCGTAGGCCATACAGGGCTCTAACCATGAAAGCGCAGCCAAGCCAGGCCACGCACATCACAGAAATAGAATTTCACTAGAGATCTCACACCCTGACAGTTTATCCAGCCTACGGGGTCCTCAAGCTGCAGCACAAAAACAAAACACGAGAGAGCAGGGCAATAAGAAGCCCACCCCTCAACCCCCCGGCAGCTGCCCTCGCCACACCGAGGCACGGCAAGAGGCAAGCAAAGAGCTCAAAACTTAATGGTCAAAATGTTTGCAAAGACCAAAGAGCAAACATACAAGTAAACTTACAAGATGTTTGGCAAATTTAAAGAAGATTTTTAAAAAACAGAAAAATGATTTAATTAGTAAAATGTTCACTGAGCTTAAAGAAGAAAAGGACAATATTGACTTGAGTTAAGCAACATGATACACGATGTGACTGGGCATTCTGGAAAAGCACTAAAATTAGGAGAAAACGCCGCGCAGAAGCGCAGGACTTGACCATGTGGGCGGGAGGCCCGGGCAGCAGCGCTGACGGGGAGCGCGGGCCTGCAGCCTGCAGGCAGCTCCCGACGGATCGCCCACGGATCGCCCACGGTGCAGGCAGCCCCTGATGGAGCGCGTCAGCGCAGGACCCCCGGCTGCCGGTAACTCAGACAGTGAAACGAGCACAGAAGTGCAGAGCAAAGGAAAACTGGAAGACGAAACAAGCGGCGTAAGAAGGGTTTTTCTAAAAAATGTTTAGGGGCCCGGAATATAGCTCAGGGGCGCAGTGCCTGCCTGGCAGGCTCAAGGTCCTGAGTGTGAGTCCAGTAGCACCTCCCCAAAAAAAGTTTAAATGTATTCACTGAAATCATAGCAGAAGGTTCTCCAAATCTAGAGAAAGAATTCAGTGTTCAAATATAAGAGACATACAGAACACCAAATCACCATGACTAGAAAAGAGCCTCTCAACTACATAACCAAAATGCTACAAACTCAAAACAGAGAAGACTAAAAGCTGTTAGAGAAAAACAGCAGTAATCTATAAAGGCCCGCCTGTGCAGATGCAACAGTGGGCCTCAGCACCAACTTCACCAAGGGCAGGGGAGCCTGAAACAACAAGTTTTCCAGATCTAACAGAAAACAGCTGTTGGCCCAAAATTAGCCTTCAAGGGGCCGGGGAGATGGCTCAGTGGAATAAGCGCTTCCCTGGCAAGAGCAAGGGCCTGAGTTCAATCCCTGGTTCTGCAAAAAAAAAAAAAGTTAGCCTTCAACACTGTCAGTCAAGTACAGACTTTACATGATGAAGAAATCTTACAGAAACATATGATCATTAAGCCAGCACTGCAGAATATACTTAAAGGAATATTAGACAAACACAGGGAAGGTATCTACACCAAAGAGCCCCCAAAAAATGTATACCTAACAGGAAGAGTAAACAACAGAAAAAATGAAGGAATCAGCGCTAGAAAAATAATGCAATGACATGATTGAGTAAATATCGGACAATAACTCTCAATGTCAGCTGTCTACACTCTCCAGTCAAAAGACAGGCTGGCAGACTAGGTCAAAAACCAAAATTCATCCGTATTCTGGCTGTAAAAGACATACCTGTTATAATCAGAGTACACAAGGAAAAAGATTTAACATGGGACATCTAGTTTATAAGATTATTTTACAATACTCAAAGAATCAAACTCAAAAGAGTGTGGGAGATCTGTCCATGCATCAGAGACCCAGAGAATCCATCCGAGGGCCTGGATCCCATGGCGATGTCAAGCAGGAGTCCCGATGAAGCCCTAGAGCCCATGGCGATGTCCTGCATGCGTCCAGGTGGACACCTAGAGCCCACAACCGTGTCTCATGCAAGTCTACATCACGGATCTTGCCGGGAAGGCCTGAAGGTCAGTGGTGGAAGCTAGGAAGTCCATGCCAGGGGGATGGAGGATCTGTGCCGGCAGGCTGAGGGATCCGCACTGGGTGGAGCCAGGAAGCAATGCTCAAGCTAAATGCCAGCGTCCCCCAGAGAGAACCACAGCCATCCTCAGGGACAGGTCAGGAGCTCCTCCGAGGACGAGGACAGCCGGGTTCGTATCTGGAAAGCCGGTGTGGCAAGCTTCTCCAGGGGAGTCCACAGCTCCATCCTCCCTCCACTTCTCCTTTCTGCTGCGGGCAGCAGCCCTCAGGTGGGCCCGCCACGCCCAGCACCACGCTGACTCGGTTCAGCTGGGCATTACAAGTTGACAATTAACCCACCACAACACCTCACCACAAAGGAGCATGAAGCTCAAAAGCAAAAGGACACACAATGGGTGTTTCTTGGGTCCATAATACTTAGTGAAATCAGACATGGAGGGTAAATATTGCATGGCTTCTCTTACGTGAGAAAACCAAATTACAATTTAAAAAGCAAAGTAAAAGAAAGATGACAAGAAACAAGCAGACAGACCCTGTAGAGATGTAAAGGGAGCTAGAGGATGTACCGATGGGAAGACAGATGGTGGGTGGGAGGGCGGGGAGCATAAAGGGTCGAGAGGCAGTGTGTGTGTGTGTGTGTGTGTGTGTGTGTGTGTGTGTGTGTGTAAATTACCCATGAAGAGTATGTTCACTGTGTATCACAAACATATAGTAATAAAAACTGACAACGAAGGAGAGAATGGAGGGCTGGCCTGACAGCTCAGAGGACTAAAGCGCCTGCTTAGGCAGAGCGAGGGACCAGCCACAGGGCGCACCGAGAAGGCGACTAAGACTGGGCATGGTGGCACGCACCTGTAATCCCAGCACTGAGGAGGCTGAAAACAGGAGAATCACTACGAGTCAATCTACATAGTGGGACCCTGCACATCCTGTAGACCCTGTCCTAAACACAGGGGAAAAAAAAAAAGAGAAATGGGATGAGAATATTCAAGAAAATACAGAAAATGAGAAGAAACATTTGAAAACATCTTGTTCAGGTGACACAAACAATAAGAGAAGGAGCAAAATTCAAGCCCAGGTCTTCAAATTCTAAACCTACTACATCAAAAGGCAGAGGAATCTGAGGCTAGCTTCTGTCCTCTCGTGCTGCGGGCAGCAGCCCTCAGGCGGGCCCTCCGCACCCAGCACCACGCTGACTCAGTCAGCACGAATTTGGAGCCAGTTCACAGCATCTGAAGGGAGCACCCCTTAACGCTACTGCACACTCTAGTTCCCATCTTGGCAAAGCTGTAATTATGGGAGGAAAGCGGTCAGCATGAAACAGACGTCAATTCTAAGGCCAGAGGCACGGCGATGGCCCAGCAGCCCCTCCCTGCTTGTGCAATTCTCCATCATAGGGCCCCTGGGCCCAGCCACCCTCTAGAAGGGTGGGCTCAGGGGTGTAGTAGCTGCCACTCTCTGGAGGGCTTTGAGATTTTAACTTATTTAAACTGAAAATGTTTAATATGATACATTTATAGGGGCCAGGGAAATAGCTCAGTAGAATAAGCATTTGCCTGGCACGCACAAGGGCCTGAGTTCAATCCCCGGTTCCGCAAAAAAAAATAAAATAAAAAATAAAAAATAATAATAATAATAATATATTTATTTAAATTTAACTAACATTAAACTGAACAGTATGCAAAAGGCATCAAATTAGCTTTCTAAAAAATCTTACATTTTTAACAATCTCAACCAAAAAAGCCATCTTTTTAATTTTATTTTGGTGCTGGATTTGAGCCCAAATTGTCTCACCCACAAGCACCTGCTCAACCATGGAGCAACACTTCCAGCCCACCCCATGAAAAACGACAACAGGAAATACATCAACTTTTGTCAGTGATTACTAAGAGAGTTCTCTATTATCTCATGGTCAGTAACCAAAGCTGAAAGAAAGTTTTTATACAAGCTTCTTAGACCTTGAACATTAGAAGCTTGATGAAAATCAATGATTTGGTTATTTGAGAAGTTTATCACCACAGACAGACCTCTTCCTGTGACAGGGCCAACATGCACAGCGTCCGTAAGCACCAAGCCGTCTAGCAGGATCCCAACGCGGAGCTCAGGTCCGAGGCGGGCTCCTGCCTGCTGCACTGCCTCGCCTCGAGCACCTGGCGCAAATTAAGACTTGGGTGAGTGTGAGTGAGTGAGTGAGTGAGTGCTCACTTCACCTCCTCGTCTCCGGGTGCGCTCGGGACGGCACTCAGTGCCCTCCAGGCCTACCCCCATCTCACCTCTCTTCTCCGTTTTCCAAGCATACGCCCGACACCACAGGCCAGGCCTGGAGCACATTCTGCACCTTCGCACCTTCTGTTAGGCGCTCTCTACTAGCTGTCCCGTCTGTACCTCTGTGTGGCTCCAAACCGCAACAGGCCTGAGCCACTGGGCCCTGAAGCTGGCTCTAGCGTTTTTTTTGTTTTTTTTTTTTGGGGGGGGGCTGTACACTGTCTGGTTTGAACCACAACAGGTGTAACCAGCAACTGCAGGAGGAGATAGGAACTATGGCTGGCTATAAACTCCACCCAGCACCAAACAAACTCTGTACACACCACAAGCATGTGGCATATACTGTTAACTGGTTAAATACCTCCATTAGGGATGGGGATGTAGCTCAGAGGCACAGTTCTGCCTGGCAAGTTTGAGGTCCTGAGTTCAATTCCCAGTACTCCTCCCCCAAGAAAATCAGCCTTACCATCCCTGAAATAATCTCTTTTCATCCACCATATCATCCACCACTATCAACAGAGCCATCGGAGAAACCTTTCACATTAGCACAGTCGAAGGTTAGCATATAAAGGTCCTATACAACCAACACATATGCATATCTTGCAAAAGAAAGAAAAGACTCAGGACAATTTTGACAGTAAGCATGTGCTGATAACCTTTTAGGTATCCAAATGCAAAAGATCCTCCAGAGTTCCCATAAATGGCTTTGGGGGCTCTTCACAGACACCATCTTTAGGGATCAGTCTCCTCCACTAACACTAAAAGAAAGGACAAAGACCAGATCAAAGTAAAATGTGGATGTCACAAATGCATGGGACTGGGACTGCTGTGTCTGTCACCTTTGAAGGACAGCCACTGGGCCGCACAGTCAGACTTCATGAAAAAGAGGAAGCTGATACCTTGCCACAAGCTTGCTGCTGAAGGCTGGCATGGCCTGGGGTAGACCAATCAAATAATACTACAGAAGTGTTTGCATTGGAAACTTTGCATTTATGAAAGCAGCAAGAAGGAAGAGAAGAAAGGATAAATGAAAGAGGCTCAATATTCACACACACACACACACACACACACACACACACCCTTTGCATGGCTTTTCACTCGGAGGTTCCTTCCAAAAACTGTACTTGCAAAAAAAAACTACATTCATTTTGAAACAGCTGCTTGATTTCACAGACAAGTTCTGAGGTCTGCAAGACCTGAAGACCAAGCTGGTGACAGCTGCCGGCCACACGGCTCCCTCCGGGGAGGCAGGGAAGTCCCAGCTGGACCTCCCCGGCTCCTGAGTGTGCACTGGGTCACTGCTCGGCACAACCTACAAAGCCAGCACCCGGCTCCCTCAGAGCACACATTTTCATCAGCACTGACTGAAAACCACGGCCACAGCACTGAGCCACAGCACTGAGCCACAGCACTGAGCCACCACACCTGCTGCAAAGCCCTCAAACTCAGAATATCAACCTAACCCACTTTTAAAATGGGGCTCACGCATCCTTTCAACTAAACATTTTTAACAATGTTTGATAAGCAAAGCAAAGCATATGTGCTATCCTGGTAATCATATGAGAGTTAAAGATTATATTAAAAGGATATAGAAATACTGCTCTCCAGTTATTTTCTACTTCTGGATGTCCTAAAAGGCATTGCTAAATGAGGAAGAAAAGGAAAAAATAATAGAGTCATCATTTTCAATATCAAATAATTTCTTTACTTAAAATGAATTAAAACAAAAAGAAAACCCTTGGGGAAAAATTTTTATAAAAAAGAAAACTATTCTTAAGATGCCCATCACCTGAGGAATGGTTGAAAGAGATGTGGTATTTTTACACAGTGGAATATTACTCAGCTATTAAGAATGATAAACTCGAAGCCTTGATATTGAAGTGGATGCCACTTGAAGATATACTCATAAGTGAAATAAACCAGACACACATGTGTAAATATCGTATAGTTTCCCTAGTATAAGAACTCAAAAGAAGAAATACAAATAGAAAGGTATAATATGAGTAAAAGGAAAGCAGGATCTCAAGGACTAACTAATCAAGAGAGGGAAAGGAGAAGAGCTAGGAAACATGACAATGTCA